>NC_081780.1:9515500-9843834 GCF_963082965.1 Carassius carassius | reverse complement strand
TTCAGCCTTTTACAAGTTCAACTTTAACATTTAACTGTAGCATCCAGACCAGAATTTGGGGGTTTGGGTTTTCAGATTAATAATTGGATTGGCTATAGTAATGAGGTAAAAGCACATATGTGACCCTGGACCACAAAACCAGTCTTAAGTCACGGGTATATTTGTAGCAATAGCCTACTTTTTTGTCCAAATTATAGATTTTTCTTTTATACCACATATTATTAGGATATTAAGTAAAGATCATGTTCCATGTACCTTGATTAGTAATATGAATTGCTAAGAACTTTATTTGGACAACTTTAAAGTTGATTTTTTTTTCAATACTCTTATTTTTTTGGCAGCCTCAGATTCCATATTTTCAAATAGTTGTATCTCGGCCAACTGTAATTTCCATATGCATCAACAGAAAGCTTATTTATTCAATAAATGGCATAATGACCCTTATGACTGGTTTTGTGGTCCAGAGTCACATATATAAATATTTCTTTACCATAAGTAAAGAAAATTCTCCTACCTACTTTGCAAAAGAAGAAAAATATCCATGCGTCTATTTGGTTTTTAAGTTCAAAAGTTTGGTGTAATTTTTTGATTGATTGACAGATAAAGTGACAGTTTAAACATTTGCATTGATGCAACAGACTATTTTTTTTTTTTTTACTTTTATTTATCAAAGATTCTGAAAAAAATATTATAGTTTCCAATATAATAATAAGCACCACAACGGTTTTCAACATTGATAATAAGAAATGTTTCTTGAATACCAAATCAAGATATTAGAATGATTTATGAAAGATCATGTGACACTGAAGACTGGAGTATTTTTGATTTCTAATAATATTTCTCAATATTAATGTTTTAATCAAAGAATTTTCAACAAAGAAATGCATAGTATATACTTTATTACATTGGAAGGCAACAAGGTTGAATCAGGAAGATTCTCCAGTCATTAACTTTGTCATCTTTCTGCTCAATCATCTCCGTACTGCCACCGTTCCATCCAATACATTTTCTAAATCATCTTTCCTGGTTCAATACCTCCCCAGACCCCCAGCATGCAGACAATCAAGTGCTTTCTGAATCACTCGCCCTACCGCCTGATAAATTATTCAGCAGGATATAAGTAGACAATAAAAATTTAATGATTTGCAGAGTTGGATTCTGTAGAACAAACCGGAATACAAAGACAGGATCGATGGGGCCTGGATCTTAATATATTACTATAACGGCACAGCCGGGTTGTTTTAATAAAAGCCTTTTGAAATATTGCCCATATATGCGGCTTTACTGATTTGTGATACTGTGAGCAGAAGAAAAAACTTGGTTTGGAAGTGATATATACACGTTCTAAGGTGAAAGTTATGTTCCTATGAATACATATGCATTAACAAGCTGTATGTTAGGCAGCCTGAATCACCATAAAGCTGCATAAATAAATAAACACTCAATCTTCCATTCATCATCTTGGAAATGAAAGGTAAATTTAGATTTAATATGGGGTTGTGATTCACACACCTGCTGAATCCACATATCAACACAGCCACACAAGGCAGTGTCAACTGGAGTGTGAAGAATCACTTTAAACACACACACGTATGTTTGTTTTTCTAACATGGTCGGGATGTATACTTGGCTAATTATATTTTCCATCCCCTACTCCAAAACCTAACCTTATTGCCTTTTTAGATCATCAATAAAACAACTATGTTGTACAAAGCCACAGAAAAAAATCACCGAACCTTTGACTTTTCATCGATTCTACGTGGAATTTTATCAGTGTTTAACATCAGTCTCATCTGATGGGTCACAGATGGGTCAGAAACTAAAACCAGCTATGCAAATACTAAATGAGTAAAGAACAATCTCAGCGGGTTCAATATTGCCAAAACTTGAAACAGCGATGACATAAAAACCTACCATGACACTCAACAGTGCTATAAAATATATAGACCAGATAATTATGCAAAAAAATTTTAGCAGATTTGTTTTATGATATTCTGTGCTTTTTTCACTTTATTTTTTTGCATCAGTATTAGAAGCTGATTCAAACTGAGTTCTCTTATGAGAGTTCTCTCGTACTGCGTCTTAGCTAAGACGGTACGGGAAAAGTCTCTTTTCACGAAATACTGAAGCAAAAAATTATCCTTAATTTTGAATTGTTGTAAAGCGCATTTGCAGCAGCACACAGCCATAGGCGAGACGGCTCGCTCGCTCATTGGCTGCTCTGCAGCAAGTGCACAGCCTATCGAACGCAGGCTGATGCAACATCAGACCAGACCATCAGACCATCAGACGCCCTCCATGCCACTTCCCGCCGAAACGGGTGTGGCCCAGCCCTATAAAGGGAGCTCGAAAAGGCTGACTCACCTGATTTTTCATCTCTTCAGCGAAGCTCACGCATAGTTGGATCACGAGAGAAGCAAGCGCCGTCAGATAGCATCTCAGCGGGACGAGCTATTCCTGAAGCCGCTGGCCAACGCCGCCTTCCACTGCCGTTCCTGCTGCGCGTCCGGCGCCCATATCCTTTCAATTCTATTATATCCAACTGTTCTTTATGCGTGTGTGTGTGTTCGCCCTGCTAGACCGGCCCCGCAAAGCTCTCAGCCACACCCCCCGCCTCCTGCTGCTTCATCGAAGCGCCGGTGTACGAGTTCAGCTGTGGCCGAGCTCTCACCCAAGCGCGCCGCTGTTTCAGCGTTTTCTGCAACGCGCAAGCCTGTACGGTTGCCTGCTTGCCTGCACACAAAAGCCGTTATCACAACAGTGTCAGCAACGCAGCTCGAGACCCCGTTCTCGCTCTACTGGCCGTCGCCCCACACTGCGGGGACCACGGCAGAGGATTACGGTGAGGCCGGAAGCCCCGAAGCCATCCTAGCATTCCTAGGAAAGCGCCGGTGTACGAGTCGCCGCGGCCGAACTCTCACCCAAGCGCGCCGCTGTTTCAGTTCCAGGGATTGTGACTGTCTCAGCTTCTTTTGCAATGCGCAAGCCTGTGCGGTTGCCCGCTTGCCTGCAAAAAAAAAAAAAAAAACGTTATCACGGCTACCCAGATATTTCCCGAAAAAGGTGTAATTTCTGGTGTCCCGGCCACGGCCGATGGTGCTATAAATGTAGTGACGATGCCCACTGCTCAGTGCCCATCTCCACATATAAGCACAGCCCTTCACACAGGGCTCGCGCCCATAAAAGCGACTCAGGTCGATCATGCAAACTACATAGTAAACGTGCCCACTCCTCAGTGCCCACAAACACTATGTCACACACGTCATGTGGTTTCTGTAAAAACGAAACCCGTGCACGTTCGTTCTGCCCAGGCAGACAGCAAGTCTAAAGCAGTAAATGTGCATGCTTACAGCCCACAATTACTCACAGACAGCACGAGTCCCACAGGACCCGCTCAGCCCTCCCTCACTCTGGTTAAGTCGAGGACGAGCGTTCTGCCCGCTGTGATTAGCGCGCTCCCCGCCTCAAATGTCACAGGCTTAACGCCCATGTTAGAGCACATCGAAGCGCTGCCGTTGCCCAGCCAACAGAGCGCGCTTCGCATCCGACCCCTAGCCATTCATGCAGACGCATGGTCAGCGCTTCCAGGGGTTTCGGATTGGGTGCTAGACATTATAAAGGGAGGCTACTCGCTACAGTTATTTCGACGCCCCCCGCGCTTTTTAGTGCGTGTCGAAACTACGGTCAAAACAGAAGTAGCACACCTACTTTGAGCCGAAATATCAAAACTGTTGAGCAGAGGGGCTGTGGAGCCTGTATCTCAAGCTCAAAGTACAGCAAATACTGTCTAGTGCCCAAGAAAGACGGGGGTCTCAGACCCATGCTGGATCTAAGACAGCTGAGCAAAGCATTGGCGAAACGCAGTTTCAAAATGCTTACAACCAGGGGACTCCTCGCGCATATTCGCAGAGGAGACTGGTTCATGTCGATAGATCTGAAGGAAGCGTATTTTCAAATACAGATAGCGTCACATCACAGGCGATACTTGAGATTCGCCTTCGAGGGCCAGACATACCAGTATACAGTCCTGCCATTCGGCTAGTCCATGGCTCCTCGTACGTTTACGAAGTGCATGGACGCAGCGCTCGCTCCTCTCAGACTCAGAGGCATGCGAGTGCTGAACTATTTGGACGACTGGCTGATTCTGGCTCAGTCACGATCAGAGCTCGTGGAACACAGGGCCATTTTACTCGATCGCCTCGAGAAACTTGGTCTCAGTGTCAACTGGACGAAGGGTTCGCTGAACCCCAGTCAGACGATACTGGTTTCGGATATAGCTCTGGACTCACGCTCCATGACGGCACGGCTGTCGCCACAGCGCGCGTTGGGCATTCAGCGCGCAGCGAGCTCTCTCCGCTGCGGCGCGACCTTCTCGCTCAGAGAATTTCAGAAGATGCTAGGTCTCATGGCCTCAGCATCTCCAGTTCTTCGGTTGGGCCTGCTCCGCATGCGCCCCCTGCAGTTCTGGCTGAGAGCGCGAGTACCGCGCGGAGCGTGGATATCCGGTCGGCTGCGTCTCAGGGTCAATCAGAGCTGTGTTACAGCCCTGAAACCCTGGACAGCGAACGACTGGTACCAATCAGGTGTAAGCCTGGGGACTTCCTCGAAAGTGAAGATGGTGTCGACAGACGCCTCCACTTCGGGATGGGGAGCACTGCTCGAGGGCAGACCGTCCTTTGGCCTGTGGTCAGAACAGGAAAAGCTCCAACATATCAGCTGTCTGGAAATGCTGGCAGTGGAGAACGCGCTGATGCGCTTTTGTCCCCGAATCAAAGGCCACCACGTCTTAGTCCGTTCGGACAACATGTCTGTGGTGTCCCACCTCTTCGCGTCCCACGAAAACGCTCACTGCCCCGCGTTCTTTTCCAAGAACGAAAGCGCGCTGTCACGGAGGTGGCCGTGCTGCCCGCTCTATGCTTTCCCCCCCCGTCTCCCTCCTTCCGCAGGTGATAGAACGGGTGAGGGAAACGAGATGCTCAGTACTGCTTGTAGCACCTTTTTGGAAGAACCAACCACGGTTTCCAGATTTGATGCAGTTAGCAGGCACTGCCCTGTGGCCAGTGCCGTTGAGGAGGGATCTCCTCTCGCAGGCCAGGGGCTCGATTTGGCACCCTCAACCGGAGTTGTGGTCCCTCCATGTGTGGGCGCTCAACGGTTACTCGCTGATCTCTCAGTGGGAGTGCTAAATACCATCACTCAGGCTAGAGCTCCGTCGACACGACGGCTGTATGCCTCGAAGTGGTCGGTGTTCTCCAGCTGGTGCACAGCTCGAGATGTTCACCCCTTAGTTGTGAGGTGACGGAGGTTCTCTCCTTCCTACAGGAGCTGTTGGACAAGGGCAGAGCCCCCTCCATGCTCAAAGTTTACGTGGCGGCTATCGCAGCGTTTTCTGAGGCAATGCTCGATCAGTCAATAGGAAGGAACGATTTGGTCATCCGCTTCCTTAGAGGAGCTAGGAGGCTGAATCCTCCCAGACCTCCGTCAGTCCCTGTATGGGACCTCTCGATGGTTTTGGAGGCCATGAAAGGTTCCCCTTTCGAGCCTATCTGAACGATTAGCCTCAAGCATCTGTCGTTCAGGACAGTGGTCTTGTTGGCTCTCGCTTCAGTGAAGCATGTGGGTGACCTGCACGCGCTCTCGGTGAGCCCGACGTGCTTGGAGTTTGGGCCTAATGACTCAAGGGCCATACTCAAGCCTAGGCACGGTTATGTGCCGAAATCCCTCAACACACCGTTTCGGGCTCAGGTTATTGCCCTGTCTGCCCTGTCGGTGTCAGGAGAGGATGGAGACTCGAGTCTTCTTTGCCCCGTTAGGGCTTTAAGAGCTTATGTGTCTCGCTCCGCTGTCTTTAGACAGACTGAGCAGCTGTTTGTCTCGTTCAGTGGACGTTCCAAAGGAATGGCTGTTTCGAGAGCCTATCCAAATGGATAGTTGACGCCATAGCGTTAGCTTACGCTTCCAGGGGCTTTCAGTGCCCGCTGGGCGTCAGAGCACGCTCCACAAGAGGCGTCGCCTCGTCATGGGCGTGGTCTAGTGGGATCTCCTTGCAGGATATATGTATGGCGGCAGGTTGGGCCTCGCCGTCTGCATTTATCAGGTTCTATAACCTGGAGGTTCCCGCCCTGCAAGAAGGGCTGCTGTCGGCATAGCCGAATCAGGGCCCTGATTGGAACTCTGAGATCGCAAGCGCTATGCGCTGCCGACTGTTATATGGGCAGTATTGCGTAAGACCCGCGTTACCACATTGGTCAGGCCTTGCCTTGACTGTGTGATGTCATATTGCCGCGTCTACGGACGCTGCTAGATATGGGACGGAGGGCCCCCCCTCCTGTTCTGGACTCTCTGTGAGTCCCTCTGGTGACTGTGCACTGTAAATCCTGGGCGTTGCTTCCAGGTTTATTGGTGTGTGATCCCTGCGCGCACGGCGCTTTACATGGGGTTCCCCGTAGCGTCTTAGCTAAGACGCAGTACGAGAGAACTCTCGTAAGAGAACGTACTCGGTTACTAATGTAACCTCGGTTCTCTCTAGAAGAGGGAACGAGTACTGCGTTCTCTGCCGTGCGTACGATTCACTCGGGTTCGCTTCGGCGATGAAATAAATCAGGTGAGTCAGCCTTTTCGAGCTCCCTTTATAGGGCTGGGCCACACCTGTTTCGGCGGGAAGTGGCATGGAGGGCGCGAAGTTAGCGCTCGATAGGATTGTGTAGTTGCTGCAGAGCAGCCAATGAGCGAGCGAGCAGTCTCGCCTATGGCTGTGTGCTGCTGCAAATGCGCTTTACAACAATTCAAAATTAAGGATAATTTTTTGCTTCAGTATTTCGTGAAAAGAGACTTTTCCCGTAGCGTCTTAGCTAAGACGCAGTACTCATTCCCTCTTCTAGAGAGAACCGAGGTTACATTAGTAACCGAGTACGATTTCAATCGTTTTTTGAAACATAAAAAAGCCCCAAAAAATTCAGGAGCAAATATTGATCCTTAATGAAAAAGTAAATTTTTGACACTAGCTGAAGATCTGCTTGGATCATTTTAAGAACAGCATTATTTACAGTATTAAATTAATAAATATATATATATATATATATATATATATATATATAAAGATAAAAGTAAATACAGACCGTGCGTTTAAAATATGAGTAAACTTGCAATTAATTCATATACAGGAGAAGTAGGATTGGAATAAAGAGCTTTTTTTGTGTCAAGCAGAGCATAGAAATATCAAAATATTGATCAAACAAAAGGTCTGAACTGAGGTGTCCTGTTCATATGTCTGTGGTATTGGAAATCTATGCCATTTCATTACACCAGTTTACCTGCAAATCTCTACTGGCCCCAAATGGGATCAAGCCACTAGATAACATTTGCACAGAATTTTACCATATAATGGTCAGTTCTGCATTTTTGCACACATGTAGTTTGATTGATAGTTCCATTGTTTTCCCTGTCCAATCACTTTCTTCCTTCTTTCACCAAAATCAGCAATATCACAGCTGCCTGATTGCTAATACACTGTTTATCACCAGTAACGTCACTTTACCTTACGTGAGCACTTACACAGAGATGCAATTCAAGCAATAAGCACACCGTGAAACAGCCTGCAGCCCTGAATCAATGGCTGGGTTTTGTAAACCTAAACACGTAGCTCCAGAGTCAATTATAGAAAGGACAAGACATGTGCCCACCCTCAAGAGCCTGGCCTTCAGACCCCATTCTATCCAAAAACACCACCAAGCACAACAGCACAATGACTGTGCAAAAGCAAATGCTGTTGACACAATGAAAAACGGCCATGCTCATCTTTTAGACACTAATAAGCATGTCTGCACTTCCATGCTTTGTATTCAAGCTAGTTTGCGCTTTGTTTTAAAAGCTTATGCTGTATAAATATAATTGTGCATGCAGAACAGATCTGGTCAACACTCTCAGAAGCAAGAAACGGTTGACAAATAAGTGCTGAGAAGAACACTCTTCCAGACCTGCAAGTCAACCCTCACTGTGAATCAATAAGAGAAACAGAGCTCAGTTTCCCCATTTATTACTCCAAGAGGCGATAAATTACTGAACAGCACTTCACGCCACAGCTAATAAGTTCAAAACAGGGGAGTTAGCAACTTTACAGGGCATTATCATATTCTGTTTCAAATCCCGGCTATTGACATAATTGGGCAGCTGAACACTGTGGTGACTGGTCAGCCAAACTGTGTGTAAAGAGATTCAAAGTAATAAGGTCTCCTGTGAATTCAACCTGTGAGAGAGGTGCACTAGGAGCCATCGTTTTGAGCTTCACAGTAAGCGGAGTTAAATGTCCCATGTGTGTTGAATGACCAACTCACAATGAGGAGTTCTGGTCAATCTCTTAAGAAAATAAATGCAGAGGAGTATCTGAATTGTAGCCACCTTCCAAATATGTATTAAGGCACCTAAAGCTGCTCAAATCCAATATTATACAGTGGTGTCTGGCCCTAGCAACAATGCTTCTATTGTGCCATATTTAATAAATTATTTAAATATATTTATTTAAATAAACAATCATTTTTATTTTAAACAATTAAACAAAAATATATAATTTAGAATTGTTATAATAATTATTATTATAAAATTTACGTATTATTATTATTATTAAAATAATTACAAAAAAAAACCCATTTTAAATAATGATGTTGAACAAATGTAGAAATATTTCTTAATTTAAAGTTTTGTTTGCATTTTTTTTTATAATAGAACATGCTTTATTTCCAGCACTGTAAAATATAAATAAATAAATAAATAACAAAAATAAAAAGATTATTGGAGTACAGTACATTTTCCAAGAAAATACTATTTCAGTCTTTAAATCAATGTCATTATTTGTAAAATTAACTAGCAATTTCTGAGTGTGTCAAAGTAAATCCTACACCCCTTTTTTTTCTTCAGTGACAGTTAAATAAAAATGAAAAGAAATCCAGATTTCTTATGTTGTCTCAGACATTTGGACCCCACTGTCTGTTCCCATCAAGAGAACAACGTTTTAGTGCGGGGGACAGGGGGATAGATTTGGACTGTTTGTACAGACCACAATGTCTTTCTGTCTGTCGTTCTTTCTCTCCCTCTTGCTTTTAGCCCCCTCGATCTTCCTCCGCCCTGTCATTACTTGCAGAGCAAGAAATGTCACAGTGGGGCACTGATGTCAGATTGGTACAGTCCCCTCCTGAGCGTTAAATTAAGCATTCACACCGAAGAGAGACGGAGAATGACCCTTTTAGTTCTACTGTAGACATGTGATACAAGACTGTTTAGACCACCCAGTCACATCGACAGATGTTTTTTTGTCCCCTTCTTCTGAACCTAAATCTTCTATAATAGAAGTCTACCTCTGAAATGACCCTCAAACATGAGATGATCAGCTCTGAATTTGAATTTTTTTTTGTCCCTCTCAAATTCATTTTCTCCTGATGTCTACCAAGATACATCTTGACCATGATATCAGTGCTCCATAATGCAACCCATATCATACTGATCTTACATTTTTAGAAGAAAATTGTTGTTGGGTGATTGCGATGGTGTTGCTACTGTACATGGTTTTTAAGGTGTTCTGAGTGGTATTTAACATATTTGTTTATGGTTATTAGGTAGTTTGCTTTGGTGGATTAAAGTCATTTATATGAGTTCCACCACAAAATCTCAAACCTCAATCTCAAAAAAAGATTTTCTTTGAGCTCTGAGTTTCCGGGTTGGTGAGAAAACAATGTGGACCCAATGGATGCAGCATCTATATTGATAGTAAATTCACTGAAATTAATACAATTATTATTTTATTTTTAATTTTTTTCAATAAAACAAGCTAAGTTGCACAAAACATAAATATAATTAATCATACTTTTTTCGGAATGGTAGAATATATAATCATATCATTAATATAATTAAAACATAAGCATTTTTATTCATAATTTTGTCGAAATTTTTCTGTATTTCATTTTTGTGATCATCTTTATATTGTCTTTCAAATATAAACAAATTAGCATAGTTAGGATAGAAAATCAAGGAAAGATGAATAACAAGTCCAAGTCTCTATCATTTTCTAGTATTTAGAAATGGCTTGAGTTATTTGATTCAAATCCATGGGATTTTTTAAGAAGAAATAAAACACGCCTCATCCACAAGTGGCATCGCTCATGTTCACACAGATATTGCAGGATAAGTTTAGCCATTTCACAAACCCCCTAACCCTATGATACCAAATATGTATTCATATTAGAAAATCAGAGGCAGAGAACAGAGAAAAGTGACAAGTTGCCCAATCTATCAATTCCTCCTCTCTCTTCTATTGACAACTGCAAATGCATGGAAAGGACCTGGCTTTGGCTCCCTTTCTGATGTGTGACAAAAACACCATACGCAAAGTATTTTTGCCCTTTGTGAATGAGAGATAATTTTTTGCACCTGTTCACCACAGGACTTGCGGGGGAGGAAATCACAGACGGAGAGAGAGAGAGAGAGAGAGAAAGAGAGAGAGAAAGAGAGAAAGCAGAGGGAACATAGAGGAAGCGAAGGAGAGATAATATGAGATGAGAAGGAAGCAGGCATGGCAACAGGTTACGAGGGAAAAGCAAAAGGTGCCGATATCTTAATGGTTCAGTAAATTGGCTGTTTGCTACACATCAACCCACAGACAGACACTCAGCACTACAGGGCTTCCCAGAAAACACAGCAGAACAACAGAGAATTCTCCTAATTATGAGCTGATTGCACTGACAGCAATCCGTGCTCTGATTACAGCTGGAATAAATTATACAAGCCTCTATTCATGGTTAAAGGGCTTGGGCTATTTCTGGCTTCATTCCTTCATTCCCACCACAGGCAAGGCCTGACTGACTGTGCTTGGCAAAGATCATTCTAGAGGGCTGATTTGGTGAAAACAACATTTTGTATTTCTATTAATCTTTTAGAATCTATTTTGAATCATTAATGTAAATAGTCCTTTGTTTTGAAAGTTCCACTGATGAAAATCTATAATTTGTCAAATGCTTATGAAAAACAGCTGGAATTATTAAATTAACATGGAATTAGGACAATTTATGAGCATTATGTTAAGGAAGCCCTGCATCAGCAGTTCTCATCCTTTTTTACCCCAAGGCCCCTCATTGTTAAAGGCGATATTTGAAGGCCACCAAGATACTTCTGTTATCATGACAAAGCTGACATATTTTTCAGACTTCTTCATTTACAGATATTATTTCACATTTTAAAATCTATTATTAATTATTAAATCATTAAAATAATTATTATTTTTTACCAGGGAATGTACAAATATTTTAGAGCTTGACATAATGTTCATAAAATGTACATTTAATTTGTTTATATTAAAAAATGATAGTCATTATAGTAAAACCTTTTCTCTTAGATTAATATGCAAAGACCTAACATGTTGTTCTACAACATAAATTTGAATTTGTATTACAAAAATGTCATGTCATTTTAGGTTGTGTTTTTAAAGCCTAACTATCACAAGAATATGAGATTATGTGCCTGATGAATCAGGCAGCCATTGTCGTCCTTGTGTTGGAACTTAGATTATTTTATAAATTACTTTTTAAAAAATCATTAGACATTCCAATGGGAACCAACAAAGAATTAGCCTTCCAGGCCCTACAAACTGACGTCATGTACAGGAAAGCGGATTTAATTTTTTCATTAGTCACACAGAAATTACATGCTTCAGCTTTAAATCGAATAATCTTAATAAAAGCTAATTAAATGGTCCCATAGTGCACTCTGGTGGTTATGTCTTTATTCATGAGTGTATTATCTTGGTCTGATGTATATATAATAAGCAAAGCACAATTTGTTTTTCCCTCACAGTTCACTGCACTAATATCGTCTGTTTAGATCTGTGACAGGTCTGTCTTTGCCATGTTAGTGAGTGAAGCGTCCATTATTCCTCCCTCAGTGGCTTCAACTCATGAGCTCCTCGCTGGCCTGACAATTACCAGGAATTATCTTCACTTCCAGACAATCAATTAAGAGAATTATTGAACTCCTCCAAAACCTTATCGGTTCTCCCCAGCAGGGCAGCACGGTGGAGATAGATCGCAGATTGTGAAACCTCTAAAGACCGACTCTTTATCACCTGAGAATTTGCTTGGCATAATACCGCATGTGCCTGCAGTCGTTCTCTCACTGCTTATGGGCTGGCCTAAACAACCTTAAACTAAAGCTTTATGCAATAAACTAAAGTGGACTGCAGGTCATCTGCCAATAACAAAAGATGCCAAGCTAATGGAGTTTAATAATATTCATTAGCTATACAATCTCCCCAGTGATTAAACTGCATTTTTAATACAGTAGCCTGCATTGTATTACACTGGATTAGATGCAGACAAAAACAAAATTCAATAAACTTTACAAAGTCACAAATGCTGAAATTTTGACATTCAGTCAAAACACAAACAAACACACTCTCATGTCATCAGTTTTCATCCAGCAACCCAAAAATGAGAATTTTCTGCCATCTAGTGTTACACATAAATCAAACGGACGCATTTGTGATACTATATTGCCCTCTTATGGATGTTATTAAACTAAACAACGGACATTAACTAAGCTCTCGTCTAGTCTTTTCATCTAAGTTACCAACAGACCTAAATGGTAGTAGTTCACGCTGGCTTTATGAGACCTATGTCATGGGTTTAGACATATTATCTGCAAAAAAATAGGCTATCTTTTCTTTATCGAAATAAAATCCAAAAGTACTCACCAAAGTCAAGATTTGTATAGATAAAACGAAGAATGGTCATCCAGTTGGGCCTTCTGGCATCTTTGAATAATTCTGACAACATAAAAGAAAGCATTTTAAAACAAGGTAAAAATATATCAAATAAAACTGCCAAATTGATTTAAATAACCAAAATACAATTAATGCAATGCAGTATAATCAATTAAATGAAATGCATAATAATAAACATATTTTGAACCATATTTAATTAACATTGGATCTTATTTCACACTAGATTAATTTTCAGTTAAATTTGAATGTTCCTTTCTCATTAAAATCAAGGAATATAAGGACAGATAACACATCTGAAAGCAATAATTACAAAAAACAACATAAAAGTATATATTTTTGACAATATTATTTCAGACATTTTTTTAAAATAACAACAATAAAATATATTTTAAATAAATATAAATACTAAATTATTTAAAATAAGTAGATTTATTCAATATGAATGTAATAAATTAATTTTATATCTTTGTTATTGCATTATCTGTTGCACCATCCTTCCATATAAATAATATATAAATACTAAATTATTCAAAATAAATAATTTAATAAATGAATTAAAAAATATGTATTTCTCTATGTTTATTATTCTCTGTTGCACCATCATGCCATTCAGCATTTATTAATTATTCTGACAACAAAGAAAACATTTTATTCTAGCAAGATGAGTATTAAAAATAAAATAGACCGAAATTATCTAAATGAAAAAAATACAATAATATAATACATAAAACATATAATAAAAATGCAATAAATAATACACATGTGTGAACCTGGTCCACAAAACCAGTCTTAAGTCGCTGGGTTATATTTGTGGCAATAGCTAACAATACATGGTTCAAAATTATTGATTTTTCTTTTATGCCAAAAATCGTTAGCATATTAAGTAAAGATCATGTTCCATGAAAATATTTTGTAAATTTCCGACTGTAAATATAATTTTAAAAAACTTAAATATTTTATTATTAATATGCATTGCTAAGAACTTAAGTCATTTGTACAACTTTAAAGGCAATTTTCTCAATATTTAGATTTTTTGCACCCTCAGATTCCAGATTTTCAAATAGATGTATCTCAGAAAGTATTGTCCTATCCTAACAAAACCATACATCATTGGATAGCTTATTTATTCTATTTATTCATTAAAAAAAATATAATAAATTGATCATTACTGGTATTGTGGTCCTGGATCACATTTTGCACTATATTTGATAAACAATTTTGTAACTTATTTTGCATTCATTTAATTTACAATTAAATGTGAATGACAAATAACACATCTGAAATCAATGGAGTCACAACTACACTCACATAATAATAATAATAATAATAATAATAATAGTAAGACAATAAATATAGGAATCAGACATTCTATTATGATAACAAACAATAATTTTCATATATTGCATATATTGAGTTTTAAACAATTGTGGATTTGAAAGATATTTATATTAATAAAAAATGACACTCATATAAATATCTGTTTCCCAAAGTCCTTCCCTAAATCTGTCACTGGAGCTTTGTGTAGTTCAGGGTCAGTTGCATTAACTTGTTAACTCCATGTTAAGACTGTGTCTTACAGTTTTTTTTCAACTGCTTACACACAAAATCTTTACTTGTCACACAATTTTGAGAAACCTGAAACTCAAACACCAGAACCACACACTAAATCTGCAAAACCATAATTCTCTGCCTTTGACTCAGTTTTCAGTTTCATAAAACATAGCACACAATTCTCTATGTAATACAGAAATTTAACAGGAATTAATATTAAGGCAAAGGTGTTTTGAAAATGTATGTAAGCACCATAGGTAAGCACCTGAGACTAGTTTGAACAACTACGTTTCTACGTCTTACGTTTCCTAAACAAATGAGACCAATCTACCTTTTCATAACTGAATTAAAAAAAGATATGACATATGGTTATGACCAGTCTTGAAGAAGAAGAAGAAAAAAAGATGACTAACTTTCTAAGACTTGTCTAAACAGTTTATGTAACCTACCAGGCTTCGGTGTGTGTAGATTGAGAGGAGGGGCGGGGTTTGTTCCGCGCGCACCGCTCGGGGCCGCGCCGAGGCCAGGGCGCGCGCGCTCTGCTGCTCGTTCTTTGTCCTCCATTACAGCTGGTGATCGCAGCTCCGCCGCACAGCGCAGGCCCGAAGTAGCGCAGCCGCTCTGAGGTTAGTGCCCTACCGCGCAATCTCCAGACATTTCAGCCCCGGCGCAGCCGCACCAACAACCCGGCAGCGTTTGCCTTTCACACACTCAGACGCAGATCGCGAAGATGCGACACTGAACTCGGGATGATATTGAGCAATTTTGACAGGATGGCAATTATTCACCCCGCTCAAATAGCAGCAAAAAGAATCATGGCGCTGTCTCAGGCCTTTGGCCTAACGTTAGCGAATTTAGATGTGCAATCGAATCGCTACTGTTTTGTTCAGATGCTAATTGGTGTTTCAAGGCTTGGTGACTAAGTTAGTGTTTTTTTATCCTTGATCAAATTTGAATGCGTGTTTAATATCATATTAGCGCTGCAGTGTTATCGATCTCTCGACTTTTTAAATCTTTAAATGTCGAGTCGACAGCGGTGCCCGGCTAAATTTGATCTAACAGATTATTTCAGATGTTTCTAGCTTGAATGAATGTTTACTTGTTTACAGAATGTTTACAGAATGTGTTTAAAATAACAGAATAAAATTTAAATAAAATTTAAATTGCGTTAATTTAGTGTTTAATATTTCTCTAACATACTGCCCGCTATCCTTACACGTAACGTTAACGTTATTATTCACAGTTTGAAAATAACCGCCATTTATGTGTTTGTTATTGATGCTGGACTTAACTAGTATATATCGATTTAGTTATTTCGGAGATTCAAACCTCCCTTTATTAATGATTACCTGTGGTGGTTGAAATGTCTTTTTTTTCTCGTGTTTGTGAATGTTTTTGTTGATTTGGTCAAATCTAATGTAACGTTAGTGTTTTCCTTCAAGAGCCTCAGACTGTCAGGCTGTTGAACTGAACAGAATGATACTGTAGATGCGCGAGCTGCTTTATTTATCTGTGTGCACCCACGTCATCCTACGTTATTCACACACACCTACGTTTTTATTTTTGTTTCATATTTTTTAAATATCCAATGTAATTACAGTGTCATTATGTTATTCAATAAAACAAAAACATAACTTAAAAAGATTTTCGATCTGTGTCATTTAGTTAGTTTCTTATACAGCTTTAAATTCTTGCTGAAAATGAATAGTGTTGTATTTTCACACGATTGCATATAGCCAAAATATTATGTACAGCTAATGTATATGCTGTTATCGATTTTAATTATACCAATATTATTTTGGATAAATACCGAGAGCAGTTAGATTTATAGACTTACCACCAGCCAAACCTCGTTAAAAATTGATGATGTAAAATAAATATTCATTTTAAGAGCAAATCGTTGATTATATCTGATGGTTAGTGCCCCCTAATGGAGTGATGTTTAAAGCAACAATAATAGATGCCATGCTTTATGTGATTTAAGTGATTATTAGATATGATAAATAGAAAGGAACAGGCTCTTTTTCCCTACACTAAATGTAAACTTGGGGTAAATATCATATACATTTACACACAGTGTAAATAGCTGCTGCTGAAACATTTTTGGCTTATTTAATGCCACTTTTTGACATTGAGATCACATCCAGTGGCAAATTAAATGTTTTGTCATGCTGTTTCTATATAAAAGCTCATCAGTTAAATGTTGAACAGTTAAATGTTTCCCACTTAAACTTATGCTTATGCAAAAATGTCCAATATCCTTATATTTATTTGTTACCCCTCCATCCTAGAACATTCCTGCATCTCACTCAATCCTATTCCATTATCATCTATAGCACAATTGTTTATACACTTATTTATTTGCCAATTTGTAAATCTCCTGTAAATTTTTTTTTTTTTTTTTTTTTTTTTTTTTTGTCTGTGTGTTGTTGTCTCTGTTTACTGGAAGCTTATGTCACTAAAACAAATTCCTTGTATGCGCAAGCATACTTGGCAATAAAGCTCTTTCTGATTCTGATTCTGATTCTGATCTGCCAAGACTGTATTAATATAATGCCTTGTTACGCCGATGCATCATATGTACTACTAGTAAAAGGTGATTTGGTAGTCAATGTAAGACAATATCAGAACATGTGCTTCCTCATATTTTTTAATGCATTTTAAATGCAAATTAAAATGCATGTATTTGAGCACTTCTTCGCCCTCAAAATAACAGGTACATGACACTCACCTCATCTGTGAATCTGAATGATGCAGTTGCTTGAGGAATCTGTGTGCTAATGAATTGTTTGTTTGTGTCTAAGTGTGTTTGAGAGAAACTGTATCGGGTGATGGAAGACCACACGGTGCATCAGACGGAGCACATGACCACTATCGAGGCCCACGCCGTCAGTCAGCAGGTCGGGCAGGTGCACGTGGCCACGTACACAGAGCATGGCATGCTGAGCGCTGATGAGGATTCGCCGTCCTCACCTGATGATGATGTTTACGATGACTCTGATATACTTAACTCAACTGGAACAGATGAGGTCACCGCACATCTGGCTGCTGCAGGTAGGTTTGTGCTCATTGTTGTATTCTGACTTGTGGTTATCAGACTAACCACTAGATGGCGCACTTAACCCATAAATTGTCAGCTGCTTCATTGCACGAGATTGTAGTTGTAGCAGTAGTAAAGGTCATGGGTTCAGTTCCCATGGAATACACAAACAGATAAAGGTGCATATTCTGAATGATATAGAATGTCTGAAAACAATTGATTTTATTCCACTAATTCTTTTTCAGGGCCTGTTGGCATGGCAGCAGCCGCAGCTGTGGCAACAGGGAAAAAACGAAAGCGACCGCACATCTTTGAATCGAACCCTTCAATCCGTAAAAGACAACAGACCCGTTTACTTAGGTGAACTGTATTTTCAGTATTGTTCATTGTATTGTAATCGAATATGAGTTGTTTTACAACATGAAGTAAAATAACTTTATAGATTCAAAATGTTTATTTTAGTGTTCTTAATACACTATTATCATATTAGTATGTGTTTTTCTCATTGTATTTCTTATTTTAAAATATAAATATATTTTATATATATATATATATATATATATATATATATATATAAGTATTTTCATTACTTCAACTTTTAATATTAAAATAAAAGTTATTTATATATATATATATATATATATATATATATATATATATTTGCTCCTTCAGTGCTTTAATTTTTTATGAAATGTATAGTATTTATTCATTCATATTTTGATTTAGTGTTCATTGTTTTCAATTTGTAGTTACATTTTTATTTAAATTATAGTTAAGATTTTTTATTTAAGTCATCTGCTTGTATTTCATATTCTTTAAAAAAAATAAGTTTGAGCTATTTTCTATTTGTTTTTATTTGAGTTTTAGTAATTTTAGTACTGCTTTCAGTTAGTTACCAAGGGGGAAAAAATTAGTTCTGAATTTTTTCCAATAATGCCAATTCCAATTACACTTATTTAATAGTTCACAACGACAACCCTTTCTCTTACTATGTGTCTGCAGGAAGCTGAGAGCAACGCTGGACGAGTACACAACACGAGTTGGCCAGCAGGCTATTGTGTTGTGCATCTCTCCCTCTAAACCGAACCCTGTGTTTAGAGTATTTGGAGCGGCACCATTAGAGAATGTGGTGAGTATATCTACTGTGTTTCTTGTCTTCATATCATTTGCACTGTTTGTTTCAGATTTCATCCCTGTTTTGGCATGTCTTGTGGTCAGGTGAGAAAATACAAGAGCATGATTCTGGAGGATTTGGAAAACGCTCTGGCTGAACACGCACCCCCTGGCGGTGGAGAACTCACCTCTGAACTGCCTCCTCTGACTATTGACGGCATACCAGTATCTGTGGACAAGATGACACAGGTGGGCAGCAGGTGGCACTATGAGCTAGGAATGCAAGTTATTGAGGTTTCTGCTTTGACATGCAAATGTGACATTTTCTAGGCTCATGGGGCAGCAATTAAAATGAGAATAAGTCTCACTTCATCCACTACAGGGCTTAAGCACAGGTTACTTGAAGCCTGATATATAAGACCACATAACCTCTACATTTACCAGCTCGCCCCTTACTCATTACCCCGGACTGCTGAGAGCTAGTGTCCCTCAGGACAGACACACCTTGCTTGGCTTGTGGCAGTTGGAGGCAGGTCTGTGCAGGGATCATCAGGTGAGGCTTGTGCGCGCGAGTAATTATCCGGCACATCGTGGCCGAGCACAGAGGTTTCTGATTGGCTCCCAAGTGGATTTAAAGCAGAGCTGGGGGAGGGAATGGGCGGCTGATCTATGTGTTTGGGGCGTGAGATTCCTCTTAATTCCTTCGCCACGTAATTAGTCCATCTGCACAAACACAAGGAAGAGCCTACAAGTCATGACGCCGCTGTGGACAATCTGTTACATGACTTTAAACAGTGTACTTAACATCCGTATCTATTTTCAAATGATTCAGGTTTAAGCAAGATTTATTTTTGGCTTTTATTTGCAATAAAAAAAAAATTAATTATATTCGAAATCCTTTAAGAAGCGTGTATTATTTTATTACGGATTTATTTTTTAAGTCTGTATACTATACGTGTATATATATATATATATATATATATATATATATATATATATATATATATGTATGTATGTATGTATATGTATATATGCATAAGTATTTATATGTGTGTATATAATTGTTTATATACTTTTTTCTAGATATGCCTAAATTTAATTTGAATGATTAATCATGATTTATTTTCATACAATGTGTATTTAGATCGTTTCTTATTATTATTATTAAATAATCATTTATATTTTATTTAAAATATATTATGAAGCTTATATATATGTATTATTGAACTGCATTTTAAGCTCTTTGTCTGAAGGCGTTCTTCACTAGGTCTTCACAATGTTGTCGTCTGTCACCATCCAATGTCAGGCTTACAGCAAGTGTGTTTGTGACAGTGAGAGAGCGGGAGGGAGGGAGGGAGGGAGGGAGAAGCTCTTTTGGGAACCGATTTATTCCTCCCGAGCCAAATTTAGCCTGTGATGTCGAGGTGAACAGACGTTGCTACAAGAGTGCTGTGCAGTACAATCCCTTGCCTGCCTATGGAATTACCAAGGGCACTGAGGACGCTGGGGTAAACTCCAGCTTCACCCTCAGGATGGAGCTGTCACTGGGCTAATGGACTTCCCCTTACTACTCAGTGTGGATTTTAAAAACGTCAATGGACTTAATAAGCTCCTTTATTGTCAAGTTAATACTTTATTTTTTTTAAGGGTATGACTTTTACGGCATTTACTTGCATAAGCAAGTTGGCATCCTTGTAAAGAATTTGTTGTTTTAAATTTTTTTGCATCTATTAGCAGATTTGTGATTATTGATTAGACTATTTTTATTTTATACATTTTTTTACATTTATTAATTTTGCAGATGCTTTTATCCAATGCGATTTAAATTGAGGAAAACAATAAGCCATTCATCATAAGGAGGCAAATAGACACAGGAAGTGCTTGCCACACAAGTTGCAGACATCACTGAGATTAGTGCAGTCTAGAACCGGGAGGGATTTTAAAGTACTGTTATAATAAAAGTTTGGGGATGGTTTTGTAATGTTTTTGAAAAGTTAAGCATGGCTACATTTAATTCTTAAAAAATACTGTAAAAACAATAATGCTGTGAACTTTTATTATGGTTTAATTATGATCTAATATATTTTAAAATGCCGTTTATTCCTGTGATGGCAAAGCTGGATTTTCAGTAGCCCTTTCTCCAGTCTTCAGTGTCACATGATCCTTCAGAAATTATTCTGATTTGTTGTTGAAGAAACATTTCTTATTTTCAATGTTGAAAACATTCTTAGATAAATAGAAAGTTGAAAAAACTGCATTCATTTGAATGAAAATATTTTGTAACATTTATAAATGTCATTTATGAATGTCTATACAGTCGCTTTTGCTCAATTTGAATGCATCTCTGCTGAATAACTTAATTTCTTAAAAAAAAAAATCTTGCTAATCTCAAATTTTGAATGGTAGTGTACCAACCCTAAAAGTATTTTCCTGCCTCTCTCTACATAATCTGTAGTTCAGTGGTGTATGTTCCATCCTCTCAATCTCCTGCAGTCAGTGTGCACTGGAGCCTTACCCATAGATTAGTCTTTAAATGGAAACCTAATAGTCTACTTTTAGCTTTTCACAAGCTATATGTGTGGACAGACTGTCTGCACTCAGCTGCTGAAGGAAGAGGAAAATCAATGGCTTGCTGTTTCCAAACTCTTATTTCACACAGATTTGATTTTTCCAGAGGCCATGCTTCGCTTTGCCACTCCCAGTATTAAACTCCCACAGTGATTATGTGCACCCTTTTGTTGCTTTGCAGGCCCAACTCCGAGCGTTCATTCCAGAAATGCTAAAGTATTCCACAGGCCGTGGGAAGCCTGGCTGGGGGAAAGAGAGCTGCAAGCCCATCTGGTGGCCAGAGGACATTCCCTGGGCCAACGTACGCAGTGATGTCCGAACAGAGGAGCAGAAACAGAGGGTAGTGTTGGGTGCTCATATTACAACTGAGTTGTGAAAGATTATATATGGAGCCTATTTTCTTTCATTTTTAAGAAATTTGGTTTATAATATTCTGATTGTATTGTATATGCACTGATTTTTATAGTACACAGTAAACATTACACTAAAACATTTTATTGTACAAAAAATGTCTTGCGTGATGACGCAAACAAGTTATTATTGAATCACACTTGTTTTGTCAGCTTTCCATAAAATGACATCTGAATTGAAACAAATGAGCTAAAGCTTGCATCATCTTGACTTATCGAGGGCTTACTTCCGTTGGAAACAGGTGTCATGGACGCAAGCCCTGAGGACTATCGTTAAAAACTGCTATAAGCAGCATGGGAGAGAGGACCTGCTCTACGCCTTTGAGGACCAGATCACCACACAAGTTGCCACAACAACCACTCACAGCATCGCACACCTGGTGCCGTCACAGACCGTAGTGCAGACGATCAGTAATCCTGATGGAACCGTCTCGCTCATACAGGTGAGCCCAGGTCCCAGCTGTGGGAACATCTACACGCTTGTTTTTCACTATGATATAAACTAGCTCCACTGGAGGACTTCATTTAGATAAGGGCGTGACCAAAATATTGAAAAATAGAGAATAAGTCCTAATCAGGTCAACAATATATATTTACTTTTTACTTCTTTAATACATGTATCTTGTATAATTTGTCTAAATTATTATTATTTTTTTTTTAAGAAAATACAAAAAAAATCATTAATATTCATCAAAGTGAAGTCTTTTACAATGTTACAAAACATCTGTTTAAATAAACGTTGTTCTTTTGAACTTTTTATACCACAAACAATCCTGAAAAAAAAATATCATGGTTTCCACAAAAGTATTATGCTACAAAGCTGTTTCCAATATTGATGATAATAATAATAATACATGTTTTTTGAGCACCAAATCAACATATTACAAAGATTTCTGAAGCATCATGTGACACTGAAGACTGAATGGATGATGAAAATTCAGCTTTGCTATCACAGAATAAATAACATATAAATAAAATTAATATAGAAAAGTTGTAATATATTGTAATAATAAAATAATTGTAAAACTGACAATGAGACTTCTTTAAAAAACAAAAACAAATTCTTACCAACCCCAAACTTGAAAGGTAAATTTCTGTTATGCTTCTAATATAATTATATAATTTAGAAAAGTAAATAAAACATATATATATATATATATATATAAATAAAATAGGGGGGGGGTAAAATCACTAATGGTCACATTACAGTATTTAAATAGTATTACAGCAGTATTCTAACATATTATCATATTATTCTCAGGTTGGAACTGGAGCCACGGTAGCAACACTGGCAGATGCGTCAGAATTGCCCGGCACGGTGACGGTGGCCCAGGTGAATTACTCCACAGTGACAGATGGAGAGGTAACGTCAACACACACACACACCTTCATATCTGAATATTCGATGAGTTTGCATCTCCAGCTTCTTCTGTCATGTCCTTACACACGTACTGTGCTTTTATGATATATCTCTTTCTTCACACCTTTTTTTTTTTTTCTGTATCTCTAAGGTGGAACAGAATTGGGCCACACTACAGGGAGGCGAGATGACCATCCAGACCACGCAACCGTCAGAAGCCACGCAGGCGGTTGCCTCCTTAGCCGAAGCTGCGGTAGCTGCCTCGCACGAGATGCAGCCAGGGACAACTGTTACTATGGCACTCAACAGGTACTCATGGGAAGTAGCGGTTAAGTTGAGAGATAGGCAATTCTGAACCACAGCAGCACCTAGATGCAGGTTTAGGTCCCCAGAGTCTTGTTACCTGAGCCTGGTCTCCTGTTTATCACAAGCAGGTACCAGCAGCAGCAGCCCAGAAATACAGCACAGCAGGAACAATTGGTTCATACTCCATTCCCACAACAATTAGGCTTCGGAGGCATTGTTTTCTGCTCAGCGGCCTTCATTAAAGCAGTAAATCCACCATCAGTCTGCTGAGCATAGTCAGGACATCAAACCAAAAAAAGTGTTCTTTTCCTCTACTAAAGCCCCAAAGCACTCTTAATAGCTTTATTTTTATCATTATCTCAAAGTAGGGCTGCAACTAACGACTATTTTAATAGTCGACTATTCACCGACTATTGAAACGATTAGTCGACTAATCAAATAATTATAAAATTTTTCTAAAATTTAGCATGAGATTGCTTTAATTCTGTGGAAAATGATAGTAAACACAAGAAAGAAGGGGGTACTTCAATGAAAAATGCATATTTTATTGAACTTTGCTGCTGATAGGCCAATTCATACTAAAAGTAAATAAAAATGCCCTGTCTAAAACCAATTAGGCACAGCGCTCGGTCAGTATAGACATAAATGCATAAATAAAGAAACTCTATCATTTTTATAAAGGACAGGCACATTTGTTTTATAAGAAAAAATAAATTAAAATCAAGTAAACATTTTCTTCCTGTAAACCAGGGGCAGGCACATTAGCAGCAATAAAACATGCATTTAATTTAAAATACTTTTGTCAGGCACGGTCGGGCATAACGTTAAATCCTTTTTTTTTTTGCGAAAATACGCTTATAAAATGTGACCCTGGATCACAAAACCAGTCTTATGTTGCACGGGCATATTTGTGGCAATAGCCAACAAAACATTGTATGGGTCAAAATTATAGATTTTTCTTTTATGTCAAAAATCATTAGGATAATGATATTAAGTAAAGATCATGTTCCATGAAGATATTTTGTAAATTCCCCACCTTAAATATATAAAACACTTATTTGTATGAATGGATGCAGCACTATCGTCAATAGAAATGGACAACTTTGAAGGCTATTTTCTCAATATTTCGATTTTTTTGCACCCTCAGATTCCAGATTTTCAAATAGTTGTATCTCGGCCAAATATTATCCTATCATAACAAACAATATATCAATGGAAAGATTATTCAGCTTTCAGATGATGTATAAATCTCAATTTAAAAAAAATTACACATAAGACTGGTTTTGTGATCCAGGGTCACAAATGTACAATGTACATCCAAAACAAAACGTATTGGCTTCCATGTTATTTAAATCTTACCGAGGCGAGTCAAACTCCGTTTCATTCAACTGTCCGACGTGCTTTCTCTTTAAATGTTCATGCATCACCGGGGTGCTGCCGTGATACGCAAGGACTGCTTTGCAAACCATGCAGGTAATCTTTTTATTCGCCATATCCAGGCTAAAATGCTCCCAAACTTTAGATGTTTTGGTACGCACAGCTGCTGCGTTGGACGCCGCCATTTCTGTATGTTATCGCTCAGCAGAGAAGCTAATGCGCATGTGCGACTCTCGGCAGAGATTGTAATGAAGAGAGATGCCTCACTCGGTTGGAAAAAACATGTCTGGCCACAACTTTGACAATGAAATTCATTGTCGACTATTTCTATTATCGATTTTTGTCGACAACGTCGACGAATCATTGCAGCCCTATCTCAAAGTAAGTCACAATAGACTGTCCTTATACTCTGTTTAGTATAGAAACTCATTTACATCATGCAAGAAAAAAGTACTTTGTTGAACTAAAGTTATGACATTAAAAGTAGTAAGATGCCAAGTCATAATGAGTGTTTAAAAATCATTGAGATGTCAAAATTATGAGAAGTCAAATTCAACTTTACATTTCATAATTACAAATTAGAAAGTCTAAATTATAACATGCTTGTCAATTTAGGTTATTCATTGCAATTTCCATTTTGTCATAATTTCAGATTTTTCTCTCTTAATTATGAATTAGACAGTTTAAATGATAATGACTTCGTACCAAAGCATGATTTTTTTTCTTAAGTGACAGAAATGGACTTGTATGGGGGGAGTGTTTATTTTATTTTATGGTGCCCTTTTGTTGACTTCCTACACTAGGGGGCAGTACACCCTAGTCCACATCAATTCACTTCAAATCCTGCTTAAATCCTGTATAAAGGGTTATGGAAAAACTTTATTGAAGCAAGGTTATTGTGAGATTATTTCTATATTTTATGTGTGTGTTGCAGTGAAGCAGCAGCTCACGCAGTGGCGACGTTAGCAGAAGCAACTCTTCAGGGAGGAGGACAAATTGTGTTAGCAGGAGAAACAGCGGCTGCAGTAGGAGCTTTAACTGGCGTTTCGGATGGCAGTGGTACGAACCTACTCTCTATATCACAAGCAGCCACATTTACCCTCTTTAGTCTCCTTTCACACTCAATGGATGAAACTTAAACAGGAAAGTTTAAGGTGGGCAAACATATGATGAAACATCCCTTTGGTCATCAGTTGTCTTGCTATGTGAGGGCACCCTATGCATCTCATGTAAGGTATGTCAGAGCGTGAGGAAGTCTGTGGAGGTCTACTGTAATCCCCGGGGTGTTTGTGGGACAGATGGTGCGTGTGTGACCTGTGTCACAGACTCCAGCCTCTACACTCCTTGCTAATCCTCGGTTTGCTTCAACCTCTAAGAGCTCTGCATATGCACGGCAGCCTCTAGTACTAGTGCTTACACATGCATTAGAAGCCATGTTACAGTGGAATAGCAGCACTAATGTTTACTGGAGGCATTCGTTACTGCTTGGTGAAGTGGCGCATAACACGTTTCCTTTTAGCTGTGATATATTGAAAATTTGGTTGAAAGAAATTAGAATATCTATGCATTTTTGTTTTCTGAGTATAACATTCTTCCAGTTAAAGTATTGCAACCCATTGTATTACTGTAATGCCACATTTCCGATGTCAGCGGAAATGGAGAATTATTGGAAAGAAAGAGCAAGTTGCCAAAAAAAGAGCAAAATTTATTTCTAAATAATAATCATGTGTTAATATTTATTTCAACATTACTATATTTTTTAAAACTGCACCTGTTAATGTTATTTAATAAACCTGAGCTAACGTGAACTAACAATGACCACTTATTATGGATTCAAATGTAACAATTAAAATCATACGATATCAGCCAATATATATTTAATATGTACTGACAACAATCAATATGGTGCATCCTCATTTTTTTTTTTTTATATATATAATAATTCATTCATTTACTGAAAGAAGGGTCATGCGTTTGTTAAATGAAAATTATGACATTAAAAAGCCATGAGTTGAAATGAGATTTAAAAAGTCATAAGTATGGCATAAAACAACAAAATTATGTGAAAAAGACAAAACTATCAAAAATAAATATGAATTTAGTAGAAATGGTCAGTTTCTGAGTCATAAGAGTCACTAAGTCATAAGAGGGAAAAAGTTATAGAATTATTAGATAAAAAGTGAGTTATAAAAATTTGACGTTGTAATTTAATGTTTTCATATTGACTTTATAATTATAACGACTGTGTCAAATTACACTTTACATCACAATTATGACAAATAATCAACAGTGTGTTGCATCCTCAATCTGTTTATTTATTAAGATGAATTAATTAACAGTATGGCCAGGAACCTTTATTAACAAAGTAAACGGGGTCCGTTTTGATTTAAAGTTGATTTTAATGGGTAAAATGATTGCTCCAATCATACATGGCCATTTCCCAGTGACCTATCTTACCTAAGCCCCTTTCACACTGCACGTTGGACCCGGCATATTGCCGGAACATTGCCGTGTAGCCTTCTCTGTGAAAGCAAACACGTCCCGGGATTGATTCCGGCATTGAACCCGGGTCGGGGACCTAGTAACATTGCCGGGTTCAACCCGGGACGAGCACTGTGTGAACAAAAGCCAGATCTAATGCCGTGTCGAAGTGATGACGCACATTATCGAGATCGTTTGCTTGCTTCAGTGAAAGTATAACGTGCCTAGCGTTTTCGACTCGTACATTACACGTCACGCCCTGATGTCACATGTCGTTACGGGATCTTTACGGGTTGTGTGTGAAAGCATGCACATATCCCGGGTAATCACTGGCAGTGTGAAAGTGCAAAATCTAGCGACCCGGAACCAGTTGCCGGAACACTTTACCCGTGTATTTGCCGGAATGGCAGTGTGAAAGGGGCTCTAGTGTCCTAGCTTACCCCATTGCCCCCATTGACCAAAGAGAAGCCCCTCCTCGCCCCCCTCCTAACCCCCCAGGAACCCTCTTAAAGGGCTTTGATCCTCTCCATTATCAGTGCATGGTCTAATCACAGAGCCAGCTGTCAGCCCACTCTGTAAAACACACACACACGCACACACACAAATGCTCATATGACATTAAGAGAATAGACAGGAGCAAGGGGTGTATTTAAACATAAAAGCAGATTAGCAGGCATTAAAACTACATTTAAAGACACTGGTGTCAGGATTTTTCCCACTCTTGGTATAAATATTTGACCATTGTTGTGATATTTTTTTTGCTTTAGTATTTCATATTATTGGATCAATGATTAAAATGATTTAGCTAACATATTGGGTCCCACTGCTTCGAAGGGGGATTGTAGACTCATTTTTTTGTGAATGAAGGAAAATAGTTGCCTGATAAGAGGATATCACTTTATACAACACTGTACTGACCTTGTGTACAGAGAATGCTAGTACGTCCCGCTTCCCACATATGTAACTATGGTTGCTCCGATTGATCGGCCACCGATAATAATCGGCCGATAATCGCTTTGGGATGATTGATCGGCGGTCTCTAAAAAGGCAGATCTCATAAAACTGATCTCAAGCTGATGACGCACCTGCTGTGAGAGGTTTGGTTCAACATGCAGCGGCACCGTCTCAGTCTCTGTCCGGCGTGGGTGAAATAATTATAATGCTTTAGGTGAGGTACAATTCTTATTTCTCATTAATTAACTGATAAAGTCATTTGAAAAGTTTCTATGAGACATAATTTCACAAACAGCATGAATGAATCACAGCGTGCCCTCTTTCTCTCTCAAAATGCAAATGGCTTCAAATCACATCGCGACTGCACTATAAAAGCGAGCAGCATGCACACAGGAATTGTCATTTGCACTATCGAGGCAGTGTTGCATCATCACAAAAATGTATAAATAGCATTTTTTTTCTTTTCAATTCTTGCAAATGTTTAATCCATTCAACGGTCATGCACACTTGCAGCGCACACACATATTAATGCAGCAGTTCTTAATTCCACCCCCCACCCCACCTGCACATTTTGTATGTTTCTCTTATGCTTCAGACGTTTGTTCTAGTCAAACGTAAGTGCCCTGCGAAGTGGACCTCAAAGGATATTCAACCATTAATCCAGTTCAAAGCAAACGTATCTGTTTTATTCAAAATGCATTGAAGCGTGCGAGACGTGGGCTGCATCCGAAAACTGACAAATTATGCCTTTGGAAGATGCATTCCAAGGTAGGAAGGCATCAAGACACGTCCGAATTCAATGTTAGCTTCCATTCCTGTCTTCTGAGATGCCTTCATCTGGCTGATTTTTGAAGGCAGCATAGATGTATCCTTCGCTGCCTTTAATATCCCACAATCCTGTGCGTTCAATTCTGTGACCGTTAAGCCAAAAAATAAAGATGGCGTCTGAAAGTTGAGCTCAGTGGTCAGTTTTTGTTTAAATGTACGTTTTTGATCAACGTTTTCCACTTTTGATGTCATTTCTAGTTAGAATTAATATTGCAGTAATGAAATATCCACTTAGTTATCACCAAACACTGTATTTTGCTGTAGATTTTTTTTCCTTACTTGTGTAGTTGTATTTTATATTTAATCTGTATCTGTCTGTATTTTTATGCTCTACTGTTAGTGTTATCTGTATGCGCCAAGGGTCTGAGAGTTACCCAATTTCAATTCTCTGTATGTATGTGCTGTACATGTGGAAGAATTGACAATAAAGCAGACTTGACTTGAACCATTACTCTGCCTCAGTAGCCTGTCCAAAATCAGTTTCATGAGGTGCCTTCGTGCAAAAATGCTGCCTGCAAAGTCATTGCCTGATACGACAGCGAGGCAACAAGTCAGCTTGCTAAGTTTTCGGATGCAGCCGTGAATTTTAATCCTATTTATTTACCAAGGTATATGCTGTCACACCTATCCATGTCTGAAGACGTTGTGCTGTGCAAATCCGTGAATGAATGTTCCGAAGTCAGGTAAACTTCCAACAGATTTCCCCTGCTCAGGGAGTAGGGAGCAATGAACACTGTGTAGGGACCATGTCAATGCACAGAGCTCACTTCTAACGAGCTGGTTATCTGAATCAGGTTTGTTAACAGAGAAACGTGCAAAATATGCAGAGCTGGGGGGCGTGAGGACTGGAATTGAGAATCCCTGTAATAATGCCAGGTTTACATTACTCCGTTTGCAGTGAGTATGTGGTGCGTATTTTTCCCGCACTCTTGTTAATGGATAAAGCGTTCACACTGCACACACAGTTGCCATCTGGCAGTTCATTTAGTAGCGATGCGTCTCCAGCAGTTTAGAGATCGTTTCTGCACCGAGTCTATTTTTTGTTGCACTGCACACGTGAATTAAAGTAACAGCATATTGTTTGCGGTAATTATGAACAGCATTGACACAAAAATATAGTAATTACATCGTATATGCATATAATTAAAGTCTACTGTATTTCGTAGCCAACACATAAGCTATGGGTTTTTTTTGGCTAGGTTTTTTTAAAAAAAGCACTTTTAGATAAAGACTATAATTTTATAGTTCTTAATTAAAGTTCTTTATGAACCACAGGATTGCTTGTAATAAAGATTTAAATGCAAAAGAAAGGCAGTAGAGCTGTCTGTTTCTGTCAATGGTAAATTCTAATTTAGAATGTTTGTGATGACGTAAGAAAAGTAGGTTAAATGTTTTGCTTTAGCAACTTAATATATAAATCTAAAAGTAAATGCAGAGGTAAAAAGCATTGAATAGTTGATGAAAGATTGTATTACTGTACTGTGTAAAAAAAAAAAAAAGAATCACAAAGTTGAAAAAGCATTTTAAGTAAAAATATTTTGATTTAAAATCAGAAGAATGGATAAATGTTGTGTTTGTGGTAAACAGGCGTGGATCAGGAGCGGACTCCTGTGTGAAAGCACAGTCCGTGCTGCCTCTGTACCACACATGGACTACATACACACTGCAAACAGAGTGTGTGTGGGCCTCACATACAGCACACAAAATCAGGCTCGAACTGTGTAAGCTATTGTGCAACAATTACACGATTGTAAAAACAAAAATACAGTGCATGATCAGACATTTAGGTGAGATAAATATATATTTTAAATATATAAACAAATCCTCTCACAAGAGTCACAAGAAAAAAAAATGAAATTCTGGCCCTGAAGAAATGTCTAAAAATCTTGATTGGATCATCACTCATAAACAATTCTACATGATAAAAAGAAGGCTTTAAAAAGATCTGTATTGATGATCGGCAGGTACTGCTTTCGGTGATCAGCGATCGGGGATCGGACTCAAAAATCCTGATCGGAGCACCCCTATACCGAGCATGTTGACTGCTCTTCTGAACCAGCGAGTCCCGGAGAGCCGCTTCTGCCCAAAATGAGGCCCTCACCTTACGCAATTAAACCTTATTTACGCTTCAACATTGGGAGGCTTGAGATAGAGCGTAGTCAACAACAGACCCTTGACGGTCAGCCAGCGTTTATTGAGCTTATTCAATCAGTGAAATGGCAGTGAGGATGCAGCTTTGAAGTGGCTGGTCTGAGGTAATCGTGACTGATTTCTGTTTCCTGCTCCAGTGCCCCTCTTGCGCTCCGTAAGCCTGGTAGAAACCCTCAGTGTCAGAGTGATTGAGGGTTTGTAAGCACTTCACTCAAAAAAACATTGCTTCCAAACTCCCCGTCAATTATTGAGACACAATGTGATTACGAGAAATCGGAGCAGTTGGATTGAGTCATATGCCATGTGGGGAAAATGATTTTCTGACGTTTTAAAGGGTTTATCTCACAAAGAAATGTATGAGATTTTGATAGACTTTTATTTTGTCAAAAATGCCACACACAGATGTGTATATATACACATAGAAATACACATTTAAACATTAAAAAGATAGCAAAATATGTAGAAAAATAAATTGTATTTACAGTTTTATATATATATATATATATATATATATATATATATATATATTTGTGTGTGTGTATATATGCACATTTTTTTACACTGTCGCATCATTAAATCATGTTTGTTATATTATTAATATATGGATTTTTTTTTTATTAGTTCTAATCATGACAATGATTAGGAAACTTAATTGTCACTGTCAAGAACTTTACAAAAGCTGTCCTTTAAAATGACCCTCATTTTATTAACTTTTTTTTTTACCTTTTTTTTTTTTTTTTTTTTGTATTTTGTGATTAATATTTCTTGACCGATTTTGTGAGAATTACCTTAAGAATTCATGAAAGGATTCTGGGACAATAAAGACAAAATCAACATTTCTTCATGCCGGTTTAAGATACATTTAAGGTCAAAACTGATCAGCTTTTGTGTGGACCTGCGATTTCAAGCAACATTTAGCTTGGGCAAATTGTGTCGGCTTGAAAAGTTAACATAACTGACAGGCTAAATGGCGAATTAGATTGAAATATGAGCCCTTCCTTGAGACGCTGGGACAGGGTTGTGCATCATGAGACAGTTTTAGGCACACTTATATCAGAAACACTTAATGCACAAGTACAGTGGCCTACAGGTACCGTAAAACTTACTGGATGGATCAACTAGTCACATTTAGTTCTGACCTTCCACTTTGCTCATACGAAGTTTGCGGTCTGGAGAGATTGGCCACCCTCCCGCCCGCTCGCACCATGTGACTGCAGCAGTAATCCCGGCTGCTCCGCTCACAGCTGGCCATGGAAAGAGAGAGAGATAGATTGAGAGAGAGGGAGAAACAGAAGCTGGGAGCGGTCGCCTCAATTACTCCATTGTTCCGCATTGCAGTGTGATGCAGTAGCCCTGCCCTCAGCCTCCTTTTTAGGGGCCGGCCCTATCCACGTTGCACGCAAACTCTAACAAGGCCGCTCGACTGCGCACATGCTCTGCGGCCTCATCCGACCGCACTTCTAAAGTCTCCTCCCTCCAACTGTCTCAAATAACAACTACGAATGTCCCAAAGGCCGCCACCTACACTGGTGACATCACAGTTAAAACAGAAATGGTCTTGAATCAATTGTAACAGGTCTGTGTCTCATCCCAGGTCTCGTCCAGATTCCAGTCAGCATGTATCAGACTGTGGTCACCAGTTTGGCCCAGGGAAATCGACCCGTTCAGGTGGCCATGGCTCCCATAACCACGCGCATCGACAACACGGTGACGCTTGACGGACAGGCGGTGGAAGTGGTGACCCTAGAACAGTGACATACTCTACCCCTGCAGGTGTGTGGGACAGGACGTCCGGCGTCTATGTGAATAGCTGCTGGAATATAGTGTAAAAATAAGATTTGAAGCTGTTCACGTGTCTGCAGGGGGCTGCATAGTTATTTTGTTTTTCTGTTTTACATTGTACACAGTTCATTGTCTATATTTTCTTTCCTAGTGCTGTTAAAATTGTTGTTGTCATTGTTTTGTTTTTTTAGCTGATGTTTGATAAATGTATTGCAGAGGATAACGAAATCAACCATGTTTTCAACCTTCAATAATTTTATAATTTAATTTCTTTCCATGCAAGCATTGTGTTGGTCATTCTTGATATTTCCTTAGTTTTCATATACATACATACATACATACATGCATGCACGCATACATGCACACATACATATATATAGAAATAGCAAAACATCTTGTGCCATATTTGAGTCATTTTATTAGTATGTGTGAATTGCATTATGATTTTAGTGTTAGATCCCATTGACTACTGAGGTGACATGCATGTTTTTTTGCTTTTTGTCAGTCTGTATAATGTAGAATTCTTTGTATGCATTTCACATTAACTCCCAATGTAAAAAATGGTCTGACCTTGAATGATTATGTGGTATATTGAATGAGACCACCATTTCCTGTCGGTACAGAATTGTTCTGATATTTGAGCAGAGTCGATCAGTGCCATCTATAGACTTTCACTGAATTATACTATTAATCGAGAACTATAAATGTCGACGACTTACCAATGAGGAGGCTGAAGATGTAGCACTCCATATCGTTAAACTTTTATACTTCAGAACATGAACAGAACTTTGCATAACTGATTCTGTCATGAAAATGTTTTATTTATTTTTTATTTATTTTTCTAAATGTTTAGATGTGCGCTCATATCTTTAGAACAACACAAAATCACATTGAAAGAGGTCAAGGTATGATAGAGAACACATTCTGATTTTATTGCAAAGTTAAAGAATCCTAAATTCATATCTTCTTTCTCAAACTCCCGTATTGTTTCTACAATGCAAATATAGATGTTTTGTTATGGTTTAGCACCTACTCCACCCATAACCCATCAAGGTTTCTGCTCCTGGTCGGATTGAATTTTTATACAATTGTAAAACCTCATACAAGATGCTTTTTATGTAAATTTTGTAAAATATATGGTTTGATGAAACCGATCTCTCCCATGTTGCCGGTGAATGAATGATGGTGACATTGGCGGAGTTCATCTTCCCCTTTTTATCCAGTCTTGGAAATAAAATGGCTACTATTCAAAAGTGTGCCTTTGAAAATTATTACACAAAAATAATCACGCGTGACAAAGACAGTGCCATTGCTTTTGAGAATACAGATACGTAAGAATACATCATCAAATATTTGAACAATTTATTAAGGAAATTCACAGTGCCATTATAGTTCATTACATTCCAGAAGTTACATTTTGGCCTCAATGGGAGATCAACAGGTGTTTCACATCGTAATTGTGTTCACGTTGCTAAATTGCTTATTTTAGCTAAGCTGCAATGTTGTATTGACCAATCAGCATCCAGGACTAAAACTGTATTGGGCCTTACTCAACCAATAGTGTAATAAATCCCAAATATTAAGACCAAAATCAATATAAAAGTTGGTAATCTGTGTGCATTTAGATGTCAAGTTTACTAGTCATCGTCCACTTGTTTTTCTAAAGTTAAATAATCCTATCACTAAACTCCATGACCTCTTTACAAAAGAAAAGCACATGGTGACATCCGCACCCCACCTCCAGCTTGTGATGGATGGGGCTCCTGTTGCATCATAAGCCCTGATCCCTCCCTCCTGGCTAAAACCTGGATTTAAGGCCTGTGTCCTTCTGCCGAGGGAGGAGGAGGGAAGCGCACTAATCCATCAGGCACTGCGCACATCCAAGCATCCCACTCCACTTCTAGATTATCGGCGCTGAGCAACATGATCGGAGAGAGACTGTCTAATCTCTGTCCGACCACATCCGATCTGAACAGAGCAAAATGAGAGGGAGATGTTAATGGAAGTGTGTAGGGAGAGCGAGGGCTCGTGTGTTTGTGGTTTTCAGGTCATGGTGGCAGCTGGCAGGAGCTGCTCAGTGCACGCGAGCTGCAGATTAAGGGACTCTTATTAGCACGCTTTCTGAGAATCGGCCCTGGCCCCACCCTCATCCCGTCCAAGTGCTCGGGCCAATCTGTTCCTCAGACGGCGCCATGTTCACAGAACACACAGCGTTCAGCTCTAATCCTAATACATAACCACAATTCTATTTTAACATCAGAGCGTTACGTACCTGATTTAAGTGTGATGTCATACATAAAACCACTGACAAGTATAGTTCAATCACTGAGCAAATTTTTGCATATCAGATACTTATATAACCTTAATAAAAGGGGTATTTCTTTTTTCAAATTTAATATATTAATAATTATTATTATTAAATAATAATATTAATTAATTATAATTTGGTTAAATTCATAAAGTTTTAAATTTTACAACATTTATTCATTTAGGTTCATTTATAAATATAATATTTAATCAATGTTTTTTTCCGAAAACATTAAATAGTCAATTGCAACTTGAATGTTAAAAGTGCATTAGTAAATGTAGAAATTGATATTAACCTAGACATAAATACAATAAAAATGCTTTTGTTCTTTGTTAATTCCTAGCAAAGGCAATAACTAGAGTTAATTTCAGAATTTCCTATTTTATATCCCAATTTTGCCATAATATCAGCATGCAAATTTCCAATGTGTATTGTACATTTTACAATAGAAAAATACTATTTAAAATGTTTCCAAATTCAGACAGAGGGAAACTGGAAATTAGAAGAGCTTTGCTAACACAAGCAGACCAAAGTTACCATAACACTTTGTCTCAGAGTTGTAAATGTATAGGAATCCTCATTAGTTTTATCTTTTTATGAGGGTTGCCATTAGCTCGAACAAATGGTAACTGGCCGTCTGGTGGTATTGTGTCATCAGGGGAATATGGGGCTGAGGTATTGATTGTGTTAAGGAGAGGATATGGCTCTGACGGCTCCAGTCTCTGCGGGGGGCTTGTTCCTCCAGCCTGGAGCTGCACAAACTCTGGGGCAGAGCTTTAATCTCTACTAATCGTATCTTAATACACACTACATCCCTCTGGCCCTCTTTCTTTCACACAAACACACACACACTCACACGCGTGCACATGCTAGCAGTAGCTCTGAACTAATGGATTATCCCCCTCACTAAACCCAACCTGTCTATCTATCTATTTGATATTTCATGCAGAAAATATTCAGAATATTGTTCGGAAATCTATTTATCATCTGATTGATTTATTATTCAGAAGTATTCATTTTGCTATTCAGAATATAAAAAAATCTGATTAAATGTTTATATATTATTCAGAACTATTCAGATTTTTATTCAGAATACTATTTAAAAATCTATATGAATATGTAGATATATCGATCTAGCTATCTATCTATCTTTGTCTGTCTGTCCATCCATTCAAAATATATTTAAAAAATGAATTGATAATATATTCAGAATATTATCCATCCATCCATCTATCTATTCAGAATATTCACAAATCTGACTGAATGATAAATACTATTCAAAAATATTCAGATTGTGATTCAGAATATTATTCAGAATCTGTCCATCCATCTATAAATTGTAGCATGATATTATTGATAGAATATTAGTAATTATGTATTTCTAAAACAGCAAGCAGACACACACACACTTATATTACCCTTAAATAATTATTTCCTAAAAACAATATACAGTGACTAAAAATGCAGATGCTTCATGAGGTAGGGGATTTTTTTCCCACCCACCACCATCATCATTGTCATCGTCACTTACTTACGATGTTCTCACCATCAAACACACCTCGGCACCAGACAGTGCGTAAGAGAGATGGACCCTAATCTCATTCCACTAATGCTCTCTTTACATTAGAGTACAGACCGAGCTCTGTCTCGGCCATGCTCTTTCTTTCTCTCCTAACCAGGGATTATTCACTGAATGAGAGAGTGAGAGAGAGAGAGGAGGTCGGTACAGAGGAGGAGGCCTGAAAAATGCTGTGTAACCCGACCCATGCATCCCATCTGGAGAAGGCCCACATGGACAGAGATTTCCCACAAAGCAATTATTGCAGCCGAAGTTTCGGCAGGAATCTGACACAATGTTCCTTTCTTCTCCAATATATACATATTTGCTTTGGATTTTCTGATGCAGGCAGGTAAACAGCATAAAAGTGAACAGCACTAGCAGAGATACTGATAATAAACCAATGGAGAAACCAAGATATTATTCATAAAAAAAAAAACAATGGAGAAAACTATGTTTAATGGGATTTTGCAACGCATTTGGAAGGGTATGCAAATCAAGGGCTGCAACCTCTATAGTGGCTCAAAACGGTTCTTCAATGAACAATATTGAATATTTGACTGCATTGTTTCTGTAATGCATAAACATAAATTCTCTAACAAATTAATTTAGATTCAGTTCCTCCTCAACAAAAGCGTTCACCATCAACCAAAGACCTAAATAGAGTGATTGACAGACACTAGGAATAATAACATTTAACTTCATTGATGGCTAATGTTTTCATATTGTCATTCATTCTGTATGAATAGATTTATGCAAAAGGAGATAAAGAGGACTTAATCCAGCAATCCTCTCCTCACCTACATTAGCAGCCCCTGACCCAGATACAGGGTCGGCTTCTCTCTTTACCAAGCGACAAAACACACGCTGTTTCACACAAATGCCAAATCACAGAGTTCTCCAAGAGCTGTTTCATACAGTAATTTTTTTTATTTTGAACATGAGACTTTGATTTGAAACCTATAATATGTATAATTCAATGCTCTATTTTGGCTGACACAGCCCAATAAAGAAAAATAAGGAAGACCGATCCAACACAATGACATTCACAATGGCACTAGAGTGAAAACCAATCATGGCCGACTAGTTAAAGCGAACAGCTTGTATCAATGACTGAAGAATCAGGAGCTTTGAGACTGTGGTGTGCAGTGGGGGAATATTTGAATTTCACCCCAACCAGCACAACTCACAGTCACTCACTCAGGGGACGGAGCCTGCGACTTTTCGAACCTGTGCTCTCAATTCTTCGGAGACTGATATCCATGCTTCAGAGTGGAGATGTTCTCAGGTAGTAGTTGGCAAGTCTAGAACCACCGGATCTGACTACCTCACCAGTGTGAGTTCTACCATTGCCAAATACCGACGGAGAACCTTCGAGTTTTGTCCTTGAACTCTGTAGCAGAGGAGAAAAGGGCTATTCATTGCCACAACAGATATACAGTAATACCTTACCTTCCATTTTTAAGATTCTTAAAATGAAAGGTAAGAGATGGAAAATGATTAAAGGTCTTCATTGAGCCAAAAACAAAGGCTCTTACTAGTACTAAATACACTCTTTAAAAAATAAAGGTTCCAAAAGGAACTTTTTTTATAGCAGTGCAGTACAAGAACCATTTTGGGTTCTCCAAAGGACCCTTATTTTTTTCTTAGTGTGAAGAATATTTGAGTAGTCTAAAAAAACCTTTCCATTTTAAATACCATTTTGTGCAATGGAAAAATTAAACTGATATCAAATATATAAAAAAAACATTTTAGAGAGCATATATGAATAAAATAGCCTCTAAAAAGTAAAAAAATTTATACAAATTTTTGCATTCATCGATAAAGATGCAGTTGCTTTCAAGAGGAGATGAATATCTGAGAATCCGTCCTCCAGTAATGACAGTTCATGGTGTCTGATGCAGACAAACCTTTTTAGTGTCATAATCCATCTGTGCAAATCATCTCTCAGCAAAAACCACCATGACTACTTCTATTGGGGTTCAGCTGCAGTGACCGAAAGGAAAATGTCTTCATGAAGGTACAAGATTATCGAACTTTCGGCTTTCCACAGCAAAGGTCGCTTCTTATGTTACACTGGACAGAAGGACTGAAAATAGAACATGACTGCCTATGAGAGGATCAATCACGCCAATGGCCTGCTTGTCTGTCCTTTGTGAGCGCATGATTTCTAGCAGCATTTCTGTCTTGTCCCATATTGGCACTACACATAATTGCTCAACGTATAAATAAAAAAGCAAAAATGTGCTAGTGCCAAAACAGGCAAAGAAGAGGGACAAGAGCGTATCTGAGAGTTTGGAATCCAGACCCACTTACACCAGAGAAGCAAACCGGATATCAAGTGGTTCTTTCTCTGCTCTGTTTATGGCCCTTTGGTAATTCACTGATAGTGTGCTTTCACAGTGAATTCTACCAGTGCCATACACAGAACAGGAGTCTGTCAGCTTCACTCCTTTAAGACAACCTGCGTCCTCCAGTTACACCAATGAAAGAACGACAGAGCAGCGGGGAGAGAGGTGTACGAGGGGAGGTGGGGGGAGATTGGAAGGAAGTTGAGAAGAACCCTTCTTCCTAAAGGGAAAGAAAGAGAGAGACAGAGAGTGAGAAAGGAATGCAAAAGTTCATCATAGGAGATTCAGAGAGACAGCAAGCCAAGAATGCAGTACAGAATAATACGGTGTAATGATGAAAAATATTTAAATCAGTGGAGGCAAAGACTAGTTAGCACATTTGGCAGATGCTTTTTGACTAAAAATTGCACCGTATTTCAGTTCATACATTTCCTGGGAATCAAACCCATGACCTTGGCAACCTTGGCTTTCCTATCACCAAGCTCTACTGTTTGAGGTGCCTTCAAAAAAGGCTCTTCTAATTTATTTCAGTTATGGAGAATGAAAACAAAAATTTAATTTTTGAAGACATTTCAAAGCTATTTCTTTTGTTGGATCATCATTGTTATTATAAAGGACATACTAGGACACACTTTTCCATGGATAGATGGATAGAGCATTTTCAGTCAAATGATTCGCAAAATGCTGACTCTCCTCCATTCTGATATTTTAATTAGCTTTTGAGAAGATTAAACCAAGTTGTAATTATAATCATAATATTTTATACTGAGCAAGGACTTGCATCTCCTTAAGAACGAAGAGTCTCTTCCTCGGATGAAATTGTCTTTACATAATCTTCAGAGATTATCAAACAAAGTTCTGGATTTATACCAAAAGGATAATCCCTTTACTGTGAAATGCATGTCCAAGTATGAGATCACAAAAACATTTATCTCCTTCAAAACACAGCAGACAGTTCCTAAGCAATAAAAGCCTGCAGAGATCTGCCAACATCATTTTAAGCATCATCATAATCACTGTCTAAAGTGACACGAGAGACGCCATGTTGCTGGGTTCACTAGCCTTAAGCAAAAAACCCCAAACACACAGCACCCAAGAGAGCTTGCTGCCTTTGAGACCCCATATCTTCTGGTTACACGCCATCTGCCATAGAAGAAGCCACCAGACCTAGAACAGCCTTCTCCCCTATAGGCGAAGCCTGCAGCCCCACCCAGGAGGACCCAGGAACAGCCATTAGCTCCTGCTCCCTCTGCTCCTGCAGGAGATGGAGGCCAGATTGATTCCAGATCAAAAATGATGTTCTAAGTGATTTTTCAGACGCCCAAATGGATCCCGGAGCAGGACTCCTCTTGCAATTTCCTGGTATAATCAATACCTCTAAAAAGCCAAGTTGAGAAGCCAGCAAAGTCAAATTGGTCTAGCTGGTTCTGTTTCGCCCCCACCCCTGCATAATGAAAGAAAAAAAGCTCATATGATAACATCATGACGACTTAATGGTCTATTTTTGCTGGCTGTCTTGGCACAAGGCATCATTAAAAATGAAAGTACTCAAAACTGAATGTCATCCCCTTCACAATTTCCCAAAATGTGAATAACAAATGCGTGAAACCATATAGTGCCACGGGCAAAACCATATAAAATGTTCAAAAGATCTACTTTAACAAATCATCCATATATGTTTATTTCCATTCTGTAACTAAAGAAAATGGGAAAGGTTTATAGAAATAGAATAAAATGAATAATGCACGTATTTATACTGTAACAATGCAGATTATTATTATCATTTTTCATTACTTTTTAAATCCAGACTCATTAAGTATTATGCGATTTTATTTATTTATTTATTTTTCCAATTCAGGTCAATCCGCAATAACTAAAAGACTAATTCATTTGAGCCTGATAAAATTATAACCATTTTTATTTTTCGTTTAAGGTAACCCAATGCAGTGTCTTTGAACCCTACATGGCATCATGCCTGCACTGCGTCACATTCATGGCCGGTTGTTTCTGCGTCAGACGGATCCAGAGTTATCACGTTTTTGGAAGATTTAAGTCTCATAATTTTGATCATCATTAATAAGTTGTGTGAGGGGGCGTTGGTCACCTCTTGTTAACCTCGGCCTCAAAGCTCCCGGTTAATCGCATTTGTCTAATTAGCGAGCATCTCCTCGAACTTTAGTTATTTTAGGAAAGATTTGGCCAGACCAGTTCAGTGTCCCCCAAAAAGGACAACGCCCGGGGCGACTTGTGCTCTCAAGGTGATTATAGACAAAACAATCGTTGTAGAAGTCTCGTGGATTGTTGACCTGTAAATATAAAACTATTTTCTTTAGTAGAAAATATGAATTTTTTTTATGTAGGCCTATTTAATTAATGCATTTATATTTTTTGTGGTAAAGTGATATTTTTGTGACAAACTGAAAATATAAAAAATGCACTTGTAAGTTACACAGCAAAAACAATAATAAAAATATAGGCCTATATATTATAATAAATTGTGAAATATAATTAGTTAATTGTTTGTGGGCTTAATATTTGGCATCGTACCATAATCGCTGTCGGCGTCATTGTTTTCGTTTTTTTTATAGCATAACGTCACTGCATAATATATTTTTAGTTATTAAAATAAATAACCCAGACTTCTTGAGGTTGATTGTGAGTTACTTCGACTTTCTTCCACATGCAGTTGCTAGCATAACGACTTTTACTTACTAAACAAATTGCTTTAAGCCTATGCAAACGACGCAGGGGCAAACTGAAAATCAAAAAGAAGAATTGTAGAATTAGGCTACATTTTGGCGGGACCCAGGAAAAGGTGTAGATGGGTTTTTGACATAAAACACTTTTTGGAAGCTGACTTGCCCCGCGGTCTGACATCCTGTATAGGCTACTCCTAAAAACATTTTAAACTAAAATAACTAGGCTACTTATGCTTTTACAGCTATTATAATAGGCTACATTGTTTTTTATTATTATTATTATTTTACAGTTCATTTTGAATTACTTGTGCTTTTAAATCCATCAGATTTAAAAACTACAAATAAACGAATTAGTGAAGGCAAAAAAGTGTTTAAAACAGCAAAAAGGGCGTCCAGTTACAGGACCTAAAACATACACGTTCCCTCAAATATCTAAATACATTTATTTAAATTTAATTTCAATACATATTAACGTAAAATAATGATGCTGATAAAAGCGTTGCGTCAACCATCCAAATATCCAGTCCTGTTTTTCAAGAGGGATGCTGTGAATGCAAATCCACACACGCTACTTATTTTTTCCATTGAAGCTATTATCCTATGTAATAACTAAACAACATTCAATTCAATAGGCTATATATTAATTTTTTTTAGTCATAAAAAATAAATAAAATATAATGTGTTTCATAAAACCCGTAAAAATAATAAGTGTAGCCTTTTAAAAGGAAAACACGCAGGGAAGCATTTCAAAAAGAGGACAGTATTTGTATAGCCTACACATTCTGTCTAAAATTTCCGTGTGATTTCAAAAAATTATTCAAGAGCTTACCTGATGCGTGCGTCTCAAAATCTTAATAACTTTTTTTTAGACTCGGCTTCTTCCTTTACTTTATTTTTGTACACTCACAAAGCTTTAAACACAACTAAAATCTAAAACTCTGTCTTATCGCCCTGATTTGCACAGATTCGACGAACATCTGAGCGCCTGCTATCAAAAACGAGCTGGACTTTTTCTCCAAACACTGCACGCAGAGCTTGCGCTGATTTAAACGCATTCGCTTCCCGGGACTTATCAAGCTCTCTCGCCGCATAATCGAGCATTTTTCAATGAGACAAAGAAGTCAAAGCGTCGTCACTGACTTCCTGAGTATCAAATAACGAATGCAGCCCAGTTTTCCCCCCCTCTTACATATTCTCCCTCTCTCCCTTTTCCACCTGAAGAGTCGCTGTACCTGCGCAGATCCAGGTGCTCAAACGACTCCCAGAGTTTCAAACCAAATTAAACAGAATGCACAGAAGGCAGCCCGCCTGTTTGGTCTGCAACCGTGAGGATTTGCCAATGGAAAGATAATTAGTTAAGCATCTTACCCCAGTGCCGATTGAATAATCCAACCCTCCTCTCGTCTTCTGCGTTTTGCGATGTCACTAACTCAGGTGCTTTTTTTTCCTGTCCTTTTAAGGTGGAGCTGGCGGAGGCGAGGCTCTCTGGAGCTCTGCTGCAGTTCGACCATACAGCTGTCGCTGCTTTAAATCATCTTCGGATTAAAAGATTGTCATTTCAGAACCGAATTATTCTGGAGATGGGTTTTCATTTAACAACAGAAAAATAGTGCAGAGAGCAGGTTTTTAATTGCTACGACAGCATCTTATTTTTTCATAGTCTCCGGGAGTGTGGGAACTAATTTAAGATTTTCAAGGCGCTCGGGTTTTTAAAATAATTCCCGTCAGTAGGATTTCATCTTGCACAACCGAAATTGTGCACAGTTTGCTAACTGTCAGCTAGCCTACCATAAAACCGTTTTAAACATAACAGGCTACCGCCTATACATTTCTGATAACTCTACAACAACGAGATAAATAATCTCACTTGTAATTTATATTACGTAGGCTAGGCATACATATTTTATCATCGACAGCGGTTCCTATGATTACGTCATCACGCGAATGTTTATTTATCGAATGCTGAGGAAATTCGAACTTTTTCTCGTTAGTAAAACGTTGTTTAAACTAATATATATTTCTACTTATTTCTAAAAGTATTTCACACTCTTGCCCTCATGGTATGACTTGAAATCGTGATATATTCGTTTGGCCACAACATCCAATAGGCTACTTTTTAAATTGCATTTTCCATCATGCAGCGCGTTCTCGCCGTTTTAATTTCGAAGTACGTAGCATACATGTGACTCTGAGACGGTACATTTTGACCTTTATTTATCAGTGCTGTAATAGGCCTAAATAATTCGAAAAACTATGACAGCCTCAACAAATCTGTAAATACACTCTGAAAATAGTGATTTAGAATACGATCTCTTTAATAGCCTGCCCTATCGCAATATTTTGTAATTTGTCCTTCTGTTTAGTAAGAGAGCCCACAGACTCCTACAAACAAACACATCTTTGGACCAAATGTGACGTGTTGTGTCTGTAGAGGACCAAGACAGGTGTTTACCTGTATTACTGGCAGACAAAGAGGCTCTGTCTGCAGAGAGAGAGAGAGAGAGAGAGAGAGAGAGCAAAAGGGGGAATGAAAGAACTCGGCTAACAAAAAAACATCTTAAACCAGACTAAATTGGTTTTCTGGTCTAAATTCTGAGCTGGTCTGATCAAAGAGGATTGCCAACAGGTTTTAATGAGGTGTTGTGCACTTTTCAGATGATCTGTCTGGAAGCTAATCCATCTTAAGACCAGCTAGACCAGGCCAGGGAGCAGACTAGACCATCTTAAACTATCTAAAACCAGTTGAGCCTTTTTCCCAAAAACAATATTTATATGATAATTATAACAAAAAATAAATAAATAAATAAATAAAAAAGAGAAAGAGAGCAAAATATAATCAGAAAAGCCTCTCAATACGTGATAATGCATTGCCTGGTGGATGCATGGATTTTCTCCGTGTGTGTCCCGCAGGTCTTGGGGTTTGGGATCAGATGACATCATCCAGATGGCCTGTAATGAACAAGTATTCAAAAGCACCATTTCATCTGCTCTATGCCTGCAGGCCCTACCAGCTATGAGCATCCTTTTACATAACGGTCCCCCCTCAGTTAGCAGCCAGAGTCCATCTTTGTGCTCAGCAAGTTGCTTGAATAGTTCAAAAAAATTACCTTAATAGGACTGTATGCTGTTATATCATTTAAGTCTTTTTAATTCTGTCAATTTGGAATCTATAATTCAGTCTATTATATTAATAATAGGTTTAGGCCTACCAGCCTATGCCCCAATGTCAATTATTCACAGATCTATGACAACATTTTAGCAGTCTAAAAATAAAATAATCTCAAGTTAAACTGGTATAAATGGTTACCCCATGTGAGAGTCATCGTAGACAGCATCCATCCGTCCTGGAAAGCTCTTCAAAGCAGCCGCAGTGCAGTCGGTGCATCACACTCCAAGTGCTTCTACAGAGCCTGGAAGCAATGCTGTCCTCCATTGGGTCTCTCTTCGTATATATACCCATCCATGTTAACCTCAACCCCCGAGTCCACTTACCTGCTGTTGATAGTTGAAGCCTATACTGACACCTCAGTGGAAAAAAAACGGCTCTATATTTTTAAATTATGCCAGTGGTGTTAGTCTGGCGGCTCTGGTTACATCTATTCAAACCGAATCGCCAGAGTGAAATCTATCCCAGGGGCTCTTTGTTGACCAGTCAGTGCTGGTAGAGTCGTCCCCTCACCCGTCCACTCTCCATTCACCTGATTAACTTCGAAACACGAGCCGCAGATCAGCTGTATGAGGGAAGTTAAGCTCTTGAATTTTTAAAATAGTCATTTCGTTGCAGCTACCTGTCGGTCCATATGACGTTTAGAGCCCTCCCCACCTGCCAAGATGGGTATCGGGTGTAACCGGGCCACTCTTCTGGCACAACTGATGCCCCTCATCGAATGATACATGATACGGGCCGCGGAAACAAAGAGCGGGGTGGAATAGTTTACAGATGATCAACGGAGCATTTGATGTATTGACAAACTCCCACTGCCATGAACCCCACCTGTCATATTATCTATTAAATATTATACACTTATAAGTATTATAAACTTGTGAACACATGCTGAGGCAATGTGTCACCAACAGTTAAGTCACTGTTTGTGGTTTAGGTTTTATTATATCCATAAGAATTTGTAATTGGAATTATTAATATATAGATTTTAAAATATGTTTTAGTTGTAAAGCTAATTATTTGCCTTTTTGAGTTCTAAGTGCATTTTATGGTCAGCATTACAATTTAAATAAAGGAATGTATTAAAGTTCAAGCCTTTATTGTTGAAGCAATTTTTTTTCATGGAAAAAAATATCATTTGAGGAAATGTATTTATTTAATAGGATTTATTACTTTTTGTAATTTGTTTATTACTATGCAGGTGTTAACTACTTTCACAAAGAGATATATAATATTATTCAGTTGCAGTAAATTTCCTGCTTGTAATGCACTATACAGATTAAATCTTTAATACTTCTTAAATAATCACAAAAACAAAAAACAAAAATCCTGATGAGACGGAAATGTAATTCAATATGCTCCATAAATTATATTACAATGATATCATTGTTTTGAGCATATACACATTTAAAATACAGAAAGGGATAAAAGATTAACTGAAGGCAATAACAATGTTTTGGAGCCAATGTCACTCTGTCACTCATAATTTAGTCACTTATTTATAAACAGATAAATGCATGCATTACAGTTTCATTTCTAAAGAATATTTCACAGCATCACTTACACTTAAAAGCTTTAAAACAAGCTGCAAAGACACAGGAAGAAGAATCTTCATTGCAGACTGCCAAAAAGCTCATTTTTATCATACAAGAGGGAATGATGATTTGAAAATAGATGCTGTTAATAAACTGCATAGGGATGCAATATAATTAATATTGATCTGATATTGTTTGATTCAGCTCTAAATGGCAAGAAACATTTCAGAAGATAACTGAGTATAAAAATGCTTGTGCAATTCGATAGTAATTGGATTAATCCAATTATGCAGTTATTTAGCATATTACAACATATTGATATATTCAACTAATATGCTACTAATAGAAGATGTCGTTCTGCATGTCATCACCTTACCATCGGCAACATTAATTTTGACCAAGTTGGCATCATCAGTAGCCATGGAGACAGTGAGTCAGAGCATCTGCCATTTGTGTCTTTGTCTGAGGCGTTTTTAATCAGACGCTTATCCATTAATAACGGAGCTGGGCTGCTTCAGTAACCGAGTCCTTGACACGAAACACGCTCATCGTGATCGTGATCTTTCGTCTCACATGTCAGCATCAAGATGCCATTTCACACAAGACACAATCTGACATGAAAAAGAAAAGAAATAAATAAGGCAGTACGTTTAGCTTCTGATCTTAGCTGTTTCTTATATTCGATCGTACAATAACGCGGTCAGTTATGGTGTTTTATTGGGCTTCGTACATTATGATGATTCTTGGGTGTATCTGGCAACTCATGTACTAATGAGAGTTCAGACGTGCAGGGAGCGATAATTAATGTGATGGATATCAACTGAGGAATCATGACAAAGCCGGAGTGCTTTTAAATTGGTCCTTCATTCCGCAGCACTTTCGACCACTTTTTTTGTATATTGTTCCATAATTGCTTTTTCTGCGTTTATGCCATCTATCATTTCTTGCGATAGCAAATCCCAACACATTACCTCTAAGCTTCTGTAGTCCGAAATTGTTTTAAGCGAAAATAATGGAGACATTAACGAATGTACAAGACAGTATCAAGCTTCTCCTGCGAGTACGGTGGACCGCTGGGACTGGTCACGTGACAGCAAACTCTGATTCCAGCCAATCACAGCGGCCGTCCGGGACTGGGCATTACGTCATGTAGGCCTGTAGTCCTCTTGACCATCGCACTGCAGATAAAGGTCTTTAAATATTTCATTGAGGAGCTCATGTTCCTCCAGCACTGGAGGTCAGGGCTTTGGAAAAATCGGTACACGCACTGTCCCGTTTCTGTCGGAGCTCGTCCTTGACCGTTCACGGACAGGTTCTGACTCAGTGGAAATGTTACTTGGGAAAGACTGGTGGAAGAGTTATAATGTAGTAAAACAGATGTGCTAAAAGCCCAGAGAAATAGAAAAGGTAATGAAAAGGAGAGGAAAATGTGGGAGGGTGAAGTAAAGCTACAGTTTGTACTCCTTTTTAATTCCATCTCTTTCTAAAGCATGAGAGAACAAGAGAGGACAGATTGCTGCGTGACAGAGACATTTTGGTTGAAAAGATTAATTTGCCTTATGTTGCTAAATTGTTTCCCTCTTGTAAAACCGGTGACATTTTGTGTATCGACCCCTGCAGGCCACTAATGGTACTACAGATGTATTACGATTCTACTTTGTGTAGCTTGAGGGACACCTGGTGGTCAATGCTGTATTCTGCACATAAAATTTGTATAATATAATATAATATAATATAATATATAATACATTAGATGATGCAATTCCTAGGCCCCCTGTATACATTGACATGGCCTGAATTATTTCTGTGTTGTCTTTATGCTGTAATTTATAAAGTCTGTTTTTGGAATCAAATGAAAAGGCATTTTGGTGGACTTGGAAGAATTTAAAAATATATTTAATTTGACTTCAGTGTATAATATTCTCCTCTCGGCCACTTTGATGACATGACTGCCATCTAGTGGTGGTACAGAGTAACAACAACATGCTGTGGGAAAGTTAGTAGCCCCTGAGGCTTTCCCATTTGCCCACTTATAGAATTTGAATTGTGGCTGGCATTTAGAATATTTTTTGAAAGTTTGTAATATACATTCAAATATAGCATATGGGAATATAATTTAAGTCATTCCTGCAGTATCATTTGAGATTTTTATTTTTTTATGTGTGGTAATTTAAATATTTTTAATTATTATTAAAGAATATAAAGGAAATATGCTCTAGTCAACCCCATGTCTATAATTAAAATAGGTTATGATGGGGACACTAAAATGTATTGAATACTAATATGGAAACCAAACAAGGACATGAACATGACAAATAAGGTAACATTTAAAGTTATAGTTCGCCCAGAAATTAAAATTCATCATTTATTAATGAATGTTGTTCCAATCCTGTGAATTTCTTTCTTCTGTTGAACAGAAAATATTTTGAAGAATTTTGTCAACCGAACACGCAACTTTCATAATATGGGGGGAAAAGAAAAAAACTTTGGAAGTCAATGGCTACCGGCAGCTGTTTGGTTACCAACATTCTTCGAAATATCTTCTTTTGTGTTCAACAGAAACACATTTAGGCACTAAACATTCTGAATAAAAAGACTGACCAATTTTTCACAGAAAACAAAGATGCAAAGCAGTTTGTACACATATTTAATATTTTATTAAAAAAGAAGTTATTACAGTTTACTGTACACAGCTATTTAAGAGATTATAATCCTATAGATAAAGAGCATTTGTCCTTTGCGACAGGCATGCCCACTTCACAATGCAAAAGAAAAAATGATGGCAAAAATAGAGTGTAAGATTAATGGATAAGGAAATAAAGAGAGCAAATTACCTTTATATCTTGGGGAGAAAAAAAAACAATTTAAAAAAAAAAGTATATTTTCCTTTTAAGTCAGCGTATCACACACTAGGTACTAAATACAGATAATATATTTAAAAAAAAATCCATGCTGTGTGCCCACATAAGCCCCATGTCTGAGCACCCTATTGAAGAACAGGTACAGGGACTAAAGGACTGAACTAGACTGGACTCTACACCGGACGCATGCAAAGTGCACTGGAGAGTTCAACACAAATGCAAGAGATGCGATGCCACTGGCTGAGAGGTCCAGCAGGCGGGGCCTCTGAGGCCACAGCAGCAGCCGGAAGACAGATCTCTTCATCCTCTCTCTTTCTCAGGCAAACAAACAGCTGGAGACCACAACATTAATAACTGCTGTCCCCTGGATGTGCGCGTGTGTAAGCACTGGGGGCTTATGGGTGCAAAACACAAAAGACACACTATAATAATTTATTTCACCCCATCTACTAAAAAATGTAAATAAAATAAGAATAACTCCCTTCAATCCCAAACACATTTTTTTAGCATGTATTACTTGCTCCAAATGAGCATCTCTTTTATTGATATGGGGGGGGGGGCAGTAATCCAAAAATTAGTAAATAAATTCTCACCAAAAAAAGTAGAATTTTAATTATAATGGAAGCACACTTATACATGTTTATTTGAGATTCTCAGACTCTTTAGTCAGAATAAAATGACTAAAGAGTCTGAGAATCTCAAATAAATATTATATATATATATATATATATATATATATATATATATATATATATATATATATATATATATATATATATTAGTTCAAACTAAATTGTCCATATTTTGTCTCTCATATTAAAGTCTGGGGATCAGAAATGAAATAGAGAAGCTGAGTTTGTCTTGTTTGTCGGGGGTGTGTTGCTAGGCATGGCAAAATGTTTACCATAACAACCAAACCGCAGCAGAGAAGCATTTTCTTCCATAAGTGTCTGAAAGATGTGAAACAAAGCCACCTCTAATAGAACACAGTCTCTCTCTCTCTCCTTGTAAGGTAACTTCTTAATACAATACTGCATATAAGTGTTGTTTTTCTTCTTTTACTTGAAAATATGAACAGATTTAGACTCAAAACTGACACTTTACTTTTTTCCATTGCACAATTTGGCCAATTCTTGACTCGGGCTATAACAACATCAAATGTCTAGCCCATAAAACATCAACAAAAAAAGGAAAGTTGAGAATATAAAAAGCCACTCCATGGAAGAAAAAAAAACAAAAAAAAAAACCTTGGCAGCCCTTGATCAAATCACTCGAGCTGAACTGAAACACCTCCCCTTATGCCATTGTTGTTGGGGTCGATGTCCGTTTTTCTCTACACTTCAACCCCGTTTCATTTACATTTTGGACGATGAATCTGCAAGTGCATTCAGAATGCGAGATTTGTGAGAATACTGCAAAAACACATACACAAACTAAATCTGGTTCTTCATGGTACCAACATGCCACTGATGATATCTGCAGATGTTGAAATTCAAAAGCTCTTTATACAGAAGATATCTGCCCGTTTCCACCCCGTTACTCTTAAAACCCACAAGTCCTTCCAAGGCAGATCTTACCAAATGGGATCCTTCGGATAATATCTGTATTCGGACAAGCAGGTTACAAAACCTAAATCCATATGAACATCTAATTTTGATTTCACAACCCAGTAAAACTAACTAGATCTACATGAGGTCAAACAACAGCTATCATAGTTATGCACAAGCAATAGGAAAAGATGATGAACTCTACAAATGTTAGTAAAAATCTTTTTTTTTTTTTTTTTTTGTCTCTTTTCTCTTTAAGGTACTTCTAGGCTAGACCAACAAATTCCTACACGACCACTTCCAAATGTACAAAAGAAAAAGAAAGCTCGTAAATAGGGAGCAGGTGCGAGACAGAAAGAGGAAAAAGACAAACACTCTGTGCATACATTGTTGGTACAAAATAAAAGATTTGTGCTCCGTAAAGCAGGATAGTCACTTCCTGGTCGATTTGTGAAGGTCACTGTGGAAGCGTAGAGCCGTGTTTGGTGATGTGGGGCTTCCACAACAACGGAACAAAAGCCAGAAACATCGAGCTAGTGGAAAAGTTGAGCCTCGCTGTGCTAGCCTCTACATCTACATCCTCTTAAAAAAAACGCTCTAGGAACTTAAAGGGAGTCATATTGAGATTTTCCACTGGCGCTGTATCGAGGACTTGATCGGTGAGCGGCATTCGGTAAAATCCTGATGATTGCTTTAACATACAGCGTGGAAATGTTCCCAAATAAAAAAAAGAGAGTTCCTCTCTTGAACGTTTTCATCTTAAAACAGCTGTTTAAAGAGAAAACAAAAACGAAAATTCAATTAAGAGAGACACAACCAGGGAAGCAACGATAATTCAAAATGACTTGCGTCGGGAAGGTGGATGGAAGTAATGAGGCAAAACGTGTCCGATCCAACTGCAACAACTCCATCTGAAGACCGTCCTGGCAAAAGGTCTAAGCCGTGGGGATTCATGTATCAGAGCATCACGGACACAACTCTCAGTACATTAGTAATATCACAAGGGGACAAAAAAAAAAAAAAGGGCACCCCCTTTTAAATACAGCCTCTGTCCGGGCAGTCTGCATCAGAAAAGTTGGATTAGGGAGGCGATGACATGCATTCCAGCTACGCAGCTACCAACGTGGAATCAAGGCGGAAAACTACAAGCCTTTCTTTTGCTGGGGTGAAGGAGAGGGCGAGTGAGAGAGTGAAAGAGAGAAAAAAGGGGGAAAAAAAACAACCACCAAGAAGTAGAGATAGAACACCAAGAGAGGGTGCCGTATTCATCATCAACGCTAGATATCCATAAAAATCCTGGTTTAGTAATAATAATGATAAAAAAAAAAAAAAAAAATCACCTTGTTTAAATATGAATCTTTTATAGTCTGCTTCGCATGGTTATGAAATAATATAGTCTCTGTGGTAAAGGGGAGAAACTGTCACCCTTAACTACAACTCCATGTCCTGAGCTTCGTCCTCTGAAAAGTCGGACATGGAGCTTTCTGAAGAAGAGTCGCCCGCTCCTTCCTCCTGCTCCTTCAGAGCCTCCTCTGTTGCATATTTCTGAATGTATTCTGAATGGAAACGGGGATAGAAAGAGATGGATGGGAAAAATATGTTAGACATAGAAAGCAAATATTTCACTACAAAAAAATGTATCTAGGCAATTAACTTATTTCATCATGTAAAAAAAAAAAAAATTCTAAATTGATGTTTCACACTTCTGTATCGCTAAATTAACAAATATATGTAGGTCTACCTATGTTTACTCTACCACTCAAAACTATACCATAGCTGCATTTATTTGATAAAAAAAACAAAACAAAAAACAGTAATACTGAAATATTCATACAATTTAAAATTTGAAATGTAATTTATTCCTGTGATGACAAATCTGAATTTTTAGCAGCGATTACTTCAATCTTGAGTGTCACATGATCCTTCAGAAATCATTCAAATATGCTAATTTGGTGCTCAAGAACCATGCATTATTACTATCAGTGTACTATCAGTGTAACTTTATAAACATCTTAACTGTCTCTTTGATTAATTTAATGCATCCTTGCTGAACAAAAGTATTAATTTCTAAAAAAAAACAAAAACAAAAAAAACACCTACTCATCTTTGCTACGCAAAGACAGGAAAAGTCATGAAAAAGCAAAAATCATAAAGACAGGAAACGGTCATGACACTAACATTCATGCTTTTAGAAACAGCTGCCAAGCAAAATGCATTGAAATGACAACACATCCAGCATGCTGCTTAAAAATACTATGACATACTGTTTTTTGTCTTTTTGCAATATTAAAAGTCTTAACTTTTGGCGAAAACAGAATTAAAAGTCAAGACTGATATAGCTTTTACTTTTTACTTCTCGTTAGAATGGAAGGTCAGGCTGGGGTAAAGCAGAGCACCTTTCACCAAACAACATGCATCATTTTTAGAGCAGAAGACATCGTAAAACTGTGATGTGAAACATGGTGACAGATATAAACCCAGAGGCCAGATGGAGGTTAAATGACTGCAACTCTTCCAATCACCTTTGATTTTCTGTTTGTAGTCCTCTGGCCGGTGTAGGTACATGGCTGCGGCGTCCCCATTCAGAGGGTCGATGGGGTTCGGGTAGGCCAGCAACTGTGGCAAAAATGACTCGAAGATATTGGTGAGATCTGTGAGAATAGAGAAAGAGAGGAAGTAGCCTTTAATACAGGAGCAGAGCAAAAGTCTTATGAGCCCTGTGTGCAGCACAAAATGGAGGATTTGTGTTGAGTGACATGATTATGGCCTAATCTCCCTTTCGGTGTGGGGGCTGTGGACATAGATCTCTCTCCGTCTTTCTCTTTTTCTCTCATAGCCAGTACTGTGTGTTCTAGCTGTCACTCCATTACACAAACACAACCTGGTCAATGGCACTAAGCAGCTGAGTACATCTAAACCAAATACCAGAATGTACAGTCAGCCGGTCATTAATACAAATGATGACCAGAAGGCACATAAAATAAAATATTAACAACCAATAAATGTATATACAACTCTTCAAACAAAAACACAAACCAATCAGAATTAGGTATTTCAAAATATCATCAAAACTAGGCAGCAAACAAACTCAATTACACTACTGCATAAAAGATAAATTAACCATATAGTACAATTTTAATTATTGCATTATTATATAGACAAAAACAGACAGACATCTGTAAAAAGACAAGACAACGGTGTTGTGAAAGATAACTGGTGGGATGAGGCCAATTATGTGTGGTTGTTTAGTGCTGTTTTCTGACCTTGCAGGACAGGTATTAGCTCATTCAGAGAGGGTAAGAGGATTACAGGGCACCGAGATCCTGTCTAAGGGGCCGGAGACTTTATTCTACTCCTCAGGCAGCATCAGTGCAAGTTATGAGCATTTATTATCAATGTTCATGAAAGCAAACACATGCAGTGATCATGCTCACATATACGTACCATAAAGAGCGGTCCATGTCTGGTTGATCACATCTAAACACACGGTCCCTGACCTGGACAAAGAATAATGGTCTTGGCATTAGAGGGTAGGCAATATGACCAAAATTAACATTATGCCTCGATCTACTCCTATGACGCACCATCACATTGTTTTACTTTAACTTAGTGTTAGCAGTTGAATTTTGTGGGTATGCAATCTTTTCTAAACAGCATTTTCTTTGCTTTGTCCAGTGGCTTTTTGTGTTAATAGACATCAAAATAATAGATATCACATGAACACAAAACTTTTTGCTGACAATTAGTGCTATGACTGAACTAAAACTACAAATATAAATTTTTCTGTAATAAAAAAATAAAAAAAGCTGGAATAAAATATAAATATTAGATGAAAACGGTGCATGAAAATGTTAGCTTGGCTATACAGGTTTAAATATAAGCACTAAAATAAAACTAATTACATATATATAGAAATATATAAACATACACAATAAAATTAATGAAACCTCAAAAAAAAAATTCACTAAAAATATACAAATAATGCTTATTATCAAGATTAATAATACTATGATGCTATATAAAAAATACAGCTGAAAACAAAAAGGAAAAAAAAAATAGACTGCCATCGTTGATGCCAAATGTTTCATTGTGTAAAGGTGGATAAATAATAATAAAAAAAACACACACACACACACAAAGAAAACTAATGTATGACTTTAAAAGACTGGGCATAAATTGTTGTAACTGTTTTAAACATATGGAAAAGAGCAGCATGAACATTCTTCAAAACATCTTTTATGTTCCACAGAAGTAAAACAAACGTTTTAGAATAACAAGTGTGGGTAAAATACACATTAAAAGGTCTAATGTTTTCCTAAGAGCACACCAAAAGGCAAATTAAAAATCTAATTTAGACTAAAAGAGACTTACGCTTCATCGATGTTCGGATGAAAAATCTTGTTCATAAATCCTGTACAGAGATTGAAGAAGAATGGATGGAGATATAAATAAAACATTCAGTTGCATAGGTTAATGAATGTCACTTATTTATTATTTTTTTTATTTGCATTGCATTAATAAGATTTCGGGAGGAAGGGAATATGCTTGATTGTTATGAATATTGTGAAAATGTCAAACAACCTAATGGTCTTAGACACAAAGGACAGCATTTGATTGCACAACAGGCCATTCCTAACCTTTCTCCAACCACACCATCTTTACAGACCATTAAATATGACATCACAGTAAAGTCATGTGCTTTTTTTTCACCTTTCACACCTTTGAATGTACTCTACCCATCATTTCATACACCACACCAACGTGTGTGACTTTTAAAGGGCACTCAGCTGCCACTTTTGGATAAATGTATAGTAATACTTTACCTATAGAAGGAGATTTGAATGGGTATTTGTCTGGAAGATCTACTCGCACCTTCCATACGCCCCCCTCATATGGAGCTGACAGGAAAAACAGACACACATGACTATTCAAGAAACAATTCACATCTGTTCTAGCATGTAACCGAGGCTATGAAAAGACAAGCAATAATTGTATAATGCAAACTCTAGCTTAGAGGTCTTTGTATTCAGAAGTGACAGTGTGTGGGAGTAACCGTAATAATTAGATGATTATGAATTATATGTGGAATGACACACATGTGGACGGGAAGCAGTGCTGTGTGCGATATAGGGTATGGTGCAATGTGTGCTTGCTCCAAGAATAGCCCTGTGCAATCTGACCCTTGTGGCTAGTAGCTCAAACTACGAAAGGTAAAGCCCAGCCGCAGATAAGACCTGCTCCTACATCTCAAAGCAGAAAAATGAAAGATCGTCCCAAACCAAGAGTTGTGCATGTTTAAATATGCAAAATTGCCATGAATGCTTCATGTGTTAGCTAGGTAAAGAAATCTAATAAGACTGTGAATGTCACGAAACATGTCATGACATGTCAAGGTCTTATTTCACCCCATTTAGAAAGTAGTAAGAAATTACATTATTTATGTATTATTTTAGAATACATAAATACATACACATTTATTCATTTAAATCAATTATGTACAATGTTCTTTTTTGCTTTACAATAAAGAAAATGGAGGGTATGTGCTTAATAATAATTTAATGAAAAGAAAATCAATTCGTATAGCATTATAGTATAGTTTCCTTTAATTTTTACAAGTAATAAAAAAAATACACTAATATCTTTTATATTATTACAATTATGACAAATATATTTATTTGTAAATATTATGACATTTATATATTTCATAGTATTTCTATTACGCATTAAATAATTCCTCCAATTCAAATTATATATAAATTTCTATATTATTAAAAAATAAATTTATTACTATAAAATGTTATTTTTGCATTAAAGTAAAGAGAAATGGAGGTGGGGGATGGTGAAATAAGACCTGTAATGTTTTCATGAGGTTCAATTCAACGTGTTTAAATAAGTAAAAAAAATACTTACTTCCTTGTGGTCCATAAAACTTCACTACAAATTCATTGAGTCCACTCAGGATTGTGACTTCATGTTTGCTCTCGATGCTAATAGAGACTGTTAAGGCAAATTCAAGAGCTTTGATACTGACTGTAAGCAATTTAAAAAAGCAAAGACAAGAAATTAAATTCACAATTCATTTATAGAAAATACTTAAAGGGAAAAAGTTGAAAAAAGTTAAACGAGGTTCAAATAAGAAAGACCCATTCACATCAAAAGGACAATTAAACTCAAGTTAAGGAAAGACACAAGTGGGAGAATGCACCAAAATGACCTTTCAACCCACAAAGAGCAGATTTACACCAACAGATCAATCTCTCAAACTGAGATTCTCACTTAGCCTTTATTCTTAATAATTATTAAGAGGTTCAATTCCTGAGATCGGATGGCAAAACCCCAATCCGTGGGTCTGACCCACAGCTCTCCGACTGATGCACACAGGACATCAGGGCAACTCAATACGACACTCCCGTCATTAGCTATGGTTGTCAGGCTGTCACTTCTCATATTGCTGGTGCAGAGAGCAGCAGTCAGATCCTCGCTGAGCAAGACAATACATGCTCACCACCACATCAAGTCCATGACAGAGACCCGACGCTCTCAGGGACTCACACACAGTCTGCCATCTCGGCTTGAAAACAAAATGCATCCAAAACACAGTTCTCAAGCAGAATTTGTCATGGTTTGCATTTTAATTGAATGAGTTACCGATGCTCTCATGCTATCGTGTGTGTGTGTGTGTCATGTGTCAGCTGTTGTGTAGGCTGCACTGTGACTCAAACCAAACATACACGCTGCCCAGACTGGCTCATGAAGGCAAACATGTTTATGGTCTGTTGAAACTGTGATGTGTCCTGTGACTCGTGTGAGAGTTAACCAGTTGAGTGCTTGTCTCAAGGGTGCCTGTATCAACTGCTGATTCTGGGCTCCACTGGGAAACAGAGCTGTCACATGCAAGTGGTCGCCTTTAAACATCTGCTGTGAGACATCAGGGCTCCAGGGAAAGGTGTGGAAGCCGCTCTCCGTCAGATTATCGTTCATTGCGGCTTTTTGATGCCAGAGTCTCAAGTTGCATGAACTGAATGCCTGTAATTATACAGAGATTTATCTCCAAAAATCTGACATTGTGGAGCGAATTAATTGTATACCTTTTGTTGTATACAATTAACTGGCTCCACAATGTCAGATTTTGTCAGGTTGAAGAGTAATCTTAAAAATGTAATCTCATATATATATGTATATTCACACACGTCACTATTTACTCACTCTTATGCCATTTCATACATGTTTTATTTCTTCTGTGGAAGATAAAGTACCATAGACTTCCACTGCATGTAAGGAAAAACTAAAATGCACTGATACATTTCTCAAAATATCGTCCTTCATGTTCCACAGAATAAAGAAGGTCAAACAGGTTTGGAATGACACGAGGGAGAGTAACTGTTGACAGAACTGAATTCTTTGAGTGAACCAAGTCTAAAATTCTTGTTAAATGTAACAATACAATTTTAAATACACCCATAAAAGTATGTTTAAAATTAACTGATTTGTTCCTACATTCCAAATACGTTTTGTAATGTATCTATTATACATTTAAAATAGGAGTAAAACATTTAAGAAAAAAAAAAACGTTATTTACATTTAATTTATGGGTTGATAACATTTTTACCATTACCAAATTTTACACATTAAGTTTATTATTTTAAATGTGAATTTATTTGTGAACTTGTCTATTTTTTACATTTTATTATTTTTGTTTATTTTTTCTCTTCAGTGAAAAATCCCGTCCTTTATTTTTGTATTCCCACTAGTCCTCCACAGTGATGCAAGGGAGCCAGATTGAGAGAGGCAGAGTGTGACACAGAGGGATAGTGTTTTCTTTTTCAAGACACCAGCTGGCTTCTTTGTCAGTTGTAGCTCTAAGAGGCTGTGGTCACCAAGGTGTTAAACATCAAGGGTTTATTTTAGGCTGTGAAGCATCTGCAAAGACTGAGAGAATAGTGGAAGCACCCAGGAAGAGTGTTTCTGCACAATGCGTTCATGCTTTTACATTCACTAATCTAAATCTGAACAACACACAAGCATCATTAGCTGCTTATCCTCAACCAACACTGACTCACAACAAACGTGATCCTGAAGATTGGACTGATGACTCATGCATAATAAACATGAATTTCACGCACCTTTTTTTTTTTTAACACAAGATCAGTTTCCATTCAGGTAGGAATGTAGTCATCTGGCAGCCTGTACAGGTTGCTCTCGACGAGACTTGGGAGATAAAGAAAGGGGTAAGTGTATGTGTGTGTGTGGAGCTTCAGCAGACCTGTTAAAGAATCTGTGCCCATTGCTGAGATCATGAGACCTCCAGTGGAGAAGCACCACGCTGAGCTGTCCGGCTGTGCCCAATGACACGTGAGACTACTTTTTGCCTGTATATTAAGCCTCTTTTGGATAGACACAAAAGCAATTGCTCATGCATGTACAGACACACACACAGAAAAGCAGAAGCCTAGAGGCTGCAGGGGTTTTACTCCATTCCTCATGCCTTGGAGGCAGTTTTGATGCCTGCTGTTTTCCTTCATCCTGAAGACTACACAGGAAGAGATGGATTCATACTTAAAATACAGGTCATATTCCTCTCCACCTTCATCCTTAGGGAGTCATTTATCAGCACTGTACATTACAACCTCTATTGATTTGATAATTCAATTTTCCTTCAATTCTATATCTGAACTGCAAGGCACGTGTTTCTCCTCTGAGGCATCAGTGACACAGATTTAAAATAGATCATTATTAACTGTCCGGAAATCCTGTACGCATTGAAGAACTGGTTGTCATTACCTATTCATCCTCAAGTCACCGCAACAACATATTGAGTTTTTTTCCAGCGTGAAACACAAAAGGAGATATTTAATAGATAGATAGTTTAAGCTGCCCTTTTCCTTACAACAAAACAGGGTGGCAATTTTGACTCCATAAATGTGGAAGAAGAAAAAAAGTGGTCCATAGGACCCAGAAGTCATTTGAAGCAGCTTTGAGTCAGAAAGACACAACCTGAGTCATTATTTACTATACATTTCAATGTAAACCTTCAGAAGACTTAAAACCGAGCAAACAAGTTGTGTGGACTGCTTTTATGGTGACTTTTGGTATTTTTGAAGCTAGACAGCACCAGTCCCTATTCACTTTCAGTGTTGTTTAAAAGAGCACTGTTAACATTCTTCAAAACATCTCTTTTTGCAATTCACTGAAGCAAGAATGTCACAGCATTAAGACTAAAACTATTAAAAGTCATTTTTAGTATTTTAAATAAATCTGAAATAAACTAAATAATAGACAAAACATTTAAATCGCAAACTAAAAATAAATGTATCAATTTTAATTTACTCAAGCCTAAGTTTAGTCTACTCAACTACTCGTATAGTTCTTATAAAGCGAAAACACATTGTACTATTTATCACAGCAGTGGTGCATCCCTTCCCCAAACATGCAGGCTAGAGAAATGCTGTGTTTTCTTTGACGGCACCTCTGATAATGTTCAATTCTCATAAACAAGGGTTTAACCCCTGCCCAAGGCTCAATCCGGCTGCTGACAAAGCAGCCCAAATGTGATCTCTTCTCACAAAAAGCTGTCTTGGCACCCACCTGTTTTCACCCATCTCAACGCTCCCTCCCCCTTCAATGGATTTGTATGGATTAAGCCATAACCTACAGGAGACCCATGACCCAGTGTTCCTTTAACGCACATGTATAATCTAATCACACTAAACAGACTGATCAATCACCTCATTTAAAAATATCAGAGACATTTATGGAACGAGAGCGAGCACCACTCACATTAGCACTGAAACAACACACGCTTAGACATGGATTCCTACTAGCTGTTGTGGTTGGTTGCACAATGCCGTCTTATGCATACATGATTATGAGTGTTTATAAGCCTGTGTGAATGAACAGGTCCAGACAAGCACATGTCTAGGTATATGATCTTATAGAGAAGCATTTTCTGCTTTGTTCTGTGGGTAAAAAAAAACACTTGTGTAAATGGTCACCCCATGCAGAGGAAAACCACAGGGGGTTCACCTTCTTTTAGAAGTCTGTTGTGAGAAAACAACATACTCGCCTGGACAGACAAATGAGCGACAAACCCAGCATGGAAAAAAAGACATTGAATTTATAATCAAATAAACACTTATTGTGCAGTAAGAAATATTTTGGTCTTTCTGTCAACTTGACGAACAAAGTTTTTGGAGCTTCCATCTGCACTTCATATTGTTTTATGAACAGCATCAGAAGTCTTTGGCAACTTATGCATTTAAAAAAATAATTTTATTTATATATATATATATTCTTTTTTTATCAATTAAAAAAATAATAATAATATTTATCATCTAACATATATAAATATATGTTTACATCATAGAATTGTAATGTCATATCTAATCATGAAAATCATAATTTTAGTATTTTAAAGCTGCTACAAATAATGCACTAATTTGTTTTAGAAGTTTTAAATTAAATTTAGTTTTAGTTAAGTTTAGTAAATATAATGGTTTAGATTCGGTTTTTAAATTTTAACTAAAATCAGAAAAATAAAATGTAAATACAGGTATGCAGTCTGTGGAGTGTAGAAAGTAATTTAGAAAGTTGACGGCCACCACGTTGAATCACATTATGAGCCACAGGGTACAGTTAGAATTAAATCGGTCTCATGCAAAAAAAGACACAAACACAATAGCCAGGTTTACCCTCTCCCTGCAGGAGCAAATCCCTCCATGTTCATACTGGGTAGCCAAGGATGAAAACAGCGGGCAGACATCAACTGCCAAGACACGGCGGCGTAGCAGCATGTTCTTTTCTGAGACGCATTCATTCATCATAACAGACAAACACAGAGGAGGGAATCTTGTTCTCTGACACCTAATGCTAACAGCTGGCCTTGGGGTGCAGGCTAAATATTTACCCACTGCCAACAGGGTGGAAAACACTGTCTGCTTGTTAGTGCCACATTATATACAGGTGATTAAAGGCAATACATCACTATTATACCGCAGGACAGTTCAGTACATGTAAGAGCGTCTGAGTAAAAGATTTGTGGTCTAAAATATTTATGTGTATGCCAAAGGCTGTGGACATTTTGTCCGAAGAGTTTCTATTTTGTAATCCACTCAGACACCTAAGTCCACTAACAGTGTGAAGCCTGCTAATGTTGGTTAAAAAAAAAAACAGCTGGAGCTAGTGGTGCACATCTACAAAACAGATAGGCCCTCACACAAGCTAAATGTGCTAACTATTTTTATTTAAACCTCAAATTAAGGTATAATTTTGTTTCAAACTTACCACCTGGAATTTTCCAAATGCATCCCTAACACCGAACAAGCCTGGACACAATTTTTCCAATGCATTTTCTAATAAGGAAACTTCTGCAAACAGATAGGCGGCTAGCTAACTAAATACCATTAGCTAACGGTAATTAGCTACTCTCCATCCTGCTTGTCATGATTCATGAACTTCTCTGCTGAATCTCATGGATTTTGTCAGATAGACTGTTAAATTTCGCAAGCGACACATTTTCCATTAGCAATAGTGCAGCGATGTCCAAAGCACACTAACTTTTTGTTGGTCAACATGGTAATTTGCATGACTAGCTTGAACCAATGCGAAAATTGTTTTATTAAATCTTTGGTTCTTGAGCGAAATACCAGATCATATGGATTCCTAATAAAATGACTGAATTTCACCTGTGAAATTTCACATGAAGGCAAATGTGAATTTTATGGGTGCCCAGAAGCATATACTAACAGTACCCAACAAGAGTTCACTTATATTGACGTTAAAGAAAAAAAAATAATTTCAGAACTGTTGCACTTTAATAGAAGAGTGACTTTTTGCAAAGAGGGCGGACCGTTTTTTTTCTCTCTTGGTGCCATGCAGTCACAAGCACACTATTTTGCTCAAGTTGGGCAGATGAAAGACAGGAAGTGTGGCAGTTTTTAGTCTGCACGATGCTAAGAGGAAGTACACGGGTTCACTGATGGAGAAACAGACAAGACGCACTTTAAGTTTTAAGATTCCATTCATTCATCTAGCGAAAATGTGTGTCATGATTTGCATCAGGTGAAATAGGGTAAGAAAGACAGACAACAAACCCAACAGGAAGCCATCTATGCTCAAATTCCAGTACCCCAAAAACAACTTCCTATCCTAGTGTAACCTCACACCCTTCCCCAGCTGTCTGGCTCAATGACTCGCTGTGTAAGTCTGCTCTTCTCAGAACTGAAGTTCTGCTGTGTGCAGCTTACCTCTGGAGTCACATGAATGAAAGTCCAAGGATTTTCTTTGAATCTGGTTAGATCTCAGAAAGAGATTTGGTTAATTAGTGAAAAGTGTGCATTATTAAAGTCACCATTCCTGAAAAGAACTGCATAAAATCTCCCTTCCCTTGTCCTAACTCTCTCCATTAGGGCTCTATTTAATTCCCTAATTAACTAGCTCTCATTTGATCAGCAGGAACATGCACAGCTCTGAGCCTGTCTTTATCTCTCCTGGACATCTGCTGCACTCCAGACTAAGGCTAGGCAAAATATCAAAAATGAATTATATAGTTGTGATTTGGCTGGCGATATGAAATTAAGTTACATTTTGAATATGATAATGATTTTAAGCATTAATGGCTCCTTGGCTATTATGTTTCTTAAAGACTGTGCCGTTAGAAAAAAATAGCAGTAGTCCTTGCCAATTAGTATGCATGCCTTAATAGCAATTAAAAGGGATTAATACTAACAGTCATTTAAATTTCAATTAATGTTTGATTTATTTCCTTAAACTAGCTCAAACTGTTCATTCCAATTAATGATGTGAACAACTCAACGGTCATCATTCTAAAAAATGTTATGATCATCCTTAAAAATGAAATAATTACATAAAAAATAAACATGTTAATAATTTTATGTACTTTTAAACTGTCTTAGTTGTTATATTAAACATTTGAAATATATATGGCAACAACAATATGTATTTAAAATATACAGTATACTGTATATAGTGGAAAAGAATTAATGTGGATATATGCATTACTGTAAATAAATAAATATTCTTTCCTGCTTACATTCAGTGAAAAACCATGTTAAAAACCTTGGTTATTTTAAAAACTATATTTTGACTTTTGTCATAGTTCTTACATTAAGCATTTGAAATATACATGGTAACAATGGCTGTTTGCCATAGCTATTTGCCACCATGCAATTAGAGTTAATTTATACAGATATCAAATATATATTATATATATATTTTTTTTTTTTTAAATCTAGCTACATCACACAGCCAGCCCTATGCCAGAACAGAAACACCACCCTGCTGTGACACATCTACTCTCTGTGATACACTATACCACATTAAAGCACATACTCAGAGAAGTGCACTCAAGGAGTGCAAACATTTATATGTTGGACTGTTGTAGATGTGTGCACAACTCTAGATATGTCTGTTTGCATTATGTCTCATAAAGGCATAGTCATCTTTAGCCATCTTCATTAAAGAACTGTTGAATGAACATTGCCAGCATGTAAGTGTGCATTTGTTGATCTGAAAGCGAGCAGCAGCTGCCTGGTTATATATGTGTGTGTGTGTGTGTGTGTGTGTGTGTATGAGAGCGGATGAGTGAGGAGGGGAGAAGAGAGTGGAATCTGGATCTACCATTCACTTTTGGTAAAGCACAACCCAGGGCCTTAAGGGCTGAAACTGTTTACCTGTAAGATTAGCAACCTCTTCCACATCATCTTTTATAGAATTAACTAAGCATTAACCTAATGCAGCCACCCAGGAAACCACAGCAGGAAATTAATATTACGGTACTAAGACTTATTTACATTACCAGTGGCATTATGAACTGCAGAAGACAAGTGATTTAGAGAATGAATGGATGGATGATGGGTCATTATGAAGTCATGAAGAAACGAACCCTAACCTACTAAAAGAAAAAAAAAGAAAAAACAGAACAGTGACCAAAATATAGCCTATTATTAGTGGTTGATAGAGTATAAAAGGAAGCATGTGGCTGAAGGCTGGTATACATTTGATGTGTTATTTTAGTATTACTGAGATTTTTTTATAATTTATATTTCAGATAACTAAAACCATTAAAAATAATTGTTAACTATAATAAAACCCTGGTTGATATGTGATTTAAAGATAGCAAATTATAATTATTCTATAAATTAGTCACAATTAATTTGAAATTTATATTATAATTACTTTAAAAATAAGGAAATTTGAAAATCTGAATTTGCTAAAAATGTAATACAATTAAATCAATAATAATAGCTTTCATTAATGGTAGTCTGATGCTTCTTAAAATGTTTATTAAAAAAACAAATCTAATGGCGTTCATTTAATCCATATTAAAGAAGTTATAAAAAGATGTTATCTTGCCATAACATAACTACTAATAAAATTATCCAACAAGTATGAACGGGCAGAATTAATATTTTTTTTCCTTTAATGACGTTTTCTCTTTTCAAGATTTGCTGGCATCTTTATCTCTATAATGATTTTTTTCCAGTTTGTTTTATTTTGGACAACATAACGACTAATAAAATGATCCAACAAGTATGAACAAGCAGTATTAATATATTTTTTTTCCCTTAATGATGTTGTCTCTTCAAGATTTGCTGGCATCTTTATCATTGTAATACTTTTTTCCCATTTTTTTTTAAATCTTGCAAAACATAATTACTAATAAAATGAGTACAAGTTAAGTATGATCGGCAAGTATGATCAGACAGTAATAATGGTTGTTTTTTTCCCTTCATGAAATTGCCCCTTTCATTAGATTCACATACATACACATATATTTTTTTTATGTTAACCAGTTGAGCTTAAACCGCAGTGATAGTGGTGACCATCACTGCTGGCCTCCGAGTCCAGCTGACCTCTGGCCTATCTAGCCCAAATGGACGCTAACCTTAAACACAACAGGCCGTGCCCTCTAAATAAGTGGAGCTGTTGTAATACAGTGCTCTGGGCAGTCACATATGTGTGTGTCATTTCACAGAGGGTCACGTAAAGACCTGGAGTGCAAATCCTGAACTGAACATAATAATGCTTTCTGTTGGCAATACTGGAGTACAAATAACTAGATGCAGTTCGATTGTGTTTGCTCACACTAACAGGATACAGCCTGAGTCAAGCGGATTGCAATTTTGAAACTTTAACTAAAATCTTACACAACAGATTTGACCATTTTTTAACTTTGATTATCTGAAGAAAAAGTGTTTATGCCAGACATGATTTATGTGTTTTGCATCAGTAATTTTATTGTTAACTGAAACTATTTATAATAGATTTAGTTAAGATGAAATACAAATATTAATGAAAACTTAACATTTCTTATTCTTTTTTCTAGAAATGCCAATTAACTGAAATAAAACAGGTTTACGTTGAAGTAAAAAAAAAATCAATTGCTTTCAAAACAATTTACACTTTCAAAACGAAAATTGAAAGTTTAAAAATAAAGGCCAATTGAACATAAATACTATAATAGTATATAAACAATAAAAAAATAACTGCCTTGCATATGATTTCCTCTGTTGTTACCTTAAGGACAGGAAATGACATCATGGAACCTGACATGGCTCACGTTTTCTGCAGTTAAAATGGTTTCAGATGTGCATGTCTGTAGCAATAGTCTCTTGCACAAACCAATATAATGGGACCCGACAGACCTTCGCTTTTAATCGAACACCAGCAGCTGAGTTCATTACGGTTCTGACTCATTTGAGGTGCACTTTATTGTTCACTGCAGGAGACATGATTGCTACTTGGAATCAGTGTTACTTTTTCCTGAAAGCCATTTTCAGAAGGACCCCACACACACATTATGGTCTCCTTCTAATAACCAAACTATCTATGAAACATACACACAATCCTAAAGAAACGGTCACATACGGCACTGCTTCAAGGTTGAGCGGCCTGTGATTTGCTGGCATGCTGAGTGAGGAGAAGTATTCTGATCTACTGTAGCACAGGATCCAAATGTGTTTTGATTTTACTCCGTACCAAAGCAGCTAACCTCCCTTCAGACATCACAAGTTTCTTATTCCGAGTGGAATGCTGTAATCTGAAGCGCTCTGTTAAGATGAAAACTCTGATCCCAGAGGCCTGAACATAGTCTGTGAATACTGATGGAGAAAAAAGAAACGAGAAAAGAAAAGCCTGGGCACACTTTACATATCAATGGCTGTCTCAGCCCATATTTCAAAGGCATCAAAATCCAAATTGAAATGCCCTTGTGTGTAAAACTTCAACCTGTGCTTTGCCGCGGATGACCCGAGAAAGCTTGTTGGCATACAGTATACAATTCAACTGCATTTCCACAAAGAACACAAAATTAAGCACAACTTGTACTTTCAGACATAAAATGTTCATGTGAAATCAATAGAGTTTCTAAACGGAGCTGTGACTTTGACTAAACGTATTTCCTGCTAATGACAAATAAATGAGGCCATAAAGTTTACAGTTGAGGCATCACAAGGCTCCGCTGCTATTTTGAGTTACAGAATCTCCTGTGAGAGATCTTGATCTCTTTCCTGCTCTCTTAGGGCCGGCTCCTGAGAACACACAAACCAGCCAAACATTGCCAGAATCTCAATCACACGCTGTGGCCAAGTGGACCCTGCTCTTATTTCCATAGACAAACAGCAACAAAACAGAGTGCCACAATGAGCTTTCATCAATATTACCCTGTCTGATGCTGCTTAAAACGTTTATTTCCTCCTTCGGCATACTGACCCGAATTGCATTAAATAGAATTTCCTAAAGTGTTTTATACTATTAAAGTATTGCAGCAAGAATTTAGTTTTAACAACTTGCAAAACATTAACAATGCTACCTTTTCGAGGAGTAAAAAATGGTCTAATCTTATTATGCTATAAATATTTACCATAATAATTACACATACAATGCTAATGTTAAAGGCTCTAGAGGTTATATACAAGTTTAAATTCATATATATATATATATATATATATATATATATATATATATATATATATATATATATATATATATAGTACAGACCAAAAGTTTGGAAAGATTACTATTTTCAATGTTTTTGAAAGAGGTTTCTTCTGCTCATCAAGCCTGCATTTATTTGATCAAAAATACAGAAAAAAAATGTAATATTGTGATATATTATTAAAATTTAAAATAATTGTTTTTAAATTTATTATACTTTAAATTATCATTTATTTCTGTGATGCAAAGCTGAATTTTTAGGATCATTATCACATGATCCTTTAGAAATCACTCTAATATGATGATTCATTATCAAAGTTGGAAACAGTTCTGCTGCTTAATATTTTTTCAGAACATGTGATACTTTTTTAGGATACTTTGATGAATAAAAAGTAAAAAAAAAAGAACAAGAAAAAAAAGAAGCTATGTTTTTAAAATATAAATATTTTGTAATAACAATATACACTACTGGCAGTAATTTGGGGTCAGTAATCTTTTTTCTTTCTTTTTTTTTTTTAATAAAATCAATACTTTTATTCATCAAGGGTGTGTTAAATTGATAAAAAGTGATAGTAAAGAAAATATATTATTAGAATATATATTAGAATTTTTTTTTTGTTTTTTTTGAATAAATGCAGTTCTTTTTAACCTTTTATTCATCAAATATATTAGACAGCAGAACTGTCTCCAACACTCATAATAAATCAGAATATTAGAATGATTTCTAAATGATCATGTGATAGACTGGATGTCACATGTGACACTGAAGGCTGGAGTAATGATGCTGAAAATTCAGCTTTGCATCACAGGAATAAATTATTTCTTTTAAGTATATTCAAATAGAAAACTATTATTTTAAGTTGTAATAATATTTCACAATATTACTGTTTTTTCTGTATTTTTGATCAAATAAATGCAGGCTTGATGAGCAGAAGAAACTTCTTTCAAAAACATTAAAAATAGTAATGTTTCCAAACTTTTGGTCTGTACTGTATATATATATATATATATATATATATATATATATATATATATATATATATATATATATATATATATATATATATATAATTACTAACATAACGATCGAATTAGTACGATCAGTCGGCAATAATGTTTTTTTTTTTTTCTTAACATTGTCTCTTTACAAGATTTGCTGACATCATCTCTATAGGTTTTTTTTCTGGCTGTTCCAAACAGGTTTCTGTGGGTGGAAAAGGGCAGGGTCCATCAGCATGCAACACACCAAGGCTCAAGCAACCATATCACCTGAAACATCCTGCAGCTACACGATAAAACACCCGTGCACTCAGCTGATTACACCACGACTCGTACCAATGCAAAACGTCAAAATTCTCCGTCAAATAAGGGCACCTAAGATTGACATATCATTATACATAAGTATAGCCATTACAGTCTAATATAGGTTACAAAGATATTCATATACAATCAAAGCTTATCTGATTATCTAGTTTCAACTTCATCTGCAGCATTTAGATTTGATCTAACAGATAATCGTTGTGTGTTTTGGACTGCTGTAAAACAACCCTTCCATTCTCAAAAGGAAAAAAGCGCACACGTGGCGCAGCCCCAAACATCAGACAAAGAGAGGAACTTCAGTCCATCTGTTTTCAGCCTGAGGTTGGCCATGCGTGCAGGAAACTGCAGTGTTATTGTGGGATTACAGAGGGCCTCAAATCTCCCACTGTCAAGGGGCAGATGCATCCACGACCCGACCGTTTGCCCTCCCTGTCCGTCAAACCCACTTGAACAGAAGCAATCCTTTACAGCCAATAAGCTCATCTACATTTAGACTCTTGTAGATCAATTGAAATTTGAAAATGAAATGATACGCTTTTGACATAGAAACTGAAAAGAGAGATTTTATACAAAACTGAAAATGATGTCCTAATTTACCTACTCACCCTCAACACTGCCCAAAAACCATATAACGTTCTCAATCCAAGGAATACAAAAGAGATGTTTAGCAGAATGTTCAGGCTACTGTGCACACTATCAAAGAGGATAGCTAATCCACTTGCAAAGCTACACAAAAAGACAAATGAATAAATGACAATAAATAAATGACTAAATAAAATGAATTCATAACTAAAAATGAATGATTATAACAGAGACAATATAAAATAAAAACAACTAAATTAATAAATAAATACTAAATATAAAAAATTATTAGTGCTGGGCAATGATTAATCGTGATTAATAGAATCCAAAGTAAAAGTTTTTATTTATATAATGTGTGTGTACTGTGTATATTTATCATGTATAAAGACACACACATGTACTATACATTTTGAAAATTTGATCTGTATTTACACTTCTACATTTCTATTCATATAGTAATTTATATTAAATATAAATAAACAAAACATTTTTCTTAAATATATACATGCATGTGTATTTATATAAACATAAATATACACAATAGGGCCAAATAGATTATGTAGACAAAAACTTTTATTTATTAATCATTGCCCAGCACTAAAAAATATAAAAAACTAACAATTATTCTAGAAAAAAAATTTTTTTTTCAAATTGCATTTGCTAATTTATGTATCTGGTTTTATCAAAAACAACTTGCAGTTAATTTAAGCTGCATCTTATCAATTAACCCATTGCCTGGGAATCAAACCTTTGATGCTGACATTGCTAGCTCCATTCTCTACCAGTGGAGCTCAACAGGATATCAATGCTTGGTAAACCTGACACCAATGGTCAGCCTTTCAAAGCCATTTCAGTTCAACATGCACATTCTAACAGCAAAAACAGATGAGAATGATGGGGAATATAGTTCAGTAGCAGCCGTCAGACAGGTACTAATACAGCAGCAGCACAGTCATAAGACTCCATGGGCATATGAAAGCAGGCTGGGGAAGGCTGGATGTCAGCTCATGCACAAAGAGGCCGATCGCACCAGATAAAGCCTTCGACTGGTCTTACACACCGGGGCCTCTGCCTCAGCACCACAGGGATCCGATCCACTCCAACAAACACAGGGGGCATTTCTAATGTCCCTGGTTTTCCATGTTGGCAAGGGCCCCAGAAAACTTTCACTGCTCTCTGCATCTTTCCTCAATGTAGCGGAGCCGAACAATGGATGCTGGTACACTAGGAATCCCCCTCCCCCTCACATACATGGAGCTGAAATGTTCAGGCCGACAACATGACTGAAACACAACCAACTATTATAACAACCAACAGCTTTACAGGGGAATTCATACCACAGAGCTCACTCACATTAACAAATCCTGTTTACAAACAGCGATGCCTGGACATCTCAGAGAAGGTGGGATTGAGTAATCGTTGTTGTAACGAACACTCAATCTCTTTATTTTTCCTGTGTACAATCCCTTATGTGGCCTTTGTTTGCTCCTCTAAAGACTTGGCAGTCAAACAAGAAGATAGAAACGCAAAGCATTCCTAAAGGAGACTTGCTTTCAATTTATAATCCTCTACTTGTTTCTTAGTAGTCAAGATAAAAGAAGGACTGCACAATAGGAACACCTAGATATTTTAAGTGTTTGCATATTCAAAGTGATGCCAGTGGCCATTTTGCAGACTATAAAACAGGCCCTAAATGCTCTTATTCGCCAAACTATTGCTCACAGTGGAAGCAAGTTTACAAAAATCCAGCACAAAAATCCCCTGATTACAGATCAACGAGTTGTGCAAGAAAAATAACAAGCAGTCTTGGATCTACTGCACACCTTGATATACAAAGCTCGAACCTGGCTTCACGACATGGCACAATCAGAACATTTTTTATATTTAATAAGCCATGTGAAGTAGAAGTTTGGGCTAATGAGATTGTACTTTGGGAAAGACTACTCAGCATGACACTACATTATATCTAACAACTTGAAATTTAATGTAAGAGACTTATCATGGCTAGTTCAGATTCAGTGTTATATATTTCTATAGAGACAGTGAAAACAAACACTAAAACTTAAGTTATTTAAAAATACATTTTCTGAAGAAAAGGTCTCTGCAAAATTCCATGTGGCTGTTAATGAGTTCTAAATAGCTTTGAAGAGCATTGCTGGGGTTTTTGCTCAAAGGTTCCTTATTTACTCCTTATTTATATACATGTATGTATATGTGTGTTACTAAAAGATCTATATACATATTTTTTTTTTCTTTTTCTGTTCAGTAATTCAACAAGTGGAAGTCATATTTCACATGATAAATTATGTTCATAGCACAAATGGTGTACAAAAGTTTAGTGGTTTTATAATTAAAGCTAGGCCTATTTTCAAGCACTAGGAAATCAATGTAGATCAAAATAATAATGATAGTAATAATAATAATAGTAATAATAATAATAGCGATAAAGACTAGTTAAACTCTCAGGTGTCGAGTGAAATCTTAGTAATGGAATACATTTCATAATGACAAATCATTACACTCAGTAGGTAAACTGACCTTGCTAACTAGAGCGCTTTGGTTACAGTTGCTCTAGCTAATTAGATCAAGACTTGGTTTGGCAAAAGAAAACCTTGAGATAAGAACCACTAGAGCTCAGTCCACACTGATTAAATCAGGAGGTCTTTAAGTCCCAGATAAATAAATTCAAAAGACCTCCATCTCTCAGTGAACAGACGATAAGCTAAATGAGAAGTGCAACAGATATTACACAACATATTGACATTATGCTATTCCATGCTGCCCTGTCAAAGCCAACAGCCATCTTTGACCTGTTCTAACATGTTTCAGAAGTATCTGTTGATGTCAAAGATGGGTCATCATCTCTCTCTCGCTCGAGCTTAGGAAGTGCTCAAGGCAGCTCGGCACGGCGAGGTCATTATGACATACAATTTGCGAATTCCCAGTTGAGCGTGATCCAGATCCGCAGCTCTCTGCTGCCCACAGCAAATTACCGAGCGTGGATCACGGTGTCCGATCATAACAGCAACTTAACGGCACTGCTGCTTGCCCTTCATAAGAGAATGCAGAAAACAACTTATACATGGAAAGCTCCATATCCCAGTTACAAACACTTGTCCCAAGCAACAGGAGGCACTTTGGAAACCTGCTCCCAGTTGTCACATGTCTGTCGGTTTCCCCTTAAGGGTATTTGGTATTTAAAATGTGTTTTCTCATGGCTGTCAGCGTGTATTCTGGGGGAGGGTGGGCTTCTTTGCATGGGTTTTGCAATGACAAATGTGACTGTCCACCCACCATATTGTTGCATAGCTGTTCTAGATCCTGTGAATAAATTCTCACATGATTAAGCTAATGTAAATGTGACAAACATCACCAAACTGAGCAGTTTTGAGTGATTAGACTCCTCTCAATTGCCATTAATATGTCAGCCAACAGGTAGTCACACCGGACAGCCTGGACAATTAAAGTGGCCTTGTTCTCCTAGTGAAAGGTTTGTGTGGAACAGCTGACCAAAATAATACAGGAAGCTAAATTACATCATTACTGTAATTATCTCTCCATGTGTGTGTGTTTGTGTGTGTATTGCACCTCCGAACTTCCTTAAAATACTTTAAGAGGAAACTTTTAGGTCATTCTTGCCACCTGCTTGAAGGGCTCTAAAAAGTTGCCCCTGCCATCAGCTGTTTTTAGTTATTAAAGCCCTTCACCTTTAACCTCTACCCTCAGCTCCAGAAGTGTGTATTTTCTGCACTAATAGCAATACCAAACAGGTTTCCCTAGTACTATTGGTTTATAAACGATGACTCCACCCCTAAACTCATAGGGGCACTTTTCTTAGCTTCCTTGTTGCTAGTATTTCCCCCATTCATTTTATACCTTAAAAATATATATTTTTAACTACAAGGTGAATCTCAAAATTATAAACTTTGATTTGAAGCATATAAGTATTTAAAACTGGGCAAAAAGACAAAAGTACAAGATTGTGTACTTATCAGCTTTAATGAGGGAAAGAACTACAATCCCAAGAAGCACTGCAAATGACAATCAAAAAATAACGATGAATTACTATATAACTCAAAGATGTTGCTTACAGAAATAATATACTTGTTTACTATAAAATAAGCATATTATACATTAAAAGTTTTGAGAGTGCAGGAGACTGACTTGTTTACGTCATTCAAGTCCACCAGGAATTCTGCTGCGGAACACAATCATTAAAAAAATAATAATACATTACATTTAGAAATTTAATTATTATAATAATAAATAAATAAATAAATAAATAAATAAATAAATAAATAAATAAATAAATAAATAAAAGTTAAAATGATGTGAATTTATGGCTTCAACAACATCCATTAACGACCTTCTGGGCCAAGTTCGAATCCCAGCTAGCGGACCTTTCCCAATCTCTCTCTCCCACTTCACCTCCTATAAAGTCCTATCATAATCAAAAATGCCAAAAATAGTGAAATATAAATGATATTAACTTTTAGAACATACAAACAGCAATGTTTTCACAGATCTACACCGTTCACACTTTTTTTATTTATTTAGAGCAATTAACCTAATAACAATAGCTTAAAGATAAATGTCAATTAATATTATACAGGAAAACAGTATTATTTGACATCGGAAAAAACACAAACCTCGGGTTTAACTAGGAAATACTGTCACTCAACTCAACGTTTAAACCCACCTACTTGCAGTTTCCGGGTAGTAACAGAGCGGCCAATCATAAGGCTAGTTCCTACTGCTCCAGACAAAAACATAACGAGACATTCCCAGAGCCTTTCAGGACTTTACAGACATCTCAAACAGTGTTTCATAATTTACTTTTTAATATAAATACATAAGACAAGCAGTACACAGCTCTGAGTCGCATGACGACAGTCAGAAGCAAGACAACTTTCTCGAGCTTTAAAGCAAACAAATAAATGCGGGTTTCTTTTGTTCAAAACAGCTCGACATAACTGCACTTCATGAATGATCAACCACACGTTTAAAAGACCAAAAGAACTGCGTGTTCTAGATGCTTAGACAAAAACCTCAACAAAAAACACTGACAGCACAGCCAAACCACATTAGGAAAAAAAGGCATGTTACACGCATAATAGCCACGGCACTCTTGAGCACAAGCGGACGAAAAACAACTCCACAAAACTTTTGCTGTTTGTCAGTTATGTCATACAAACTATAATGATTTTTATGGACTAGTGACATAGAGACAAACATCCGCACCCAACCACAGTAGCAACAACACGACTTCCCCTGCTCTCTTGTCAAAAGGTTTAAAATCAGAAAAAGAAAGATGGTAACTGTTAAATACAGGCTAAATTTCCTGTCAAAACATTTAACCCCCAAACGAGAACATTCGAGCTTCACAAAAGCCAGAAAAAGAAAAACACATTCAGACATTAATATAAAACGCCGCCGAATGTGAAGTTTGTTGTTATTTAAAGAGCATTTTAAAATGTCTAACGTATATTTAAATCAACAATTTGTATTTGACGATCTCTTTTGTTTTCGTGTAATACACACAGATCCGTCTTAAAATATCTCGAAAGGGCTAACAAATGTCTGTTTTTGATTATAATACGGCAACAAAAACAATCAACAAATAAATAAATAACTGGCTTGTGAGGTTGTGCTAGCTCGCTAGCAGGCCAAATGCACAGTAACATTCACCATTTTGTTCAAAAACACGTCTAGTTTTGTCAGAGATCATACAAATATCGATATCCGATCGGTATCTATACAAATACGTGTTTAAATTTTGTGGATGTCAAGCGCTGGGGTGGATTTGGAGAGAAAAGCTATGACAAAACACTCAAAGGACACTAAGCAAGAGATCTGCTATAAATAATCCTCAACATTTCTGCCTTTGAACGCTGACAACAAACAAATCCCGTCGAGAAAAATCAAATTTGTAGGTTAAGTTGTGTTATTTGAGAAATGGACGTTTATGAGTCTTGGCTTTGTTGCTTGGCCGCACTGGCAACCATCAAAACACTTTTGTCGTCAAAAGCTGATCACCATCCAATAAACCATTACACAGGCTTTGACAACTGTTTTTCAGAACAGACGGGCGCCCATAATGTGTTTAAAGCAGTAGGAGAAGCGTTTTAGGTCTGTTTTCACGAACACTGGAGGTGTTTGACGGCAATAGCGTTACAGTAATTATGTTGTTTATATTTTAAAGGATACAGTTTCACCACGTCGGTGTCCATTCGTCTTTTGCCCGGACTTGGAGACGACATCGTTATATACTCCTCTTTCCGATGACCGAAGCTCGAATCTTTTGCGACTGATTCTCGATCCCTTGGCCTCTACCGAAACTGTATAGTTTTGCACATTGGCACACGGCAAGCTGTCGTTCCGAGAGTTTTCGCCCTCCACTTTCTGTCCGCAGCGGATGGCACTGGTAGTCCTCTGCCCACACTGCGCTCTCTCTCTCTCACACAGCTATCTATCCCTCCGCCGATGACGTCACGTCTGCTCGACGAAAGGTGTCCCCCCTCCTTCTATGCGGCGTTTCGGGCTACGTCATAAACAGCGGACGACTCACATTTGTAGTATATTTGCAAAATTGTAGTCTAGGATGACTACAATGCAATTATCTTTATTATGAAAGCTGTTGTTTTACCAAACATATTTATTTTGTATTTATGTGTATTTGTATTTAAACGGATTTAGTGATCAATTCTGGTACTAAAATATATATAAAAAAGCAATTCCCCTCTTTTATTTGTATTTTTTAAATAACTAATAATAACTAACTAATAATATAGCATTTTACAAGTCATAGAAATCAAAGGTTAAAAAGGTGGAGTACCCCTTTAAGACAGCATAATGACAAGACATACATAGTGAAAACCAGCAAAAGGAAAATGTTTATTAAATTTAGGCAGACATGCACAAGACTAACATGCATGATGCACTACAAGCAGTACTTCCAGAGAAAGTGAATCAAAAATCAAAATGATTTATATTGGCACTCTTTTCTAAATATGGCATCCATTTCAGCTGGCATGTGGCTATAAGATGATAAAGGTGAGAAACGCCTTTAAAAAATGAGAGAGATAAAAATGTTGTTCGTCCCATTCACATTTATGGAAGTAAATATAATATACCTACCTAGACAATGCAGAAAACACACACAAACCTGAAAACACTGGTTCTCCTCAGCTAAACTATTATGTGAAAAGCATTGATACAACTAACATGTCTTCCAGTGTAGTTCATGGAGCTTCACTAAAGCTTTCCCTAAATTTAAATAAAATTTTCCCTAAAAACCCTTTGAAGTCTCATACCCAGGGAGGTGGTGAGGACTGTCTGGCTGTCCATGTGAGGTAGGAAGCGTCGGTCTCCAGTCTTCTGATGCCGACTGGACAGGCCCAGATTTAAAACGGTGTGCTAAAATGGCAATTTCTGAGAAGAACTCTATCAGGCTTCACTCCTCCATCCCAAGGTCTTTCAGCACGGGCTGCTTGATCTATGTGAATTTACACTCCCTTTCCCAACCAAACCCAATTCTGTAAACAAGACTCACTTGATCAAGAAACAATCTGAAAACCACCGTCACTGTTACAAAGGACAGCGTACCACTAAAATAATCACCAGGGTTTCCCAGTCCACCTTCTGGAACAACCTACTGGGATGGGGAAGATACCTGCCACTGTCGGAATATCGAAAACACCCTTTTAGATTTGTCATGAGGACCCTGGATGAAAAAAAAATAATAATAAAAAAACGGGGCATTAGAGTGATGAAAATGATTGCTTTGGCAAAGTGTTGGCGTATTTGGGTCACCTGAGATGGACTGGCCCCGACTGGACTGAGGCTTCTTTTCATGGATAAGAACAGAGTAAGCGCTGCTTTCCAGCCTGGCTGAGGGACCTCAGCCTCACAGCCAACAAAGACAGAGCCGTCTTCACCGCTATCCTCTCTTTCCTCACTCACCCAAGGACACCAGTCTCTGTGCTGGGCTACTGGGTCAAACACATTTCTGTGCATGGGCCCTTCCTATAAGAGAAAAACAAAACAGGCTTTAGTGCTTAGATATGGTGTTTAAAACTATATAGTGTTTGTCAAGGTAGAAACAAACATAACATGTATAGCAATATTAAATCGTTCTAGAGTAAAAATAACTTTATATACAGTAATAATAATAACAGACCCTGTGTGTGTGTATAAAAGAAACAGAATACATAGTTATGCTGACAAAATATATTTAATAATATAATATCCTTCTACAATCATAATAACAGTAATAATATAGTAAAACATTATTATTACTATAATAGAAGTTATTATTAGTATATTTAAAAAAGATAATAGATTGTCCTTACAGGGCCACTGGCAGAGGAGAGACGTGGCCGTTTTGTCTTTCGCTGTGGACTGGAGGGCACATCCAGAGCCAGGTTATCTCCTTGGCCCCTGCTGCGGGTCATGGGTCTCTTGCCCCTGGACAGAGGGCTGGGAAGCTCCTCATGTGGGATAGGCGAGTCCCTGCTTCTGGCACGGTGGACCAGTGGGGACGGTGTACTCTCCATCTACATGCATGTTGACAAAGCTTAGATGGTTATGACTGAAGAACATCAATGGAATATAATGGGCATTGCCAGTTTTGTTTGTATAGAAATTACACACAAACATTTACTATATCCAGATACATACTGAATTATGTCAAAATTTGAAAGATCCACCTGCTCAGAGCGTGTGGAGTCTTGACTACGCAGCTTCATGCGACATGGAGTGGGGGACTGGGATGGTGAGGGGGGCATCCCCTTTTCCCCACTTGTGCCTTGAGATGGGGTCAAGGCGGTAGTAGATGTTGGAGACTGCGGAGGGTTTTCGCTCTCTGAAATGGTGTCCATTTGATAGAAGTTCCACATTCCTACCTTTCTCATGCAGTAAGAACAAGTGAGGATGGGCAGATTCATAGCGTAGAGAGACGGGCTAAATAGAAACACAGAATGAGTTGGGTGAAACAAATTTTCAGCAGAAAATTTGCCAGGACTGGATCAAACATGACTGGTTGGATGTTTACCTGCCTGCCCAACCACAAAGAGCTGTGATGCATGCTGCCACCTGTACAGAGCATGGATCTGTTGAGACCTTAGAAGGAGAACCACCCTGCTTCACTTGTTCATCTTCAATCAGCTGAAGGAGGACACTTATTACATCTTCAGTCAAGGTCTGAGAAACAAACAACAACAAAATTACAAATGCACAGTAGAATTATTATTGGACTTCCCTTTAAATTAAGACACCATACCATGGCTTTTAGCTGCTCCGGCTTCATAGCAGGCAGCTGCTGTTCTAGAAGGCAAGCACTCTTGTAACGGTCTAGAAAGGCACTGAGTAATACCGTAGGCTCATTAACAGGAACCATCCAGAAGCGATCTGAAAAACAACCCGCACTATTTACTAGAAATGTCTGATTAAGATTTCAGACAGACTAGTAGGCCTCTCAAGATAGTACCTGGACATGGAAAATCTGGCCAGGAACAGAATTTCTCATGTTGCGTTTGAAGCTGCTGTAGCAACTCCAAAATCCGTCCTTCATCTAAAAAAGGGAAAAATTAAAGGTCATATGATGCGATTTAAATTTTTCTTTTCTCTTTGGAGTGTTACAAGCTTTTGGTGAATGAAGATCTGTAAAGTTGCAAAGACTAAGTCTCAAATCCAAAGAGATATTCTTTATCAAAGTTAAGACTTCCACGCCCCCATAAAACGGCTCATTCAAACACACCCGCAGGCGTGGTTTCAGTAACCACAGTTAGTGTTAAACCAGCCATGTCAGGGAGATGCTGTGTGTATCTAGGCGAAAACAAAAGCACTTTATTTGGCCTTCCGAAAGTAGATGCATTTAGGAATCTTTAAGATTACTTACAACAGAACACTGCAACATTTTATGGACAACCGTTTCGTGAATCTAGGAGAGAAGGTCATTCTGGGTTTGCTATGACAAGCTGGCACTTCTGAATCAGCTACTGGAAGTATGTTTTGTTATCAGTTTAAGTATTTGCTACTGAATGTTCAAATGCGGAGTTTTGCGCATCGGCCAATCACAATGCACTGGGTGAGCTGGCCAATCAGAGCAGACTACGCTTGTCGGAAGAAGGGACTTTGTAGAAAACGACGCAGTATTTGAAGAATAATGTGTTTTTTGAACATTAAAGCATGTCAACATATTCTGTTACACCAAATAATTATCTTTACAAAAAGCATCTTATGACCCCTTTAATAAGTGAATGTGTGCAAAATATGCCTTCACTCTAGAATATAAATAGTTCAAAACTTACATTTCTGGAAGTCCAAGGTTGCTTGGATTGATGCACAGAGGAAAGCCTGGCAACTAGAACACTTTAGCATGTCACAGTCTACATTGATCCAGCCGTACCGCGCACATCTGAGCGGCGAGAGTGCATGGGGCTTTCCGGCCCATTTCAGACAGTGCTTAGGTTAAGGATGAATTTTGCAAAAGCAATAAATGAGAGAAGAATCAGTTTATGAATAATCTTTACACCAGTTTATGCAACACAAACTGCTTCTGAGCTTCTCGCATCAAGCCACTCAAATCAACTCAAAAGGATATAGAGTAGGATTCCACTCTGTTGAAAAATGCTTCTTTGTTTGCTGCTTCACAAGGAGCTTTCCCAAGGCCATTTGGAGACAGTGTGTTTGGATCCTGCTGCGAACTGAGATATGGGGAAGAAATTCAATCAGTGTTATGCATAAACTATGCCGCCAATGTTCCCGTTAATCCATATTTTCCAGGCATAAATAGAACCAAAGTACCTTTGCAGCACTTATTTAATTCTAAAAGGAAATAACATGCATGCATTAGCCCAAACACATCTATCAGTCGTGCATCACTCTGCAGAAAAATACGTTTTAAGATTTTAATTTGAAACAAGGTGGTAGCCCAGCTCCAACTACCATGCTACAAAAGCCAGCTTGATGAGCTGGTGGCTGGTTTGTTTTGGTCTAAGAAGGTCTATCAGACTGACAGGTAGATTGGTAACGTGGTTTGTTTCTAGTCTAAAGTCTAACTGGTAGTCTTCTATAGATGGCTGATTTCCCAAGACTTACTAGCCGTGTACATCAGTTCATGTTTATTTTGGACCATCTCCCACGTTCAAAAACACAACTACCATTTCAGTTCAATTTTCCACCAGGGTTTACAGTAAAAACTTCTCCGTTTGCTGAATTGTTCACCGCCCCTGCCGTTTTCTTCGCACACATTCTCACCTTTTTGCCACTTTTTTCACATTATAGCGGAACTCTTACCAATTTGACACGTAGTCTTCCGAAGCGACCCCTTCGTTGAGAAGTTCTCTCACTTTCAGGGGAGATACTAGTGGAGATTTGCTTTGTTTTTCGCCGTTTTCTGCGCGATTTGCACGGCTGCCGAGCGCCGCCATGTTCGGTGTCTGTCTCCAAACCCTTCCGCTGCAAGATATCAATTATCAACATTTTTACACAGTTCCGCCCCCACCATTACTAAAACGTACCATGGTAACAGTTAAGCACACCTTCTGTCATTTTGCTAAATTTCTTATTTTGATGACAGCGATTCTTAACACCAAAATAATAATAGTTTAATTGTTGTTAATTGTTTATTCAGCACTTGATAGTGCTGCATTCCATGATCTTGTTTTGTTTTCATGCTCCTCTCATTAATCTCATTTTATGTTCATCAGAGACAAATAAATACAAAAGTATACGATTTAACCACATATACAGTTTGTAAATATGGGGTTGAGAATTAATTCTTTGTTAGGCTACATTAGTATTACATTAACTTGATACAAACAGGGTGTTTGTGCAGTAACAGATAACATTTATCAGTTTAGGAAAGAGACACAGAATTTGTTTTTCTGTAATCAGTCCAACTCAATGTGAGCAGATACTTTCAGCTGAGACACAAGCTGGTTGAGCCGTGAGCAAAAATAACCACGCCAAGACATGTCTCATATTGATGTTTGACTGAATTGCACTGTCAGACTGCAGTTGTGTTGTGAAAAGATTTTACATTTAACATCTAAGCCGTTCTCAATATGCAAAATTATTTAGCAAGTGCATTTTTTAATTTGATTTAGTCTTTTTTAGTTTGTGTGCAATTAAATAATCTTGTTGTGAGATATTCAAATGAATAATATGACCCTGAAAATTCAGCCCTTCTCTAAATATTAAAAGAGAGAGAGATTAACAATCAAGTCACACTTAAGTCAAAAAATAAAATGCTTGAGCAGTTCAGTAAACTGAAGACTTTACTAGTGAACAACAGCTCTTTAAGCTTAAAGCACCAGCATTACTAATAAAAAAAAAACTTGCTTAAATGTTGTTCAGTTTTCCCCCCAAGTAAGTATTTTGCTGATTTAGTGAATAATACATTAAATTAATTTTGAAATGAATGTACTGTATGACATTTGACATGACATTTATTATTACATACTGATGTTTTTCTAAATTCAAAATATAGTTTATGCAACAAGCTAAAGCTTTTTTTTTTATTTTAAGATTGGACATTTTGGGGTTAGCATTACATTGTTTTTATTTTTTTGGATCCATAATTTGTAAAGTTTGACGTTTGTTATGAAGACTTTTAATTTGAACGGGATAAAAAAGCATCCAGTGTTTTTTTTGTGGCCATCTTGAAGGTTTTCACCAGCGTTTCTGCCTTCACGTTCATTGCAAAGGAGATCCGGTCAGGTCCAGAATGGGCTGAGTTATGCTCTGCGGTCCGCATCTGTCTGTTGAAGAAAGCCCCGACATCTGAGTGCGTGTAGGTGGATGATTTCAGCGTGATTTCTGGAGCGATGTCTGCCGCAGAAGGAGCACACAGCCCGGACAGACTCAATCAGTTTGAGCGGCTGTCTGGAAGGCCTCCGCTGAGAGCCGCAGGTCAGTGAGGACTCCGTTAACAGCTTGAATTAAGCACAAAAATAACATTATTTCTTCCCAAAACACACATTTGTTTTGTATTTTTTACCACGAAATGAAGTTATTTTATATTTCACATCTCTAGTGCTGCTAGCATCTAGCACTAGCCGTGTCGCTAATGGCATTGTTTTGATTACAAACTTTACAAATTCACATGTTATTATTATGTTTAGCGCGTATTATATTTGACAAAAGGTTGTGCATTGTAGTCGTCATTTTATGTTAGTTTGTCTATCAAAAAGTTGCATTAAATACTGATAGCTTGTGGATCTAGCTTGACGAGTTCATTTGCATTTTAGTTAATGTTAACGTTAAAGCTGTCAGACCTATTTTTTGATGTAAATGAAGTGATAGGAACATAGAGTTTCCTTATTTTTTATCAACTATTTGATCAGCTTGTCAAGTGCCAATATACTACGAAAGGTGCCAATATAGATATTAAAATGTATAAGACCACTTGATGCTTTAATTCTAGCTTATCCATTTGGTTTCCAGATTTCATTTGTTTCAGCCATAAATAAACAAACCTGTTTGCAGTCGTTTTGTACTTGTTAGCATAATGATCTACTAAATAAATGTGGCAAATTTGTAACCAAAATGTTTATTTATATTTCTAGATTAAATGTCAAAGCTAAATTTTGTTTGCATGTTTGACTAAATGATTTTAAAGCACACCAGGAGTAAAAAGAATGGATGTGGCAAGACTTATACACAGAATTACTCAGTGTTTAGTGTAATGTCTATAGTCTATACAGGGATGCATTTCACTTGGTCGTTTGTTTGGACTGTTAACTAGTGCCTCAGATCAGCACATGGGTAAATACAATTTCAGAGTAAATAAAGCCCAGTCTGGTTCTACTCAAAGTCATTGTGTAATCTTTCATCTGTAAGACACGCACAGCAATTGTTTCTAATGCTTTAAAACAGTGCTGCAGTGTCGCTTTAGGACATCTAATGATATTCAACCACCCATCTCATAGCCTGCAGATCTAGCCATCTGTATCCTCCTTCCTGTTTACATATGATGAGTGATTAAAAAAGGTGATGGAGATTACAGAACCGTCTTTACTGACAAGATGCGCATTAAATATTGCATGCGATTTATCGTGCAGCCCTAGTTAAATGGATTGCAAAGGTTGTTCTTAACCTGTATTTTGAGGCTGTTTGGTGTTTTGCACAATACACTGCTCGTGTGGAGGCAGCTGGTTTATTGTAAATGTTTCCCTGGGATGATGTTTTGCATATGACAATCTTAAAAACCTCAAATCTAACCATGTGACTTGCTTGGTGCAATAGTAATACGTGCTGCCGTGGCCGGTGGTTTTCATGTCTTCAGTGGACATCTTCATTCTTTTGAGGGGGCTTACTGTCTGTTCTCGCACTTTGGGTGACTTCTAACCATCCAGAACGTTTTAGCAAATGCTTAGCAATGCTCTGTCAAACATCACTGGTGTGCAACTATCATTTGCTTTCTGCTGAGCCAATAGATACTAGTATAAATGCTTAAACCAAAGCAAACCAGTTATCGTTTTTTTTTTCAGTTGTTTCCAAACATTGAATTCATTTCAGATGTATCAACATAGTACCTTAAACAGGGTTCCAATGGGCATGGAAAAGCTGTAAATATTAGGATTTGTTTTTACGCAGGCCAGGAAAAGTTATGGATTTAATACAAAAATAATATATGTTTGTAAGAAAATATAAATTTTTGTTAATCTCAAAATATTTTTTTGTGTGTGTGTATGAATTGCCAGTCTTTGTAAAATGCCTTTTTAAAAATCATTTTCCAGTAATTACAAACGCTTAGAAAAAAAAAAAAATGAAATTAATTGGTTGGATTGTGTGGAGATCCTGATTAAGTCCCTCTTTAAGTGACAAAAATTTTTTTTTAGGGATGCGCGATCATGGTTTTTCATGGATTTTTTTTTTGACAAGCAAACTGGCCGATACCGATTTTTTTTTAATCTTTAAGCAACAAACAAGAAAGAAGGAAAGTGTGCATATAAACAATATGTTTATTTGGTATTTAATAGGCCAAACTGGCTTTTGGTTATTGAAAACAATAACCATCTGAAATTAACAGCAGTAACTGCACAGTTAGTAGACTACATTTAATACAAACATAGATGGTACAGACATCAGCATTTAGCTTTTGTATTTGAATTGGGTTGAAACTACATAGAACTGGACTTAAATGAAAAGATGAACTGTAACCATGTGAAATTAAAGGTCAATAACCGTAGTTCTACAGTCCAAACAACACAATCAACACACATTCAATAAGATGTTTCTTAATCAGCATTCAGTATTTGTTTTAGTTTTTAAATTTGGTTTTAAATAATAAAAAAAAAGGTCTTTACCAGTGAGACTAAAAAGTATGCTATATAAATACATTATTCCAAAATGTTAAAAACAATTAATGTTGGTGCGAATAAAACAAAGATGCAAACTGTTTCAATCATTCAATAAAAAAAAAATAGGGTAATGATTCACATCTATATTTTTTTACATGAGCCAATGAAAAATAAATAACTTATTTTCTCAAGTAAAAAAACAGCAGATGATTTCTAAATCAAATTAAGTCTATGTAATTTTAAGGTAAAATAAAAAATAATCATCCTAATGCAGAACTGACGTTTACTTCTGGCTTTTCAAACGTGTATGCAAGTTCTACTTTACAAAAAAAAAAAAAAAAAAAAACATTTCAGCTTTGTCAGAGTTTAGTCCGTTTCGTTTCTCATCCAACACGTGAGAAGTTGAGCTGAACATCTCTTCACGGTCTACGCGTGTTCAGGGCGCGGTGCATCCCTAGTTTTTTTTATTTATTTCAATGTTTTTGAAAACTATCTAATTGTCACCAAGGCAACATTTTTATAATCAAAAATGCAATAAAACCATAATAATTTTGCTTAAATTGTGATACTTAAGGTTTTTTTTTTTTTTTTTTTTTTTTGATAAATAGAATGTTCAGATGAACAGAATGTATTTATTTGGAAGATCTCTTGTAACCTTGTAAATGTCATTGTGACTTTTGATCAATTTAATGGATCCTTAAAAAAAAAAAGGCAAACCTCACAGAAATCCTGTAGAATTCAGCCAATCCGATGACAACTTCGACTCTCCTGAAATGTTTCTGCTTTTGTGTCCCATATACATCAGACGTTTAGCCGATGGTCCATGGGCATGACGTCTGAGGCTGAGACTATGTTTTATGCTGCTTTTACATGCTACTGAACTCTTAAAGGTGCCACAGAATGCATTGATACAATATTTTTAATTGTTCTCTGATGTCCCCAGAGTGTGTATGCAAAGTTTAATTTCAAAATACCCCAAAGATAATATTTTATACCTTGTTGAAATTGCCACTTTTAGGGTTTGAGCCAAAACGCCCTTTAAATGACAATGAGCTGGTCCTCAGCGGTTTATGGAGACTCCTATGTGCGTTGGTGCATCCCAACACATGACTCTTTGACACTGACATTGTACCTCCAGTAGCTACAGCAAGAGAACAGAAATGGCGGACTGCAGCTTCTCACTCAGGGCTGTGTATTTGTTAATAGGGCAGAGAGCGTCACAAATGGGCGACACTGTCGTCATAAACCCCTTTCACACTGCGATTCCGGATAATACACGGTTAATGTCTCCCAGCAATTGTTCCCGGGTCGCTAGATTTTGACCCTTTCACACCTTTCACACCACATTCACACACAACCCGTTTGGTCCCGTAATGACAAGTGATGTCAGGACGTGACGTGTAATGTTAACGTGCCTAGCGTTTTCGTGTACTTTCACTTAAAGGGTTAGTTTGCCCAATTTGCAAAATTATGTCATTAATAACTTACCCTCATGTTGTTCCAAACCCGTAAGACCTCAGTTCATTTTTGGAACACAGTTTAAGATATTAAAGTTAACAGCTTAAGTCATTTGTGGATTAATGCGTATTGGAGACGCGAACCGTTTAAAACGATTCAGTTCGATTTGGTGAACTGGTTCAAAAAGATCCGGTTACAGCGAATGATTCGTTCGCGAACTGGATATGACAAACTGCTTTGTTTTGAACTGTCTTACAACAGACACGGAAGAGAAGACAATGCTGAATAAAGTTTTTGCTATTTTTGGACCGAAATGTATTTTCGATGCTTCAAGAAATTCTAACTGACCCTCTGATGTCACATGGACTACTTTGATGTTTTTCTTACCTTTCTGGACATGGACGATATACCGTTCACACAGTTTCAATGGAGGGACTGAGAGCTCTCGGACTAAATCTAAAATATCTTAAACTGTGTTCCGAAGATAAATGGAGGTCTTACTGGTTTGGAACAACATGAGGGTGAGTTATTAATGACATAATTTTCATTTTTGGGTGAACTATCCCTTTAAGCTGTCGAACGGTCTCGAACGAGCTGTCGACGAAAGTGATGAGCTAACTGATCTCTGCTTCATTACAGTTTGCACACACTTTTTTTTTTTTGTTGTGAATTTGATCTGCCTTCAAAACACCTGGTAGAAGAGTCGCACGATGACGTGCATCATCACCACGACACGGCATTGGTTCTGGCTTTTGTTCACACAGAGCTCGTTCTGGGACTGATCCCAGCAATGTTACTAGGTCCCCAACCTGGGATCGATCCCGGAATCAATCCCGGGAACTGTTTGCATTCACACATGGCGCCCCCCCGGCAATTTTCTGGGACCGACGTGCAGTGTGAAAGGGGCTGTAGTCTGGAACTGCTTGTGTGGAGAGACTGTTTATGATTTTTTTGGAATTTATAAAACTATGAGTGAGTGGATTTTTACCATTTATAGGCTGGTTGTTTTCACACACTACGGCCACACAACTGTGTTCAAACAGCTTATAAAACTGGTTTTTGCATTCTATGGCACCTTTAAGTATATTGTGGTCCTTTTAAATGCACCTCTCAATGTTTTTCTTGGCTATTGCACAGATTACTTAAACTGTGGAACGTATGCAGAAGTTTTTATTTACCCGTGAGATGTGACATACTAATTCACTTTATTGTACATTAGTCTTTCTCTATTCCCAAAATCCATTTGTTGACAACTTGAGTGTTGGGCAGGGAGTTTGTCTGTTTATGTTGTCCTTCATTTTGCCATTTTGCCATTATCCCTTTAAGCTGTCGAACGATCTCGAACGAGCTGTCGACGAAAGTGATGAGCTAACTGATCTCTGCTTCATTACAGTTTGCACACACTTTTTTTTTTTTTGTTGTGAATTTGATCTGCCTTCAAAACACCTGGTAGAAGAGTCGCACGATGACGTGGATCATCACTACGACACGGCATTGGTTCTGGCTTTTGTTCACACAGAGCTCGTTCTGGGACTGATCCCAGCAATGTTACTAGGTCCCCAACCTGGGATCGATCCCGGAATCAATCCCGGGAACTGTTTGCATTCACACATGGCGACCCGGCAATTTTCTGGGACCGACGTGCAGTGTGAAAGGGGCTATAGTCTGGAACTGCTTGTGTGGAGGGACTGTTTATGATTTTTTTGGAATTTATAAAACTATGAGTGAGTGGATTTTTACCATTTATAGGCTGGTTGTTTTCACACACTACGGCCACACAACTGTTCAAACAGCTTATAAAAGTGGTTTTTGCATTCTATGGCACCTTTAAGTATATTGTGGTCCTTTTAAATGCACCTCTCAATGTTTTTCTTGGCTATTGCACAGATTACTTAAACTGTGGAACGTATGCAGAAGTTTTTATTTACCCGTGAGATGTGACATACTAATTCACTTTATTGTACATTAGTCTTTCTCTATTCCCAAAATCCATTTGTTGACAACTTGAGTGTTGGGCAGGGAGTTTGTCTGTTTATGTTGTCCTTCATTTTGCCATTGTCCTTTTGTTGTTGTTATTTTGTCTGTCTGACTGCGGTGATTGTGGTAACAGGCTCTAAGAAGAGAGTTTCCTGGGTACAAGCTCGAAGACTCCTTGGCCAGACCTGCCCCAGTCTACGGATCCCTAACAGGTTTTTAAGAGAAGGTGGGTAATAGGCGAAATCCGCCTTTATCTGAACTTCGAAAAGAAAACCCACATGGCAAATCTGGAGGTCTCCCCATGCTGTCCCCATCCTACCTCTCTTCAAAACTGCTTTTCCTCACTGTGGTGAATAAAGAAAAGACCACCACTCTTTCGCCAGGTCTCTTTCTGCTACACTATCTTTGGGGGCAAAGCTGGGGCAGGATGGCTTGGGTGTTAAATAAAAAAAACAAAAAAAAAAAAAAACGGGAAGAGTCAAAGTGTTCGTCTGGTTGTGAGTGAGGTGTATTGGTTCTTTTTATTTTTATTGATTTGTGTCAGTGTGTTTTTTCAGTTCCCTCCCATCCTTATTAGCTCTTCCCTGTGGTGCTTTCACTCAGGTGCAGCTTCCGGGTTTCAAGGCAAATCACTGGCAAGACATTTGCAAGGGTGAGGTTGCTAGCTTGCACGTGCTCTAGTGGACGTAGTGCACATGTGGACTGTGTAGATCAATTCTTTTCAGAGAGTCAAAAGATGAATCCACCAAGTTGGGTGTCAGCTTATCAAAGTTTTGCACACTGGGACAAAAAAAAAAAAGTATGCAAATGTTACAATACCTTTTGCCCTTTTGCTAAATTATAATATTTTACATTTAAATATTTCTCTTTCTTATTGATTATTGTAATAATAAATATAAATATGTATTTATTAAATATTGTTTATTATGCAAATCATAATAAACAGTGTATTTAAATATATAATGTAAATATAGTTTATTATTATAATAATATTAATATTACCATATTAATAAATAGAAATAAATAAAAGCATGTATTTAGAAACCGAGTTGTTTCTTCTAAGATCCTGTTTGTGTATCTCTGCATTGTGTTTGGGGTCCATGGCCCATAGCTACTTTGACATAGTTTAATTAACTAGGGGTTGCCAATAAATTAGGGCTTTTGTTGTTAATTAATTTGGGGTCACTGTTACCTATATGTATGCTCTTCTTTTGTATTTATCTGATACTGAACAAATATGTGAAGTACAAAAGAGCACATTCTGAAGCTTTGCTTTAGAGAAAGAAGTTCATCTAAGGCTAATCCTGATTCCTGAATCGAGTCACTTTCACATCTGTCCATATTTGTATCCCGTTATAAAATTCGGCTGCATTAAATATGAATAAATCTGGTTGGAGATTGAGATTACTCTGTTTTAATTTACAGCCTCAAGTATTCATTTCAAGTAGGATGGGTGGATTAGATTTGCTCACTCTCTAACTCTCAATCTAATTAAAAATAAGTATGTTCATCTAATTTAAATCTGAAATGCAGGTACATTTTTTATTTTTTCAAATGCTTGTTTTCAAATTTAGTAAAAATGATAATGACTGTGTTGTAACTAAACTAATAGCAGTTTTCATTTCACAGGTGACTTTGTGTACTCCAATGTCTTTAATCTTCCATTTTCTCTCCAGAGCTGTCCCACTGATGTTGTATTGTGCTTACTCAAATAATTACAGTGCAAAAACCAGCAGCAAACATTGGAGATATATATTTTTTTTCTTTCCACATCTTAAATCTTTCTTTCTACCTTTTGAAAACCGATACTCAGTGAGGACATCTCATCTTCGCCACTAACTGAGCTGTGTAGCTATTTATCTTTGTCTCGCCATCAATAGGCTGCTGTCTGTCTCTGTAGGTCACAGAGCCCCTCCGGCCCGGAGTGGCCATCGCTGTGTGGCTGACAACACCAACCTCTATGTGTTTGGAGGATACAACCCTGACTACGACGAATCAGGTGGCTCAGAGAACGAAGACTACCCACTGTTCAGAGAGCTGTGGAGGTTCCACTTCGCCACAGGGACATGGCAACAGATCCGCACCGAGGGTTTTATGCCTACTGAACTGGCCTCAATGTCAGGTAACATGAGATAGATAGATAGATAGATAGATAGATAGATAGATAGAAATTGTTTTATAAAGTATATTATAATTTGTTTTTAGTATATTATATAAAATAATTTTTGTTTTAGTTTATTGGTTTGGTTTTTATTTTCATTAATTCTTTTTGTCTTAGATTTAGCTTTTTTTTTTTTTTTTTTTTTTGAGGATGTGCAGAAATGCCACACATCTTTTAGGTATTTTAAACCTCTTCCCTCACTTGACCATCGTCTGTGTACATCAAACAGCTGTTTTGCACGGAAACAACCTGCTTGTGTTTGGCGGGACCGGAATCCCCTTTGGGGAAAACAATGGAAATGATGTTCACGTCTGCAATGTTAAATACAAACGTTGGTCCCTCCTCAACTGCAGGGGCAAGAAACCCAATCGAATATATGGACAGGTACAAAAGCCTTGATATGATGTAACCTACTAATGAAAAGTGAGTGAACTAGTAAGCATACTAACTTGCATTGATTAATAGAGCAATCCTTGATTTGTTTTGCAGGCGATGGCCATAATCAACGGCTTCCTTTATGTATTTGGAGGTACGACAGGCTACATCTACAGCACAGATCTCCACAGACTGGATCTGACAACACGTGAGTGGATTCATCTGAAACCCAACAACCCTCCAGATGACCTGCCTGAGGAGCGGTAAGTGACTTTTGACCTTTTATTTTAAACAACTAAACACATTTCTGAATGCTGTCTGATGATAAAATGTCAGTCTATGAGGAGATATCGCAAACTTCCTTCTTAATTTGTTTTGTGTAGATATAGGCACGAGATAGCCCATGATGGACAGAGGATATATATTCTAGGAGGGGGAACTTCCTGGACTTCCTACCCATTAGACAAGGTACAAATGTTTCCATGAATCACCGTTTTAGTCAGTGTTACATGACTTCATTTGTTTACGTGAACTAATGCACCTTGCTCATGAAACATGAAAACATCTGTGTAATTCAGTTGTCATATGTATTCAGGTTAGACAATTTATGTATTAAATACATTATTTTGTTTTACAAATTTTATTATAAATGACCGTTGTCCCAAATGTTTGTATCAGATACATGCATATAACCTTGAAACAAATTCTTGGGAGGAAATCACAACGAAGCCTCATGAAAGAATAGGTTAGTAATGCAATTCCCATCTTGATAAATTTGACATCTGACAATGGAAAGCACACTGTGAGTGTTTGTATTACATGCTTACTCTGTGCTTTTTTTTCCCCCAGGATACCCAGCGCCTCGGAGATGTCATAGTTGTGTGCAAATTAAAACTGGTAATAATGTAAATATCTAATTTAAGTTACTTTGTAGAGCTCTGTGTGTGATCACTGTTGTTCTCTGTGACAGATGTATTTATATGTGGAGGTTACAATGGTGAAGTAATACTAGACGACCTGTGGAAAATCAACCTGCAAACCTTTCAGTGGAATAAACTACCTGCAGTGATGCCTGAACCTGCGTACTTCCATTGTGCTGCTGTTACCCCGGTCAGCTCAGGGATTTTTTTTTTTTTGGTTGTCTCCGTACATTTACATTTATTCTGCTGTTAATGGCGTTAACAATTTTCTAAGAGTTAACCGAGTTTCTTTTACACAGGTAAGGGTCTTTTTTTATACTAAACGTCTTTTTTTTTTATCTTTCAGGCCGGCTGCATGTACATCCACGGCGGCGTGGTGAACATCCATGAGAATAAGCGGACTGGTTCCTTATTTAAGATCTGGCTGGTAGTGCCCAGTCTGCTAGAGCTGTGCTGGGAGCGTCTGCTCAAATCTTTCCCACACCTGGCCCAACTTACCCCGATACAGCTGCTAAACTTGGGCCTCACCCAGGAACTCATTGAACGCTTGAAATAAAGAGGCGAGGGAGCTTTGAGTGTGAGAGACAGATCGTGTATGTACTATGTGTGTACCTTTTTATTTAAATTTTAGTTTTCTTTCATTTTTTGAAGCTCATTATGGGCAGGACGACGGCGCTTGAAGCCAGCTTGTGGACAAGAGAAACAGAATCGACTAAGGCACCCCATCCTAACACAGCCCGCCTTAAAACCAAAAACTGTAGGATGCCTTTGTTTTGAAAATCAATACAAAAGTTAAAAATATCCATTAGAAGGCTCTTTTCTCAAACACTACAGGTCAGTTGACCTGAATGAAAGCTGTTTTTTTTTCTTCTTCTTATTGAGATTGTATTATTGTTATTTATTGGCCTTCAGTAGTGATATTGTTTTTACTGATGTATCTTAATTCTATTTCCTCTCCTGTCAAAGAATTATTTAAGTTTTATGAATCACCACACCACGGCATGAATATTCAATCAGAAGTGATGTAATCGGGGTTCAATTAACTGTTTGGATATCTGAACCGACTTATGCAGAACTATTGATGCTTGGGATTGGGATTTAAGGTTTTACTTCAATGAAAACGGTGCAAAACAGTGTTGAAAAGTTGAATGTTTTAACAAAATGGGTTTTCACAGAGATTGTTGATTTTTAGGTTGAATGCTGTTGCTCAGATTTGCAGTTTCGTCTGCACTCAAGGCACAAACACCAGACCGAGTAATGTTTGAACAAAGCTGTACAGTCATAGCAGAGCTGTTCCCATGCTTCACCCAGTTTTGTAAACCAATCGTTCCATCACTGTGAACTAGGTGCTCCTTAATTAACTTTTCATGCTTTTACTGAATAAAATGTTTTTCCTTAAAACGAATCATCCCTCATCCAAATGTTTAAACTGACACATTGACACATTTAATTGATCTAGTAGTGCCTTTACTGAGCAAGATGTGATAATGTGCTAAATTAAACAAAGCCTTGCTAAAAGCACTTTATTATTTAACTCAAATTCTATTCTAGAAAAAGCTGACCTGAATTTCTAATACAACAAAGATGCACACTTACTATTTTCATCAAGCTTTCTAGCACTTGATATATTTGCGGTAAATGAAACTTAAATTTAAGACTATTTGGTCAGCGCAGTGCTAATGATATTTTTGGCCTTGTGTATATCTGTACAGAAAAACTGAATCATTTAGCAATAATGTAGCGGAGCATCTTTTACTATGCTGACCTATTAAAAAAAAAAAAAAAAAAAAAACTCTGAATTCAAAACATCTCTGGTCGAAACACCATATACAGCATCTTGAATTCAGAGTTAATGCATTTTGCCTTGGGTTATTTAACCGGTTACATTTCATGACCATTTATTTAACTACACTCATTAGCCACCAGCAATTAATGTAATGGAGTAAAATTTTAAAAGATTCATAATTGCTGTTATTACACCCCTTGATTTATGTTGTCGAAGTAGCTTCTTTCTGGGATTAGATCACATACATGTCCATAATATGTGCCTACCTGCCATTTTCTTTGTGCATGACTGGATTCCTGTTTGCATGGGTCAGGATTTAAGGGTGCTTTGTCATACGGGCGATGTGCAAACAGTGACAACTCCACATTTATTTCCAGAAATTATTTCAGAGAAAATTTTCACTCCGTCTGCATGGAGTGACGGGAGTCCCTACATTCGTGTTTTTATTTTGAGACTAGGGGTTTCGCTGGACTTCGATTCCTCAGTTGTGCAGCAAATGTCCAAAACTCACCCGTTACCTGTAACTTGTGTTCCAGTTTTGTGTTTTATTGTTGAAAAATTAATAAACTTGTTCAAACTGGTGGTTGCATTGGAACTCTGCTATTCATACATACACAAGTTCAAGAAAAGTTCATGAATGGAATACAACATTTTTTTTATTAGTTTAATTTTGATGTGATCTTTTTTTGGGGGGGTGAATGTAAAATATTTTTATGCATTTTCAAGTAAACAGTGAAATTGCTCCCAGCTTCTGACCGGCTCACAAGTAAGAGATTGCATGCTTCACATGCTGGAAAATATTCAAAATTTTACAATACATATGTAAGACAAGAATACACAGAAACACTACAAACATGTCAACAATAAAAATTAACAGGGAAAAAGTCAATTTTCTCAACATCCAAGAGGAGCAGGTGCAAAAAAATACAAAGCCAGAAGAATAAGGTACACGACCACCAGAGCCGTTCCTGTTCAATGAAAAACAACAATTATTAATCACTGTTATTAATCACTATTTTATGTAACAATGCAGCCTGAACTAACTGTACTTGCCTAAACAAACTGCATTATATTTAATGATGCTATTAACGGTCTTAAGCACGAGAGAAATTCACAATAAACAAACTGATATACGTAGTTGATACATTATACCTTAAATTTATATTATTTTATTAGCCCACCCAAAAATGTTACGTTATCAAACCTATATGACTTTCCTCAATGGAATACAAAAGTTATTTGTAGTAGAATGTCTAAGCTTTTCTTTTCATACAATGAAAGTAAATGGCAATCATGGGCTGTCAGGCAGGATTTTCAAGGCTGTTCCTTACATAAAGCTATAGTACAGTTACAGGAGGGTGTGTAAATGATGAACAAACCAATAATACTAATAACACTTACCCTGGAAGTAGTCTGACTTTCCATCCATAAATATGTAGTTGACCAGAATAACGCTGAAGATGCTTGCCCAGAGGTGTAAATCACTGAATATGAGAACGAATCCAACATCCTTGGGAAAAACAGAAAGAAGTTATAAGTGTCATATTGCAGAACTGAGTAACTGAAACAACTATTATTTTTTTGAGTGTGACTTACATAAAAAGCATTGAACAAGATCAGTAGCGGTATCTGCAACATGCACACCTGAACTGCAATACAGCTCCCCACTTCCAGGCTACATGATAACAAATACCCATATTAAAGCCACATCCAGATTACATAGTGGAAATAGTGAAATGCACATCTATTTTAACACCAAATTATTGTAACCTGAGGCTGATGTTGTTCTGAAGAGCAAACTGGATCCCATTGACTATCTCAGGAAGCTCGGGAACCATAGCCAATACAGTAACTCCAATAAAATACTGCAATATTTATAATGAGTGAATATTCAAGATTACAAGATAAAATTTTATTTTAAAAAATATAGAAGTAAAAATGTACCTGTGAGACACTGGAGTTGGAGATGATGGGTTTGATGTGCTCAGTGCTGAGATCAGCACAAGCTGCCATCATTACTGTAGCCAATATGAGCACCACAAGAGCTCTCGCTCTAGACCAGTGAACCACCGCGCCATGGTCACTAACAACTAACACAAACAGAACAATTAATACATTCAATTTAACAACATTCAACCAAAATGGTGTAATCCAAAAGTAAAACCACTAATACGCACCATGACAGTGGGCATCACTGATGTGGATATCATAAATATGCGAATGAGTCTTAAGGGTGAAGATCAGACCAATCAGATATGCAGAAGGCAACAGGACAGAGATTGTGTACACTAAAGGCCTGAAAACAAAGACGTCATTTAGACATTTAAAAGTCTTTATGTAGTAAAACAAATGCGTTTAGATACTCACTCGATATGACTCAAAAAAAGAGGTCGGTTGTTTTCGCTCTGTAGGAAAACATCATGGCCATATATTTTACTACTGTGCTTTGCATCATTAAAATATGTTTGAATGACTTGAATTTTATTAAGTAAACAACATACCAGGTCATAATGGCAGTTGTTACATAAGAAGGGCTTTGAGGCGTTACCAGGCGAGTTGTTACAACCCTCACATATAAAGTTTCCATAAGCCTTTGAAAACAGCGTGGGAGCGAAAACACCTGTGGTCAGACAGAGGTGAAAGGTCAAATATAATTCATTCTATTTAATGCAGTGAATTGTTCAGCTCTCTCACCTCCTATTGATATAAAGAGCAGAGCTGAGCTGACTCCCGCCGACCTGCTGTTGAACCGCTGCTCTCGGTGTTTGCAGCCGCCGATGATCATACAGATGCCCTAAAACACACTCACACAGAATGCAGCTGTTAGAGGAAATGTTATGATGTACAACATGTACTGTATGAGTGGCAGTATTTAGAGAGTGTGAGGAAGCAGCAGCAGCACAGGAACACACACACACACACACACACTGGCTCTCACAGGTATGAAGAGGATGCAGCCCAGCAGTGTGCCGGTCAGAGCAGATTTGACGATCTCTGCGTAGCACCTGCTTCCTGCGCGATGACCCTGCAGCAGAGCTGTGATGTAGAAGGCCATCTCCGTGATCGAGCCAAACGTGGCGTTTACTACCGCTCCCACTGCAAAGTTACTCTGTGCGGAAATACTACAGGGAAAAAAAACTCAAAGTAAAATTCAGCTTTCTTTTTAATCAATTATTTGAAATAATTATTAGTTATTAATTATTAGTAAAAGGTAGTAAGAGAAGTAATATAAATTATAAAAAGGATTTTTAATGTTACCTTGCTATCCCCATCCCAATGTAGTAAGACAATGGGATAATAGAGCTCACTGCAGTGGCAAACTTCGCCTCTGAGCTCACATAATAATTCTCTTTGTCTATATAGCCGATCACCAGAGTGATAATAACCAGAGGCAACAGATCTGAATAAAGTTTTTTAAAGATCTTACCATGACAATAAATGGTGCATATCAATAATAAAATAAAGCTAGCAAAATGTATTTATCAAAAGGTACCAATTGTACATGTTATTTATACACCAAAAAAAAAAAAAAAATTAGTAGAAGCATTTTCACTCAGAAATGTCTAGTAAATTTTACAAGTACAAAGAAATGGCAATTAAAAAAAAATTAAATAAATGCTAAATATCTGAAGAGGGAAAAAACTAAAAATTATTTATTTTCTCCTTGATTTTATCAATATTTTTTCCCACCCTGTATATTTCACAAAATGTAAATAAATCAGAAATAAAAAAGATACCATTTTATGTAAGCAAGTTTTATAAACCCCATTATAAAGGATACTGACAGCAAACACATTGATCCCATCCACAGTAAATTTGTAGTAGTACCAGTTAAAGGCACGGTAACAGCACAGCAGAACTCTGGTCTCACAACCTTGTGGCTAAAAAAAAAAAAAGAAAACATGGCAACCATTAGTACAAAAAATTAAATCTACTAATGTAAACAGCAGAATAATGCTTACTTTTTTCACAGTCCGGATTATGACCTCCTCTGGTGGCATAAGCAGGATGATGCTCAAGGTCCTGACGTTCATCTTTGACACCGGGATGGTGAAAACCAGCATCCAGGACAGGAAGATAGCCAGGAAATGAACCACAGCCAGCAGGGGGTATCCCAACACCAGCCAAACATACGTACTCAGCCGACACTAGAAAGAAAATATCAAGATATCCATTTAGGAATTCAAATTGTAGTTTTACCCCTCATTGGTCTTCAAACCAGAAACCTTCTGGTTAACAATCGTCAACTTGCTAAACCCCAAGAATGATTTACAGGCCTATCAGCTTAATAAACTGCTCAAAACTGACAGTCTCACCCAGTAACGAGTCTGTTTTGGAGGCAGCGCAGTCAAAGGGATTTCTGCGGTGACCGCAGGAGCAGAGCGCAGCAGAGGTGTAGACTCTTTCACCTCCGAAGACTCCTTTCTCTCATCCACCTCCGGAATGGCCTCACAATGTGGGAATTTGATACAACATTTCTTCACCAGGCTGATGCTCTGAAAAAATAATTAAAAATTGTGCAGTCAGCCGAGAGAATTCACATTCGGATTTAGAATCAGTGACACTGAATTCTTGGAAGTCAAAATTGATTTAAACGTGGAAAACCGCAGAGTTTGGAATGAATGTCATGTGCCATGCTGCAGGCATTAAGAGAAACTTATCTAACTAGGCTTTTCAGATCGATTCAACAGTGTGACAGAATTAAAAAAAAAAAAAAATACAGTACATGAATAGGCTACCTGTATGTGTTTGTGGAAAGTTCTGCAGATTTTTCACTTACTTTCTGTAATGCCTTTCCAAATGGCCATAAGAAATAACCTGACAGCTGCAAACAGAGCTTTCCTATCATGAAATATGATTAGAATAAATTGAAATAAAGTGTCAAGTGCAACTGGAATGGACTATTAATAAGAACTAGTTAACAAAAGAACCCTGACATACCATATGGGATCCCAGCAATGGTGCAAAACATCAGCAGACTAACCAAAAAGTAAAATAAGGAGATCCACCAGCCAAAGAGCAACACATATATCACGTTCCCAACAGAGACCAGTGATCCTAGGGAGTAAAAACATCACAGTTAACAAACACACTATAATTTAAAAGTTAAGGAATGCCACTGCATAGATTGCAAAATATAAAAACCACATATACATACATACATAGTTTACTTTGTTTTACAATTTTTAATCTTTAGCGATGACATCAACACATTTTTAATTTCCAGCAATTTTGGGGATTCATCAAATTTTCTTATTCAATTTTTTCTAACCTGAATGATGTTTGATATAGTTGAGGTCAGAATAGAGCTCTTTAACGACATCAGATCTGTCTTCAATGGGTCTTTCGGTTACATGACTCTTCCATTTCCTGAAACCAAACTGGCATACATACATAAACAAATCATTTGAAACAGTTCCTCCAGTTATTCCAAGGATTTGCACTCTCACTCTGGAAAAATCTCTGACTGTTAAAATGGGAATATTTAATAAGCGCTCATATTTACACACCCTGTAGTTGTTGGCAAGTTTATGTGCCTCCACCTCGTTTTCTGCGCGGATGGTGGTTCTGATGCTTGCTTCCTGCCAGACATCATCTGTGCACCGTGAATGCCCTGAAGAAAACAAAGAACAAAATGAGAAAACATTTTTTGGAGAAAAGTCTGCAGTAATTCTTTGGAATAAAAAGGGTGATTGATTGTTCTTTCAAGGGGAAATTTCATAGCTAATATTTCTTGCATATAATTTGCACAATTAAATAATATCTTCACACATTTTGCAGAGTATTGCAGCCGTATAAGAAAAGATGCATAACAAAAATCTTAATCTCAAGCATATTTTGCTCAATTTTGGGGGGAAATTATTAGAAAAGAGAAAAAAACACACACATATATATATATATATAACTTCTATACAGTAAATATAGAAATAGTTAGAAGGTTATTTGACTTGCTTTATATTATGAACATTTTAAAATTGCTGTAATTTCCCAAACAGATTACTAACCCTTTTCATTGTCATTTTTAGATAATTTAGGTACTATCAGCTATTAATATTAAATTTATATTATTCTGAATAATTTGAATCAAACTGAAAATAAAAAATGTAAATGTGTATATATATATATATATATATATATATATATATATATTTATTTATTTATTTATTTATTTTTTTTAAACTGAACTGTACTTTTGGTTACTATATATATATAACTATAATAACCCTGAAACTTTCATTTAACAAAATAAATAAAAAAAATTTTTTAATTACTATTTTTCACTTATGAACTGAGTAGACAAACTGTAGGGAGACACTCACTCTGTGCAGAGAGGCATTTTGGAGTGTAGTGTCCAAGGTACTGGGAGGTGCAGGGGGAAGGAGTATCTGGGATCTCAAGATATGCTCCAGCTACACACAGTCTGTCACACTGGGAGCTACAGCGGCGGCTTCTGGGGTCATGGTCCCAGAAGGGCTCTAAAGGTCATACAGAGAAAAAAAAAATCAATGTCTCTGCAGATTGAGAGGTTTCTCATGGTCATCTGATGACTTGGTGGAGTCCCCAACCAGTCAGTCTTGAACTAACGAAAGACTCCTGATGGTCACAAGAGCATCAGTTTCTCACAGAACATCAGTGAATTAACCGTGTCTTATTGCACTGTTAATTGATATCACGGCATGAGATCATCAAAAAATCATCAAAGCAATAAAAATAACTAAACCACAGACAACTAGTACCATATTTCAAAATAAGGCAAATGTTCCTATGAGCATGAATTTATTGTTATACTTAAAATGCTTACATATATTTTAGAGGTCAAAGATCACAATACTAAATGATTCCAACAAAACAAAAGGTAGGTACAGTGTCCTTAAAACAATAAATAAAAACAAATTTAAAAAAAGCAAATTCATTTTTTTTTGTTAGATCTAAGCAATTTCTTGATAATAGAATTATGGAAAAGGCCTTTAAATTTGTGACAGATTAAAAACAAACAAATACTTAAATATTTCCCCCTTTTTTTTTTTTTGCATATCACATGTTTTAAACTTTGTATTTACAGTAGAAAAAAAAAACATTAATCAATGCCGTTGGTAGAACCGGTGAAATCAGTCTCTCCTTACAGGTGTCACACGTTCCCAAAATCCCACTACACATCGGAGTAATTTCTAATTTGTCTGCATTCACTAAAACGACTAACTGATGTGAAAGTGTCTTTAATTTAGAGCAAAAAATAAAGAAATTAAATAATTTCTATATATTAGGAGAATCCCCGGAAGCAAAACAAACAAAGCAGACAAGCAAAGAAAAATATATTAAAACAGTTCTCATTAATGCACAATTAGACTATAGTTTCTTTGAGCTTCTGAATAACTTTAAGAATATTGTAATACTCGCCTGAGCCCTCAGTGGACCGTCGCCTGCGACTCTCTACATCAGTGGACATGCTGTGTTTGGTGTGCGCCATCCTGCTACAGTCGCGCGCCTCCACCACCAGCAGCTCTTCTGTAGCCAAGGCCTGTGCGCGCCACCGACGCCTGCTGTGAACGCGATTCTTAGCACTCCCTTCATTACTTTGGAATCATTACTTTTTTTGTATTTTTTTTGTCAACAAGATTCCATCTGAACCCACAATATACCAAGACTACGACTATTAACATTATTATTAATATAGTCATAGCAAAACAACATAAATTCATAATATATAGAGAAAAAAAGTAAAAAAATTGAAGTTTAAAATATGCAGAGTAAAATATGAGCAATTAAAGAATTGTGAGATGTTATTTTCCAAACAATATCTTTAATTTCATAATTCTGTAATTGATACAACTTTTATCTCGTTATTATATATTGGATTGGACGAAAAATTGATTTAAGGTTACAACGTCAAGCCAGAAGGTGGCGACAAATTTTACTTGTCCTTACGAGTGAGTCGCTGAACCATTCACGCAATGATTCATTCGGGAACAAACGCCAGGTGTTGCCAAGTCCGCCGTTTTCCTGCGTAATTGGGCTACTTAAACATTCTTTCCATGGGGTGTCTTTCATGTCCGCATGTTGAAGGAACCCCAATAACGTGATATTTAGCCTCTATACAATATATATATATATATAAATAATGTGACAGTAATTTTTTTATTTTGTAGAGAAACATATATCCAAACGAAATATACATATATATATATATATACATATATGTATATTTCGTTTGGATATATGTTTCTCTACAAAATAAAAAAATTACTGTCACATTGTTATACTATACAGTAATGCTAAACGTAATAAAAATAACCTTGGAAGCATTCAACATAATCTGAATCCTTTAGATTTCAGTACATTTTATCCATTAATGGTAGGTCAATATTAAAAATATATACAATGGAATGGCAGGAAAATAGCAAAGATCACTAACACACATGAAAATACTAAAATAAAATACTACTGATAAGGACAGACCGGCTCTTATGAGGGAATAACAGCAACAGTGATTTATTTTTATTTTTTTATTACTTAAGTCGCAGAGCACAAGCATCTTCATTAAACACTTTTTCCTTAAAATACATTCTTGAAGGACAGCTTCAAATTGTCAGAAAAAAATGCTGCACAGCTGCTTTTTTTGTTAATATTGCCACAGATATTAACAACGCTCTAAGAAAAATTGAAAACGAAAAATAATAAAATGCGTAAATAACCTTAACATTTGAAAATAAATTCACACCGAGAAGCAAATCCATGTGTATGAAACAAAAATCACTACAATGGGTGTAAGCAACAAAAATGTGATCTGAAGTATGTACAGTTTAAAATAATATACAATAAAACTGGTGAAAAAAACAATAGGACTATAAAATATAAAAATAGTTTTTGTAATAGCACTGTACAGAAATAATTGTCAATGGAAACAAAATCTTACATAACCGTGGCCATTTTCAACTACAGTTTTTAAACAAAAGCAATGCCCTTTATATTCTCTTTTTCTCTTTGAATGAGAGAGGTGGACTTGTTTGTAATTGCACCAGGCAATTTTTTTTTACCAACACTTTTGTAAGTTAATTTTCAAGATGTGGCCAAGAATGTTTAATTGTGAGGTTTTTCAACTGATTCAGTACAGACTGTGTGTTTTTTGTTTGTAAAATTTTTCATACCAAATGTAATATAATGGCCTGTAGGCCCACTATGAAAAAATTGACTATGAAGTTACTCAATATAATTTTTTCCTATCCCAGTTTAATATGTAGGGGCAACTTTAAATAAGCCATCTGTACACGGTTTCATACACTGTATGTTTATTTAAGCATGTTGACACAGTATCATTGGCTCAACCAATGGCATGTGTTCTGGGCACAGCTATCTCTCAGACTAACCAATGGCTGACAGGAAAACCTGTTCGAAAACAGTTAATATTCTTACCAAATTTGGACCAGATGATCATTGAGAGGAGTGAATGAAGTGACTGAACATTTTTTTGGGCTCCATTCAATATAATAACGACACTGACACAATAGTTCAACCAAAAATAAAAATTCTGTCATTTGTTACTCACCCTCATGTTGTTTTAAACCTGTAAGACCTTCGTTCAAATGCGAAACACACATTAAGATATTTTTGATGAAATCCGAGAGCTTTCTGACCCTGCATAGACAGCAACGCAAACACCATGTTCAGGGTCCAGAAAGGTAATAAGCACATCATTAAAATAATCCATGTGGTATCAGTGTTTCAGCCTTAATTTTAGCTAAAGCTACGAGAATACTTTTTGTGTGCAAAGAAAACAAAAATAACAACTTCAACAATTTTTCTTATAATCTTAGGCTATGTTTACACTAGTACATTTTAATTTTAAATCAGTATTAACAAATAAAAATGATCCTGGTCAACACTGGCGTTCTGACTGCATTTCAGAAACGATCTCCGTCTACACTACACAACCGAAAATATATGTCACATTTGACATGTCCATTTACACTGAAACGCAACCCCAAAGTTTTCAAACTAAAACAGGATCTGCGGCATTTTCAAAATTCTCCGTTTTTGAGTAGCGTAAATGACTGACGTAACCGTAGCAAAAGTTATGTGTTTTAAATTGAAAATGCACTAGCGTAAACTATGGAATGATATTGCGGACATTATTCAAAAGGCATTGCAAATTGTATTTGCAATTGCGTTTTCAATTTGTGGACGCATAAAATGTGACATAATCCAAACGCAAATGCAAATCACGCATTACCGTTTTCTTTTTCGATTAAGTGAACGCACAGTGTCTGCCAAATTTAAAATGGAAATGCAAAGTCCATTTGCAATTGTGTTTTCCATATCTTACGAGCTATGAGCCTGTCATATTTAAATAGCAATATTAATTACCACATTTGCCTTTTCACTCTCTCTGCACTGTGCATGTAAACTGCCAAAACTCAAATGGAATCGCAATACCTTTTGCATTTGATTTTCCAACGTCTACATGGAAACCTGTCAATCAAGTGACAGGGGTGGGGCCATTTTATTGGGCGTGTTTGCATTGGGAAGTGACGATCGTACTAAAATGTACCATGTTTTTACTAGGGTAAATATGAGTTAACGATAGTGTTTATAATTAAGCCACAGTAGCCACAAATGTACAGTTGTCTGAGACGTTATGAAATGTTCTTTAATATCATGAACCATAAAATGTAGTCAGTGTTCTGCTATTGTTTATTTTCATAATAGGTAAACACAGGCCACAAGTTAAGACGGTCACAGATCTGGTGCTAATTCAGTGTAGCTTGGTAGCTGAGTGGTTAGTGACTGTCATCTCTAACGGCATACCATCTTTTAGCGCGTTTTCGAAACCCGGGCCAACACAGACGTTCTTTATTTTTTTGTTTATCCTACTAACTTCAGCCGCTGATTTCGGACTTGCCTCCTCAGTAGTTCAGACTTTGTGCATTCGACTCGGGAGTGTGATGTCTGCGAGGACGCAGGTCCGGTAATTCTGCAAACAGCAGCGTACTTGATAACATGTCAGCTCGCCTTGACTACTGCAATTTTCCTCACTGTATGATCGCCCGTTTGGCGGCTGAAGTTAGTAGGATAAACAAAAAAATAAAGAACGTCTCTGTTGGCCCGGGTTTCGAACACGCGCTAAAAGACGGTATGCCATAAGAGATGACAGTCACTAACCACTCAGCTACCAAGCTACACTGAAACCGCACCAGATCTGTGACCGTCTTAACTTGTGGCCTGTGTTTACCTATTATGAAAATAAACAATAGCAGAACACTGACTACATTTTATGGTTCATGATATTAAAGAACATTTCATAACGTCTCAGACAACTGTACATTTGTGGCTACTGTGGCTTAATTATAAACACTATCGTTAACTTATATTTACCCTAGTAAAAACATGGTACATTTTAGTACGATCGTCACTTCCCAATGCAAACACGCCCAATAAAATGGCCCCACCCCTGTCACTTGATTGACAGGTTTCCATGTAGACGTTGGAAATTCAAATGCAAAAGGTATTGCGATTCCATTTGAGTTTTGGCAGTTTACATGCACAGTGCAGAGAGAGTGAAAAGGCAAATGTGGTAATTAATATTGCTATTTAAATATGACAGGCTCATAGCTCGTAAGATATGGAAAACACAATTGCAAACGGACTTTGCATTTCCATTTTAAATTTGGCAGACACTGTGCGTTCACTTAATCGAAAATGAAAACGGTAATGCGCGATTTGCATTTGCGTTTGGATTATGTCAAATTTTATGCGTCCACAAATTGAAAACGCAATTGCAAATACAATTTGCAATGCCTTTTGAATAATGTCCGCAATATCATTCCATAGTAAACGTAGCCTTAGGTGCTGTCAGAATATTCATTTTTGGGCAAACTATCCTTTTGAGATTAAGTTAACAATGTTGACCCAAAATTGGATTAGTGCTTTAATCTCTTGAAACCAAACTTGGTATCCTTCATCAGTATCATGATCTGAAGGCAAATACAAAATTTGGTGACAGCGCCACCTACAGGTCAAGAGATTATTCGAACACAGCAACATTTTCAAATACGCGAACACAGCAACACTGGCTCGGGTAATGGCATGTCTTCTGGATGGGTCTATCTTTTTTAAACCTGGAAAAAAAATGATTCTGTTTGGTAACTCCAGTGCTGCAGAAATTACACAATTCCTCTTTAAGCTAAGATCCCAATAATGTGGCATTTTTTAATAAAGCCCCCTTAAACACTAACCTGTTTCCAAACCTAGAAAGGGATCAAAATTACGTCATATTAGCTCAGCTAGCAAACTGAACACCACAATTACATGTAGGATGTTACAAAATCCATGTTGAAGGCACAAATGTCTTTATGACTATTTAATAATGTTTAATAAATCCAGTTCATAATTCATATTTTCATGAGAATTCCATAAAAAACTGTTATCCTTTAGACAAGCAGAGCCAGCACAGCAGTTCAAAACCACTTCTGCTCCAAGTTCTTTGTTTGGCATGAGTATCCAGCACCTTTCACTGCACAAACATCTCCTAATATTTAAAAATCTGAGTCAGCATCCAATAGCTCAGCCTCCATAAGATTGGTTCTGGAGTGTATTGGTACACCCCTCCTGCCATCGGCCCGTGGCACAACGGCAGTCCTGCCAGCATCCATCGCGGAAGCCTCCTGCCCAAGGTACTGGAAAACCCCATTTGGTTGCCATGATGACTGCTGGAAGCCGCCCAAACCATCTTGCATGCTATCTCGTAGAGTCAGGGGATTAACAAGGGGGAGGCTGGAGGGTTTATTGTGTAAGTATCCCAAACCACCATACCTCTCCTGATAAGGAAGAGGACACGAAGGCCTGAATTCTGGGAATGCTCCAGGTAGCATATCCCGTTCCTCCTGCTGCTGTCGCTGCTGCTCCCGAAGGTTAGCCACCAGACTCCGGTGACCTGGAAGTTTTGGGAGACGGGGGACTGAGCTGGGACCAAACTCCCTCCGGTGGTAGGCAGGATTCCCTTCGTCTACTGCAGGACCTGTTGGCCGTATTTCCTTCCTTCTCTTTTTCTTCTTCTTTCTTTTCATCATTTCAGGAGAAATTTCTGCTTCAACCATCCAAAGTTTGTTTCTTTCCTCTGGAGGCGGAACTGTAGGGAAAAATGCATTCATTTTTTATAGTAAATTATGTATTGTTATTAATATTGTTTTTGTTTAATTATAAAAAACAGCTACTACTGGTCACTGGTTACAGTTAACTATTGATTATATATTAATGAATTGTTGTTTAAGAACTAGAGCACTAACCAGGTGTTCCAGTGGGCGTCACAGAGATATCCTGTGGTAAAATTGCCCCTCTTCTAGCCACCATCTTGGTCACATGTTGGGCCCATGCAGAAGACATTTCCATTGATGGCTCATTCAGGTCAAAGTTGATACCCGCTGTACAAATGGTTAAAAAATGGAATGTTGTTGATTTTTGACTAAAATAGGGAGCAAAACACTTTTACATTTTTGACTGATTGACTAGCGTTGAGGTCATCTCTGTGCTAGTGTGCTCCTAAAAATTTAGAAAATGAGCTTTAGAATATAAGAGGAGGTGCTTACCCACAGGTCCCTCATGAGAAACGGTGTGCATGCTAAAGGAAAGCTCTTTTTCTGGATCCTTCTGCAGTTCTTTTCTCTTTGAGAATGCCTTGGCAATCATTTTACTCTTCTTAATGCGTTTCGGCTCATCATCACTTCGGCCAATGGTTCTTGGATGGAGAGAAAATGGTTCACATTAGAATTTTTAATTAATTAAAACAAAAAATATTACATAATCTCAATAAAAATTTATATTAAATGCATATTATGTATTACTTAAAATTTGTATAAAATGTATAACATTTTTTAATTAATGAAACATATTTGTCTCTGTATGTTTGTTAGCTACCTGAACCAGGTGCGTTTCCAGATAAGGATGGTGGCCTTCGTCCAAACCCATGTGCTCATTGCGACGCCTGTGCCGAACATTGAGAAGAGGTTGATCTTCTCCACCAGCAGACTAGGTCTGTTCTTGATGGCACACTCTGGGATCGGCTTGTTAGTCTGGTGAGCAATGGTGACATTCGCCTCACATCTGTATTCAAAACCAGATTCGTTACATGACAGCATTAGTACCCCTCTACATTATCACAACCATAAAACAATATTAGGGGTGCATGGTGAATATCAGCCGATAATTGATGGGCATTTCGTCAGTAAAGCCGGTTCTCAGATGGAATTTACCGCTGATTAGAGAACTGGCTTTATTGATGAGATGCGCATTAATTATCAGCCAATATTTATTGTGCACCCCTAAACAATATTTAGTAGACAAGGTAACACATGTTATAGACACATGTCTATAAAATGCTACTTTGTCAAGAATAGATAGAAAAAAAAGACTCACAGTACATATTCCCTGAAGCTTTTTTCCCACTCAGCTTGGTTGAAAAAGTCATAGAAATGGCAGCCAAACGTAATGAGAACAAAACCAAAGGCCAAGAATCCAAATATGCCTGAGAAATGGGAAAAAAATGGAATTTACTCATTCTTGTCAATCAAGTCAATGATTCACAGAATTTACATCAAGAGCAAAGAATCTCTAAAAATATTATTCGCAAGTAAACTATATTATGTATAGTGGATATCTTTATATGTAAAATGCATTGTTTGTGGAGGATATTTACTCTATTCACATATGCACACACACTTGTTGTGTTACATTGTTTGTGGAGAATGTTATTATATTAAAAGTATTTCTATTAAATATATATTATAATAAAATAGCATAATATTATTACGACGGCTGCAGTGTAAGTACTTACTGTCCACCTTTATTACTGACATTTGTACTTTCATATGGGTTGTATTTTAAATGAATATTTATATAATTGGGGTGGTTATCATTTTGTTCTTAATGAAAGCTGTTCAAGCTGTATAATATGCAAAAAATTTAAACAGGAATCTGAAACTTACCAAGCCTCAGCATCGTTTCATTGATTTTACTAGCAGCTTTTTCACTGAGCAGCCCCGGATGGTTACTTTTAATGGAAAACAATGTCATAACCCCTAGAAAACAATCCACATTGATGAAACCATGTTTTTATGCCATGTGCAACTGTCAAACAAATTGAAAATGTCTCTCTCACCTCTTATTAGGAAATAGCCGCCAACAACAAGGACCACCCCAATAGGAGCCAGCACAAACCCTGCACGGTATCTGTAGTTCTTATAGCCAACAAAGCAAATGCCACTAACCGAGTCTCCATCCACCTGTGGAATATTTCATAGAGTCAATATAAAGTACTCTGAATATGCTGATATTAACCATAAAAAAAAACAACAACAAAAAATAAAATGACAAGTGCAGCCTCACCTCTGCAATGGCCAATATAGCAACTGTCAGAATGAAAGGAACAGACCATGTGACCAGGTGAAAATAGGATGTTTTTCCAAAGAGAGGCTGATGGGTGGTGCCCAGGGCTTTGAACGATGTGTGCCAGGCATAAGTGAGCATAACAAACCAAATGACTCCAGACATTAGCGAATAATACACAATGACGAAGATAATCACGCACGACAGCGTCTCGGTGGATCTAGAGAAAAATAAACCATGGAAAATGGGCATTACTCACACTAATTCATTTGAAATATTCTCCTGTAAGTCATAATTATATTATTATTATTGTTCAGTCCAGTTACTTTTTTGGCTATCAAATGTTCCTGACAGTCAATATTTGTAATATACAGCATAACTCTAATTTAATGAAATCCGACCTGTGGATTTTCCACTGGCTTCATACTTACGACGGCTCTCCAAGCCGCATAGTGTCGTCGCTTTTGCACACAATCTCCTTGCGGGCTCCATCCATGAACTGAGCGAGCCATCCAATACTTCCGATAAAGAAACATGCGTTGACGTAAAAGAGGATCACAGCGGGGTAACGGTTGGAATTCTTCCAGTCGGCGAGAAATGTGGCCTGTGGGAAATTGTAAGCAGGAATAACATCCAAAATTAAAGACTGCAGCCCAAACCTGAACTAGATCCTGTCAGAAATACTGCACACCAGAAAGTCAGCTAGCCTGAGACTATGAAAAGCCATCTTCACCGGTTAACATACCAGCGTAAAGAAGGTACATAGGAGAGTGATGGAGCCGAAGATGGCAATGTAGTTATGCATGTCTGAGTGCTCGTCTTCCGTGAACAGTGGATTGTTGCACTGGATCCCACAACCTTCCACATCCTTGTACCAACTTGCCTGGATGTCGGTTTTGACCAGGGGAGCCTCACACTGTCCTGAAGTGTTGAATTTGATCTTCTGGACCTCATTCTGAAAGTCACAATTTGGTCACATCGTGTGCAATCCAGACCAAACTTTTTGGCCGTATGCAAATGGGTGACTAACCTGGCAACCCTTAGGGAACTGCTCCTTGTTTTCACACTTGAGGAAGTTGGGCCAGCCCCTCTCCCGCTCCACAATACTGCAAGGTTTGCGTGTAGCTTGGCACAGGTGCTGGCTGGGCAGTTCGACCTTTCCATTTTCACATTTTGGCATGTAAACGGCACACAGCAATGGTTGAATGACGGCCCAGCAGCGAGGAGCATTTCTCAACCCTGAGCACAAGCGATTGGGAGATTGTCTGAGAAAATAGTGTCTAATTCTCATTGACTGTCTGGTTAACATCTGATAGTTCATCAAAATAATATTTATAGTGTTAAGTGAGGATATTTATAAAATTATCTGCATCTAGTGGGTATTTAAAGCCTAGGTACAGTAGTTTTATTTTTCGTATTTATAGGAAGTGACCCATGGGCAATGGACTTTCAGGAACAATAAAGGAAACATTGGGAATAAGGTGTGAATGGGAGAGGAAGGAGTTAAATTGCTCATTATGGGGTTGTTGTGAAAATTAAGAACATGATGGCATTGATGCAACTGTCATTTTAAAGCTGTATATTGTCATATAATTTATTATAATTTACTTTGTTTAATATGAATGACAAAATCTAAAAAGCAAAAAAAAAAGAAGTTTTATGTTCTTTTACTCCAACCAATTTGCATTGCATTGCAAACATACTGTGTTCAGCAATATTCAATAATACACAACCTACAATTAATTTTTTTTTATATTTAATTGATTTTATTCAGACTTACAGTTACTAAATTATTTAATTGTCTCTAAATGGGAACGTAGGAATAAAAAATGCATTTATATGTATTACATAATAAAACAGTAACTTACCAGACCACATGGCTAATTTCTCCAAGGCTTCCTCTTGAGTTTCTGAGTCTTCAGCCAGAATCAGAGACGTGTGCGTGTACGGCAAAGGTGAACCAAGGCACGTATTGTATTTTAATACTTCACAAGTAGTGGATTTCTTACAATAGTCGTTGAATATCGTTTCATTTGGGTGCAAGATGACCGCCTGGGCGATTATAGAGGTTGCTGCCCAGATCCAAAGCATCCAAAAGCCTCCAACAATGGAGCAGAGGCGCTTGGAGGACATCTTGGAGACCCAACAATGTAACGTTAGCGATGTTTCATCAAATGTTTCCAAACAAACCGTCGGTCTCCGCTCGTGCGCGGTGCGCTTGAAGGTTTCAAACCAAGTCACAATTTGGATATTTCCTAGATTCGCGATTCCACATTGTCTACATGTATTTTCGTCCGATTCCAAAGTTTTTTATGCCTCCTTTCTCTCTCACTTACTATTAAAAATCTCTTCATCGTACAAACGCGGTGCGTGAAAGCTGTAAACAAAAGTTGCTTTTTAAATTCCAGCACAAAGTTTATCCCAGCTGCGGTATTCGTTACTCTAAAGTTTGAAGAAACCAAATAACGTTCACCATCCCCCACTTTTGTGATGGAGGAAAAAATGTTGCCTTGAAAAGTATGGGACTGGGACTAGGACTGTAACTTGATCCTGGGGCTGCGCGCTCCGTCCCCCTCGAGCGCGCCCCCGCGCTCCCCAGTTTACAGCAAATCCATTGCGAGAAATGTTGTCAAAACTCATCTGCGCGTCAGACAGAGACCTGAGATCCAGTGATCCCAAAATGTCTTACACTTTCAGAGGAATCCGTTTTTCCCTGACTCTGGTATTCACAAGGAGGGGGTGCACATGCACACAAATAACAAAAACTTCTGTTCCCCTCCCATCCCCCTCATGCTGGGGAAAAGCAATCCATGCCAGGCTACAGAATATTTACATGCTTCACTCATACCTGCCCTCATGTCTGATCTTATCGTGTTTACCCTCTGCATTTTATTTGTCATAAAAAAACACACGAATGACTGACTAAACTTTTTTTAATCTTATAAATTTGTTTTTTTCCAAATTTTCACTTTTATCTCAAAAAATGTTTTCTTTCATTTTAGCTATTACTTAGTATCTATTTTTTCTTTATATATATATATATATATATATATATATATATATATATATATATATATCGCCTTCAAATGGTAACTAGTATATATAGAGAGAGAGAAAGAGAGAGTGCCTTCTATTTTTAATATTTTCGGTCATTTTGCCTTTAATGCCACATAAGAAAAAAGTAATTCTTTGGTAAACCATATTAATGCCATAAATAGTCAATGTTTTTAATGTTTTATGTCACAGTTGTCACTTTATGTCAGAATTTCAATTTCAACTTTTCATCTAATTATTACTTAGAATCCCATAATTGAAATTTTTTAATCTTATAATTTACTTTTTCAGAATTTTTTGAATCTCATAATTTTGACTTTTTTTCTTTCATATTAGTAAGTTTTTTTTTTTCATTTTTATTACTTAGTATCTCAACATTTTTATTTCTTTATCTGTTGCAACTAAGTATCTCATAAATTTGACTTTATGTCATGAATATGACTTGTGGTCTAATAATTTCAACTTTTTATGACTCCTATGTGATAATTACCCCCCCCCCCCCCTTTGTGGTGGAAATGAGTTTCCATAGTGATAAGAGAGGAACAGGATGTTGGCAGTATACTATATACACAAATGTAATGATGGTAAAAGATCTGTACTGTCGTGTAATGAAGAACACAATGTACTGGATACACAATACATACACACATAAAAAAAAAATCCACAGTAATGGTGTCAGTTTGAGTGAAACCTTGTGGCATGTTTTACATTGGTGAGAATCTTGTTTTTGTGTTTCATGACATGCGTTTATCTCTTTTTAATCGTTCAAATCATTATTTTCATCTTATTCCCATGGGTACAATACAAAGCTCAAATGTGTCTGGTTCCATGGAAACTAAGAGAAATTGTAAAGGGATGGGAATAAACTTTGTGTAGTTCGGTGTTTCAGATTTAGACAGCAGCACTTGTTGGTGTCGATGCGGTTGGTAAACTATGCTGCTTGCTCCCAACACAGGGCCTCCTTAAGAAGCCCGTCTAACATGGCTGCTGTAGAATGAGTCAGAGGGAGGCACAGACCGGGGACCACACACAAACACACTCCAGCTCTAAATGGGAGAGCCTGGCCCAAAACCTCTACCTCCCTCACCTTCTCTCACACACACGCACAGTCTATCTGTTGCTTTCCTATACACTGACATAAAATACCTCTGCATTGTTCTTATATTTCAGTGTTTTTTTACACTGGTGTTTAAACAACATTAACAAACTGAAGGTGTCTACCCACACTGTCAAAAAATGAATTCGTTAAAAAAAGGCCTTATGAGTTACTGGCTCTTGGCTGTTCTCAGTACACTTCACTCTTGGTTTCACTGCACCTGGTATGCATTTCCTTCCATGTCTATGAATGCGTCTTTGTAATGTTAAATAAAAAAAACCCTGAGCATCCATGTACAACTCAGTAATACTCAGTTGTCAGATTCCAGCCTTGGAATATGCCCTGCAGGTGGATTATTTGAATAGAGAGGCTAATGAAATTGAGAAAAATTATGTTTGTATGTGTATTTATGTCTCTGTAACACCAAAATAATAATAATAATACCTACAAAGTTTCATTCTGTTCAAATATGTATGAAATGTGTATTTTTAGTAATAATAATGTTATTAAAACAGAAAACCAGTTTCCTTATGTTAGAATATAAAAATGTATTAATTATAAAAGTATTGGTTTTTTTGTTATTTATATATATATATATATATATATATATATATATATATATATATATATATATTCATTAATAATAAAAAGTTAATAAAAAATTTAATTTTTTATATAAAAAGAAATAATAAAAAGAACACCACTGAAACAGTAACATCCATTATTGTGTGTATCGATTGAGATCCACTCTGAACAGGATTTTGTACAAACAGAAGGATGACACTCACCACTGTCTGCGTATCAAAAGTAAAGTAAACACTTGAATCTCTGGCAACTCAAGCATGTTGTGTTTGTTCAGACTATAAGCAGGTTTTTTTATGGCCATATTTAGTCCTTCCAGAAAGATCACAGCCAAATGGCATGGAGTGATTTGGTTAGTGAGCTATTTTATAATATAACCTTTAAATGTTTTGTGCATTTTAAAAATAAATTACTTGAAACAATACTTAAATAACATGGAAATTAAGAAGGACATATGACTGTACAGACTTGTTAAAGTGAATTATTAATCAAAATATAATTGTGAATAAAAATACTTTCATTTCTATATAGATCTTCAATGTTCATAATATCTACCAATACAAGTTTGTTTTAAAAAATGTCCAAACTGGAAATCAGTAAGTTTACACCGTCCTTTGCTAGGATCACAAACCTTAAAAATATTTTGTGTTCATAAAATATTACAAAATAGTTTTATTGACCTCTTGATCTTTAGCTTGTCTTTTACACTATCCCAAAATATCATACAATTGACCTTGCATATGAAAATGTGTCTTGGTTGCCTGTTCTTAAAGGGATAGTTCACCCAAAAATGAAAATTCTGTCATCATTTACTCTCCTTGATGTTGTTCCAAACCTGTATGAGTTGGTTTCTTATGTTGAAAATAAAAGAAGACATTTTGAAGATGGCTGGTAATCAAACAGTTGGTGGTTGCCATTGACTTCCATAGTATTTTTTTTTTCCTACTATGGAGAGGTTCGGAATGACATGAGGGTGAGTAAATGATGACAGAATTTTCATTTTTGGGTGAACTATCCCTTTAAGCCCAGTTCTCCTTATTCAGAATCCAGTCCATGTCAGTCACTTCAGGCAGCAATGAGTTCCTAAGCTTTCTATAAAAATGCATTTAATGTTTTTTCTCGACTGTTTCAGCTCCAGGGGTCTGAGCGATGTTGTTGGCTGTAATTCTGTAGTTTAATCTGATCCTGGATTTGATTAATAAGAATCTGAGAGAGGAGAATCCCAACCAACTGAAAAAGAGCAGAGATCAAGCTGTCAGTACAAATGAAATTCACTCATAGACGCTTAAAGTAAGTCTGTTTGCGATCGGATGACATCTAAGGTCACCCACAATGATATTTCGATTGTTTTAACACATAATTTTAAGCAGACTGCCTGCTTATTCCATGTCAAGAGGTACCTGTGGGATGGCCAGGCCCAGTGCGATACCCCCCAACAGAAACAGGTTACTGTGGATCCAGTTCACCAGTTTATCAATGCAGCCATTGGTGTTAATGAAGGCACTAGCTTCAAGATATTTTAGCTGCTGCACCCCATGACCACACATGGTATTTATAACATTCTGACAAAACAGAAAAAAGGCAAAGTGGTATTAGGGGAAGGGAGATTGAATATATTAGTAAAATATTTACAATATATTACAGCATTATTAATTAGATTGAATATATTTAGAACATGATAATTAAATATTATAATATTGAACATATTTATTAAATGATTTAATTATATTTTAATACATTTCAAATATAATTTAGGACTTATTTAAATATATGTGACCCTAGACCACAAAATCAAAGTCATAAGTAGCACGGGTATATTTGTAGCAATAGCCAACAATATAATGTACGGGATTGTTTATGCCAAAAATCTTTAGGATATTAAGTAAAGATCATGTTCCATGAAGATATTTTGTAAATTTGCTACCGTGAATATATATAAACTTGATTTGTGATTAGAAATACGCATTTCTAAGGACTTCATTTGACAACTTAAAAGGCGATTTTCTTTATATTAAGATGTTTTTGCACCCTCAGATTCCAGATTTTCCAATAGCCAAATCTTTTCTTAACAAACCTTACATTAATGGAAAGCTTGTTTTAAGCTTTCATGTGATGTATAAATCTCAGTTTCATAAAACTGACCCTTATGACTGATTTTGTGGTCAAGGGTCGTATATTACATATATAATCCAAAAAAAAAAAAAAATTTGCAAACATCCTTTTCGGAGCCTTTTCTCACCTCCTCTTTGGAGAGCAGACAGCAGGAGAAGGGCACAGAACAGCGCTCTCTGCTCGGGTTCTCTTTTGAACAATTGAAGTACATGTTCTGAGACCAATCCATGTAGGAGATTCCACCACAGCAGTTAAACTGTTCATATCATAAAACAAAGACATCATTATCAACTATTACCAACTACTATGATGTTTTATACATGTATAAACAACCCTGACCTGTTTTTGTCCATAGTCGATGAAGTTCTGAAGATCTATATCATCCCTGTAATGCTCGATGGCGTTGTCGATCATATCTGTTACTTTTCCACGTGCCTGTAGAGGATCAATTTAATTGAAAACATTAGTATATATATTAGAATTGTCATCTAATGTTAGTGCTTGTTAATCTTTGGTCATTTGTTGTTGTTAGACACATCACACCGGTATGACAGACAGACAGTAGAGGGAGCAACATGTCAACTAAAAATCCAGAATGTTTGTGATTGTGGGTTTTGTTAAGGCATGCCCAGACTGTTTAAACAGTGTACTTATGCCTGTCTATACAAAGCCTACACAAAGACAGGAGGATTTAACAGTGCACTAAAATATACGATACTGTAATCTGAAGAATTAAAGGTAAATCAAACAAATTAAAGACACAGTTTAGCGTTACAAGAGCATCGGCTACTTGAGTAAATACAACCCAAGTTCACATTAATATATATCCAGGCTTGTGGCATTGGTATTAGTATACTAATGTCATTCATGATGATTTTTTACCTTGTCTGAGAAGAAAAAACCCAGAACACCAGCCACTAGCTGCAGCAGAAAGATGATAGTTAGGATGATGCAGAACTGCAAGGGAATTAGAGTTTGATATTAGGGTTTGTTTTATGTTTTTTTCAATTTCCATGTAAAATGTATCTTGTGGTTTTATCTCCACTAAGAGCCAACTGTGTCCCAGACTAAAAATATACATTTAGAAGGCACATTTGAGATACTTAAAAACACAAATAACACAAAATTGTACTGTATTATCATCAAAACCATCTTAAATGTCTGAAAAGCAGACAAAGAAATGGTCCTGTACTGATGTAACAAATCTGATCAGGCAGCTGGTTTTAGTACTGACCGTCTGCAGTAAGCATATGTTTTCCCTCAGAGAACCCACACAGCCGCAGAATGTGATGAAGAACATGATAATGCCCACTATCATCAGTAATAGAGCAGGATCCACCGTCAGACAGGCCAGCGCTGTCTCTGTAGAGTAAAACAGATTTATCAGATAGATGGACAGCTTTTGCACTATGGCATTATCTATTATACAGTATATACACAATTTGATTTATAAAAGATGCACGGTATCTTGGTAAACCCTATATTAATAGACGTCGTGGATTAAATGATGAATGCCTGACTTTCTATAAAAGCACTGGTTACTGAAAACTATTACTTCTGTGTGATGCTCCTTTACAACCACCAGATGTCAGTATAAGTTACCGATGGTTGCCATGCTAAATCAGACTTCCTGAAACTTTGTCAAGTGAAAATCTTTGATGATATGGCTAAAACTTGAAGCAAGCTACAAATCCTTTCTTTTATATTCATTAAATAAAGTAATATAACATTTATAAGCTCCTTTTGCTTAGCTTGCGTGCTGCTTTTACACTTTGTTGTGGAAAAACTGTATATGCTAGCAGCATCACCATATAAAGTAGCCTCAACGTCTAGGACGAAAGCTACATAAATACAGATATCTTAGGTTATAAACTCTACTCTGCTGTCCAGTGGTCTTTCGAGTAAACACACTTACCATGTTTAACCGTCCTGGAATAAACTCCAATAGATATCAGGATCAGTGCGATTATCTGTGACACAGATAAACCGTGAGTGTGTGTTAAAACAGATGAAACACAGGATGATTCTAACATGGTTTCTCTTCAGGGTGTGGCAGGAAGAAATCCTTATTCATTAGTTTTTCTAAATAAAAAAGGACTAAAGTGTGTAAATGGCTTGACTAAGAAAAGTAAATAATCTTATTGTCAAGTTTAAGGTCACTGTTTAGTGAGGGGCCTTTTGCACCTCAAACTGTATGGAAAAAACCTGACCAAGGCCAAGAACTAAAAGAGCGGAGGATTTGTGCAGTTTGTATGCACTTATATCAGTATCTGTGAAAGTTCATGAGAAGAAAAGAGTACAGGAAACCATGATAACCACAAATTAACAAATATGCAATATGCTTTTGTTCATTTTCGTGAGGGAAGGTTCATTCACTTTCTGTTTCTCACACAACAAAAGGTCCCAGTTTGTCTGACACAATGTAGCCCCTTTTACTGACACAGCTATCAGGTTACTACGAAACTCCTATCGTTTTTTGAGAAATCAGTGTCTGTATTCTTAGACTGAGATCCCTTTAAAACTAGAAAAGATTCTAGTTCAATAAGTGATAAGTGAAGTGACATTCAGCCAAGTATGGTGACCCATACTCAGAATTTGTGCTCTGCATTTAACCCATCCGAAATGCACACACACAGAGCAGTGAACACACACACACACACACACTGTGAGCACACACCCGGAGCAGTGGGCAGCCATTTATGCTGCGGCGCCTGGGGAGCAGTTGGGGGTTCAATGCCTTGCTCAAGGGCACCTAAGTCGTGGTATTGAAGGTGGAGAGAGAACTGTACATGCACTCCCCCCACCCACAATTTCTGCCGGCCCGGGACTCGAACTCACAACCTTTCGATTGGGAGTCCGACTCTCTAACCATTAGGCCACGACTTTTCCCCTTAGTTGTAACTTGAAGGAGCTATTTATACATTTAATAAAACATTTATTTATTAAATAACATGTACATAATAATTTGATCTGACTTTCATCCAATCCAATCCTGTTAAGCAAAAAATAGGGCTTTGCTATTTTTTTATCATAATAATGTTATTGAAAACCATGCATCCTCGTGCATCTTCATTTTTATTTTAGTCATCCACTGCAGCAATCATTTATTCAAAATCTATTCATTATGTGCCCCCACCTCCCCCCAAAAAACTTTCGTATTATAAGAGTAAAGAAACAATCTCTATGATATGCCGATCCAGTGTAAGATGCGATTTGTACCACTAAAAGGAGCACAAATGTGCACAAATGATCAACACTCTGAAACTAGATGCAATTTCTCAGTATTAAACTACATTATTGTAAAAACTGAGTTCTTTTTGAGCCTTTGAGCATGAAATCTCCTTAGGTATTTGCATGTGCATTTTTTGCACCAGCAGAATGCAATACACTAATATCTCAGTCAGCTGTCCATAAATTGTAAGGAGCTTAATAGTATTTTTTATGCTTTTCTGCAAACAACTGACATAACAAAAGCCTGTTTTAAATATTTTGGGTGTCTGATTCTCGCTCTGAAGAGGTGGTATTCATTTAGGTCAACTATTCAGTAAATGCTACAGGGCAACAAATAAAGTAAGCACGGGCCCCCATTCATCCAAACACCCTCTGCTCTAACAGCATATGAATCAATGAGACCCCGCTGCTTAGCAACAGCCACAAGTTTAAAAAAGTTTGGGAAAGTAAACTGGCACTATCAAGAACTTCACAAAAGAGGGTTTTGTTGATGAGGTCTAATATGAACTCATTATTATTCTAGAAAGATCTTATTGCACAGCAGGCCCAATTTATTGCGAAAATGCAGGCAGTTCCCGAGTGTTTCTCAGTCAAGATCAAACAGGTTAGGCTCCTGTTCTGTGTGTCATGAACTGTTCTGTGTTGTTTGAGGTATTCTGAGAATCTACCCTGTGGTGCGCTTGAGACACCCACACTGGTGTTGAGGCATGCCCATGGCCATGGGTGATCTTTTTAGTGTTTGTTCATATTAAACATCATGAAAGCAGGTTGCTCTTTATGAATACACAGGTCAAGCTGCTTTTAAATCTCTGTTAGACTAATTTGACCATCATTCAGTCTGAGCGTCAACTAAGTACACTGATTCTCTTTGTCTAAATGCAAAGCTTGCTTCGTGGTTGTGCATTAAAAATTAGGTAAAACATTAATCACATTATGTGGAGGAGTTAAAAACAACTCTACATATGCAGTGTTTAGTCTTTTTCTAAAATAGTATATTGTGTGTTTGTGTGTGTGAGTGAGTGCATAGGGTACTATAATATAGTGTACATATTTAAAAAGAAAAGTGTTTGTGTCTACTAATATTATATATTATATTAAACAAATATTTCAAAAACTTGAAAAATAAATGTATTGTTTATAAAATGTTTATAATATAATATATAATGAGAAACACTTACCCAAAATATCATGTTGAAGAAGAAAAGTAAATATTTCACCACTGGACTGACGAAAGTAAACTCCTCGTCGCTTTTCGTTTTTGGCATGATCGAAGGTGTGTGATGTCTCTCACCTACAAACCTTCAGCCCTCACCTAACATTATCAATCTAGATATTCATACTGCAGAATTAAATCATTCGCTCGGCTCTTTCTAAAACGTCTCGTCCAGTCTCTTCCTGATCATTGAACACCCTCGAGCGACTAAAATCACAGTCTGTCGCACTGAATCTGGGCTTGTGTCTTAACAGGCATTTCCTGATTACCAGTCAGTGAACTCAGAGAAAGCCGAACACCCATCGCATGAAAGCTAGAAGCACCAGTGGGCGTTTACTTTCTTCTTTTCCACTATGCAAGTCACCTGTGAGAGACTCTGAGTCTTTTTTAAGGTGCGACCTAGCAAAACATACTCCTGTAAACATTATATGCTCATTGTATATACTTAACGAACTAGTTAGCCTCTTATTGAATTTATATGGAGGTGCTGACCCCTCCTGGAGACCCCTCACAAGCCCACCTGTATTTAAAATGAAGGTTCTTTTTTGTAATTTGCGGTTCCATGAAGAGCCTTTAACATCCATAAAAATATTTGCATTGCATAAAAAAATATTTTCATAGTGAAAAAAGCTACAGATTATCGAAATTCTATTCACACTAAGAAGAAATGGTTCTTCTGGAGCTGAAATGGGACAGAACAAGGTTAATGGCATCCTCTCTGCTCAACAATTGCACAATACATTGTAATCAGTATTGCAATTCCATATTTCTGTGCAATAAATTCAATGGGCTTGAACAGCTACCCTATAAATAGCATTTCAAAACTCCAGGATGTGCAGTCTTGGAGTAACTGGTGTCATCTGTCACCGAGGAGCTTCAGTGCACCACTGTTATATTTATTTTCTTGTTTTATGTGCCTTTTTTACAAAGTCAGTAGTCTAGATGCTGATTTGGAGTTTTAAAACCTTAACATTTTCTCTACAGGTAAGATCATTTTAATAATTCTACTTTTAAAAGTGTAACGTGATTCTGATCGTTTGAAGGCCTCAAGGGTGACTACATAGGACAGTGTAATCATCCTTACTATCATGACGATTATGATGATGGTGTATGTATACAATTTTAAATAAATTAAGTTCATCCTAAACTAGCATGGAATGACTCGAAAAGGCTTGTTAATCATGACATAATTTCAGGAGATGTTGTGATAGGCTATATTTTTATTTAAGATATCAGAAATGAGTTTTTTCTAATATACTTTTATATTAATACTTTTATTTTTACTGGACTCGGTCCCAGTTTGCCCAAATTCTGTTAGGTTATTTAACTAGACATTTAAAAGTGTATGGCATGAGGTGCTAAGCTATTTGGAGAATTAAAAAAAAAAATCAAACAACTTAAAACTATCAAAAAATATTTGTAATCTGTGTTTAGAGTATATTTAACCAGCTTCAACCAGCTAAGACTAGTCTAAATACACATAATAGCCTACATTGGAATTATTTGTTGTTGAATAGTTGTTACACAAGATGGCGCGCTTACATTGCATTTACGAGCTTGCATCGTAATATCAGAATAAATTATTTATTTAGTATAAAATTCGCTTGTTCTGATCACAGTTACTTATAAAACTATAATTACATGTTTAACAATCTTTCTAGAATCTACCGCATATCTTATGTACATTATTTTTCTCGTTTATCTGTTAGCGTTAGAGTTGAAGAACTACATGTCCCATGATGCTGTTCTGGCGTCAGTGGTGACGCATGAGGTACGTCGCGCTTTGCTTATCAGCGCAGCGGATGACGCAGCTATAGTCGGCAGTTAAAGGGCTCTCAAATGTTATACAGTAACAGGACTGTCGATGCTCACGCTCTTCTCAGCTCAGTTCACCGACCTTGGGTCATTTTCAGGACGGACGTGGTGAGAGGTAAGATGCTTAGGCTTTCCCCCCTCACCATTTAAACTACAATAAATGCGCAAAGCCCTTTAGTTAAGCTATATTGTACCTGCTTAACAGGTTTGTGGAGTCGTAGGGTTGAACAGAACGAGGACGCTCTCCAAAAATGTTAATTTCTGGTTGCCTTATGTTCATAAAAGTGTGAGGGAACAGAGTGTGGCAGAAAGACACGTACGATGTTGGAAGTCACTTAGTCATTACATCATGATTGTGCTGTTGACATGTGCATATGTCAGATGCTGTTTGTTTATTTTCATGTTTCCTCAAAAACATGTATAAACGAATAGGCTAACGTTACTTTAACGACTAACGTTACTAGTTAAAAGCAGCTTTTACTGTGTGTTGTTATAGGCATTTTTCTAAATGCATAATTTCAAATCCAGTTAATCCAGTAACTTATTTCTTCAGGAGAAAGCTTTTTAGTCTGTCCCTAGCGATGTGAATCCGACTTTTTCTGAATGTATAAGCAAAAATGCAAATTTTCTTTAAATCTGCACTACATGAAAAATCAACAACAACATCAACAAAATTGTAATTTCAGACTTTCTTTACTAAAAGACTCAAAGTTGTGTCCACAAGATGTGTACCATGACATTAATTTAATTAAAAAGTCAAATAATGAAAATAAAATGGAATACTGATATAATGTATTTAGGATGTGGACATTTATAGGACAAGTTAGCTTCTCCTATCAAACCAAACAAAACTAAATGTATTTATAAAGATCACTTCATATTTTGCCAACTGTAAATCTGGCAAATCTGATGCCGTCATCCCTGTTACTTAGCTTTACATCATTGTTGTATTTTTTGCATTTAAGTTGAGGTGACACAGTTCTTAACACTTAAACCCATTGTTTGTGACCGAATGTTTTAAAAACTTGAAAAATCAACCGTTTCAGAATGGATGAGAGAGCGTTTCACAGAATGACCCTTTTCATGTCATGGGTTTATCTTGTGTCGTTTGTAATGTTTATATCAGTGCTTTGTCAACATTGGCCTACACCACTGGCATCAGTCACTTCCAGTACAATTCATTTTACTATGGTCTTGTGATTTGCAGAGGACTGTGCTAAAAATGGACTGGATCTGTGGATGGGTTGTTATTGCTCAAGCTGTACACCGTGTCCTCAGGACAGGTTGTGTGTTTTGAACACACATTAAATCATAGAACCGTGTAATGTAATTTTCATGCAACTTTTTCGGTTTCTCTGAATGGATAAAATGAACTTATTATTATCATCATCTTTATTATATAAAAAAAGCAAAACATATTTATCAGATTTTTGTTTTTATTATTTTATTTTTATTTATTTATTTATTTTCTGCAGGTTACTGTAGGCCAATAGGCTTGCAGGCTGGTTTCTTTGAGCTTACTTTTGATGCAGCATTTAGGTATATTAAATATCCAGTTTGTCATTGCATGATAGATCATCACTGTACGAGCTAAAGTTGGCTGTCATTCATGATTATTTTGAGGGCTTGTAATTAAACACCAGCAGAGTTGCAAGTCTCCAAATAAAACCAAGGGGGTTGTAAGTGTGACATTAAAAGTTTTGTGACCTAATAGCTGATCAACAAAACATGCTTGAATTAAATACATTTGTGTACATTAGTTGTATTCTTAGCCCTGTTCTTTCTTCACAGAGTGCTCTCATTCTACCATTCATTGAAAACAGGAAGAGGAAGTAAAGCAAGTACACGAGTGCATTCACAAGGTCATCATAGCCTGACATGCCTGTGTTTCCACCACTGCTATGGAGCACGTAACTGTTAGTGAGGAACCATCTGTTGCACTGATGTACCACGTGGAACGTCCTGTATTCAATGAAGGCTATATTGACTCGGAGCTTCTGCATAGGAAGAAGAGGACATCCAAGTCCGTTCAACGGAGAATAGCCGAGCATCTCCGGTAGGGCTATTTCAAAACATTGCTTGTGTGTTGCTTCTTACTTCTGTGTTTTTTCCTGATCTACAGTAAAGTCCAAAAGTCTGAGACAATATTGAGAAATATTCTGTAATGTATTATAGGTTACTAATCGTACAAGCTCATTTTTGACATTGATCATGCAGCTATTTGTACAGATGATAAGATCCAGTGAAGCACAAGGTGATCATTCTCAAATCATGCACGAGGGCATGATCATCAGTTTTACACTTGTGGAGTTCGTGCAGTTTGAATCTTAAAAAAAAAAAAAAAAGAATGCGGGAAACCAAATACATTCTGACATTTGTGTTCATTTTTCAGTTCAACATTTCCCTCAAATTGTTATTCTGATGACTTTAGTAGTAATGAAAAATTGTTGTAGTAGTAGTAATGAAAAATCTAAATACAAGCATTAGTGGAATCAGATTTTTATCACGTTATTGTGACTTTCTTGGCTGTATGTTTGAACTATAACAATTTTATCAGGTTCAAGTGTTATCTGAACTTCAGAAAATCAGCTTGGACTGATAAAACAACTGTTTGACTAAGTAAACAACCATTTGTCATTTATGACAGTCTTATTATTTTATCATATCCTCCATATAATATTGCAGGACTACTAGTATTACACAACAATTGTGACATTACTTTTGTTAAGCCTGCTTATCCCAGTCTGAGCTGGATAAACTGATGACTCAGTTTCCTAACAGACAAAGGCGGACTATAATTTAAGTTGTCATTAACTGATAATCTTCTCCTCCACTCTTAATGTTTGCAGTAGTGTTAATTTTGTCACCTATTTTTAATTTAGTCTTAGTCTTAGTCTTGTGCCAAATGTCCTTGTTAGTTTTAGTCATATTTAGTCATTCACATATCTTTTTTTGTCAGTCAAGTTTTAGTCGACTAAAAGTCTCGTCATTTAGTCTAGTTTTAGTCAAAAAATTTTTGTGTTTTTTTTTTTAAATAATACATTATTACTGATAAACACTTCAGTAAAAAAAAGTGTTTCACATATCTCAAACATTGGTTAAATGTCATAATTACCTGACAAAATACACTTGTTGAATGATTTTTGTTGGATGCAAATGTTAAATGTGTCTGGTTTTCAAATTCTGATTTAGGAGACACATTCACAAATGATTAACCTGATCACAATTTTTTACTTTATTGATACTGCTTTTAATCGTAATGCAGAGACCGGTCATCGGGACATAAGCTGTCATATACAATAAAAGAGCCTGCGCAGCAACAGGAAATATAATTTAACACAATAAGCCTGCCTAGACGGTGGACTTGCGCTCAGGAATTTTTTTTATTTTGTATTTTTTGAGCGGCGTGTGGACAAATTCTTTTTACGCACACACTATTTTATTTCTTGATAACAGACCGCTGCTAACTATAACACACAAATATCGAGCCTCTTCCTTCGACCTAGCATGTCGTCGTCGCTCGCTCATCATTCGTGTTCGCTTCAGGTGTTGTGTGTTCAGCAGTTTCGTGTTGCAGCCACAGGCTGGCAGCAACAGGAGTATGAGACCTGTAACTTGAGCAACAGCGCGAAGCCGCAAACTCGTTCTGAATTTTTAAAGGCGTAACAGTTGATGAAAAAGCAGAGACGATTGTAGACGAAAATGAAGAGAGATTTTATCTTAGTTTTTATTTTAAGCAAAACATTTTCGTCTCGTCTTTTTTCGTCAACAATAATGCATGTTAATTTAGTCTTAGTCAGCGTTTTTGGACAGTGGTGCAGTCTTGTCATCGTCTCGTCTTAGTCATGAAAAAAAAGGTTGTTGACGAACATATTTCGTCTCGTCTCGTCTGACGAAATTAACACTAGTTTGCAGAATTAAATTCAATTCTCTTTGCAGAATTTTTATATGCACAACAAAAACATATGACATATTTATACTAAAAGTCATCTCTCTCTTATTTTTCAGCTGTTCTTCTGAGAAAGCCAAATCTGTTGTGTTTGGATTCCTGCCCATTTTAACATGGCTGCCATCATATCCACTAAAGGAATACTTGTTTGGAGACATAGTTTCTGGAATCAGCACAGGTGTAATGCAGCTACCTCAAGGTCAGATGTTACTGAAAACTGGTTAATCTTAAAAATGAATAATAATTATTTTAAAATCTTATTAAATGTATCTATTTAGAAGTATCAGTAATTTAATTTATTTTAATAGTAATAATAAGAATTATTATTATAAATAAAGTAAACAATATCAACGAAATATTGTTGTTTATTAAATAATTTTACTTATTTACTTGTTCTATTTTAATTTATTTTATGTCATTAATCAATGTGCATATTAATTTGATGATTTCTCTTTCTTTTGATTTGTTGCATTCAACAGGTCTTGCATATGCGATGTTGGCAGCTGTTCCTCCAGTGTTTGGTTTATATTCATCGTTTTATCCTGTTCTGTTATACACGTTCTTTGGTACCTCCAAACATATATCAATAGGTGAGACTTAATGGCGTGCATGCCAGGCTTTTAATAACATGCTTGGGACTTAAAAAATAGTTTCAGCCCCAGACGGACCACCCACGGTTGGTTCGTTGACTGTCTGCTGGTGCATATTGCTCACATAAACTGAAAAATCTTCCTTGGTCTGGGAAGTTGTAATCTGATTGGCTGAAACTTCACAATGACTTCATGCAGTGGTACTTTGTGTAGACTGCCATGCACAGTGTTTTTTTTGTTTTTTTGTACTACACCTGTCTATTATTGTACTTAAATATATATATTTTTTTAAATGGATAAACCCTACGCATTGCATTAAATGAAACTGCGGTTGGTTGCTACACATGCTGGTCACATGAGCTCAGATTACACTGCAATTTAAGCCTTTTTTTTTTTAAATGTCTGTGTGCGTGTGACTACCTGAAATGTGACATTCCTCTCTACAGTTTTGCTAAGTCAGTGTTAATAAGCAAAGCGTTACTGTCAAACTAAACAAATGCAGACCAATTAGATAAGATCTAAAATCCTTAGTCTGTTTTTCCCAGCGCTTCCTGAACTCCTGTGGCAAAGTCTCATCAGGAAGTCAGTTTTTCATTGTTCCTACCAATTGTACAGGTTGACAGCTCTAAAGCTGCTCTGGTTGCAATGTCCTGATTTTCATAAGCAGGAAATGAAAGTGGCGTTTCTAAGAACCTTATTAGTGTTGTTGCAGACATCATTGTACTGTTTTATGGGTGGGTAGATGCCCTGCAGAGTTGTTTTTCTCCTGTTTAATGTGGGGATCTTTAAATCCTCAGAAATCCCTGCAGGATATTAGAAACACCACCAAGAACATAGATCAAAGGTTCAAAAGTCAAAAAAGTTACCCAAACCAGAGTTGTTGCTTCAACATCTTGTTTTCTCGGCCCCCGTGGCTACACTTGAGAGCGAGAGAATTGGCATGAGGTCCTGCTGCAAAGAAGCATGTTGCCTCCTGTTTAAACAACACTCACCTTCTGTCCCTCTATGGGCAATGTAAAACAGACCCAGATGCAGAGGGCTTTATCTAGATGAAGATCCAAGGCAGAGCTAATTTTCATAATTACACTGGGACATACTTGCTCACATAATAAAGGAGCTCCTTTTCCTGTGAAAACACTGAACCACTGAGAAATGTGTACCCAAGAGCGATTACACCACCTGTTACTCTTACACAATTACATTGTAAGGCTTAAGATACAATTTAAATAGTATAAATCCCATTGCATTAAATATATATATATATTTATATATTTAATATAAAGCACTGTTTTTCTATAGCTAAAAATTGTTGATAAAAATGTTCATCACTGATTTAGGTAGAAACGGGGTTTCCCAATAGTACATTGTATCTTTTTATGCGTGCACTTAAATGCCTTAAAGTGCTTAAGTAGTTACTGCTTGAAGATGTATTATTATTATTATTATTATTATTATTATTATTATTATTATTCTGCTGTAAAAGTGATAATGCAATACTAATAGATGTAAATGATTTAAGATGCAAAAAATACTATTCCTAATATTATCCGATATTATTAGCTATAAATGCAGATATTGTTTTATATGGTTTTATATATATTATATATATATATATATATATATATATATAATTTTTTTTGCATGTATGAAAATAGCCAAATCACATTTTTCAAGCATAGCATTTCACAAAGAGGTTGTGATGTTTTAAATGATGTAATAGTAGTTATTGTTAAACAATTGACAGTATTTGCATATATGATGTCTGGTAAGAAAGCTTATGACACAGTAAATAATTACAAAAATAATTTGTGATCCATACTTAACTTTAGCACAGTTTCCTTAAGTTTTATTGTAATTTTGAAATTTTTTCAGGTACTTTTGCAGTAATCAGTTTGATGATTGGCGGGGTTGCTGTAAGAGAGGCCCCGGACTCCATGTTTGCAGTCAACGGGACCAATGCGTCACAGGTTGTGGATTTCGAGGCTCGTGATGCCAGAAGAGTGGAGGTGGTTGTAGCTCTTACCACCCTTGTAGGAATCATTCAGGTGGGCTGCTATCTGGTTTTACCTGCAATTTTGAAAATCAAAATGAGTGTAGTATCTATTATTTAGATATCTATTATATTAATTTTTATTAAGGGTTATGTGTATAATATCTTATATCAAAGAAAGAACTAGTTTATTATTTCTCTCTCTTGATATGCTAAATTCATCTTTATTTGTCTTTTTTTTTTAACCCAACTGTAGTTGATCAAGACCAGTGCATCTCCAGTATCTGTATTTGGAATACAGTTAAATTCCTAAAAAAAATAGGCGTACAGCATTGCATGTTTGTGATCACCCCCATCTTTTGTAGAAAACCAGCTGAAAAACATTCTTTTGCAAGAGTGTTCTCTTTCTCATGTCCTTTCATGGAAAACTGTAAACCTCCTAAAGTTACTGTAGCCTGAGGTACTCTCAGATTGATGTTTGGGAACATAAATGTTCTGATATCCCATAGCTTGTTCTGGGTCTGCTGAGATTTGGCTTCCTGGCGATTTACCTCACTGAGCCGCTGGTGCGAGGTTTCACCACAGCTGCTGCTGTGCACGTCTCTGTGTCGCAGGTCAAGTACCTGCTGGGAGTGCACACTGCACGCTTCAACGGGCCTCTCTCTGTAGTGTATGTGAGTAACCTTTGACTCTTGGGAAACCTTAGGGTGTTTTTTGTTGATATGAGACAATTTTGCACCTATAAACACACTTCATATTACTTTATAAACACATATTCACATATTCTCATTGGTGTTTATTTTATCAGTTTAATCACAAATTAATGAAGGTCTTTTCAAGGCCAGTTGTTGTTGGAAAGAGTAGCTTCATAAATTGAAATCAAATGTAAATATTAGATGAATAATTAAAATAGACTAAATAACTGAAATAAAATGTTAAAGTGCTACATTGATACATTTTTTTTATTTTAAAACAATGCTAAAAATAAAAAGTAAAAAAAATACCCTGAAAAGTCACAATAATGTAAAATATAAATTCTTCTATAAAAATGTATATCAATAATAATAATAAATTCCTGTAATAGTGTACAAATAGTACTAATTTAAGAGTTAAAAACTCTTTTAACAGTGATATATTTTTTTTTTTGTGTGGTTGTATAGCTTTATGTTCTATTCATTTTGTTTTCCCCCAGAGTCTTGATGCTGTCTTCAGGAACATTGCAAGCACTAATGTTGTCACGCTAATTATTGGACTGGTGTGTATGGTATTCCTGTACATCATCAAAGATCTCAATGAACGCTTCAAAAAGAAGCTACCTATCCCCATCCCTGGAGAAATCATAGTGGTAAATCTTTAAACGTTTGAAACATATTACTCACATGTACTCAAAATCTCTTTGTGTGAATGCATGATGTTCTTGTTCTCTGAAGGTAATTGTGTCCACTGGAGTCTCGTATGGGATGGTTATGTCTGAAAACTATGGAGTAGAAGTTGTGGGTAAAATTCCCACAGGGTGAGAACATGCAGTTTTACTTATACATACCGAACTGAAATGGTTTACATTTTTACAAATGTTTACATTCTAATATTTCTTTCTTAATGTTTTGTTTTAAGGTTGCTGCCACCCAAGATTCCAGACTTCTCTGTCTTTCCTAACCTCTTCCCAGATGCCTTCGCTATATCTGTTGTTGGCTTCTCGATTGCAATATCATTAGCCAAAACCTTTGCTCTTAAGCATGGCTACAGTGTGGATGGAAATCAGGTAGAGGATAAAAGAAAATGTTAACGTTGGATTTTATTCACCTGCCCTTTATTTTAGTTTCTATGGCTTTAAGTTGCAGCTGAATTTCCAAGTCATTGCAGCTGAATGTCCTGACCCTACGGTTACTTAGTTACTTGCCATTTAGTAGATCCTTTTGTCCAAAGTGACTTATAGTGCACTAATTGCAGGGAAAGTTCATATGGGGCAACATTGTGCAGAGGGGCATGCTTAAGTGAACAACAGTAATAGAGATGGATTGTGACCTCATTAACTCACAAGTTTGCCTGTTTAGGACACATTTTTGTGTGAGTAGCCAAGATCATGAACTTAATGAGCACAAGCGATAGAAACTAGGAAATTTTGTTTTAATATAGAAAATTAGAGCTATGTTCGGAATAGCATGTTAACGTACTACTCTACTCTACAGTATAATTAAATGTACACTACCATTTCAAAGTTGGTCGGTAAGATTATGATCCTGACATGAAATCACATGGTCTAATGAAGTCATTTTGCGTATAATGTGACTGCAGGAGCTCATCGCGCTGGGACTTTGTAACTTTATGAGTTCATTCTTCCACACGTTTGTCGTTACCGCCTCAATGTCTCGCAGCCTGGTACAGGAGAGCACAGGAGGACATACTGAAGTAAGTGAGACATATCTGTGAAGATGCCATATCTGTGATACGTACTCATGAATGCAGTTGATGATCGCGAAAATGCGTTTCCTGAAATGGGAGTGTCTCTTTCATAATGACATCATCTCAGTGACTGTATCATTGCCATAAACCCATAAAGATAAGATGAAACAGTCGTGCATCCTGAAAGACTCAATTGAATTATGTTGATGTGTTTGTCTGCAGATTGCAGGACTGTTGGCGTCCATACTTGTGCTACTGGTGGTAGTGGCCATTGGATTTGTCTTTCAGCCATTGCCAACAGTAAGTGAAGTGCTATCTGATATGCTTGCCGTGGAGCTTATTGATTTTGTGCAAAAATTAATAATAATAAAAAAAAAATGGTTTCAAACATCTTGGTCTTTTTTGGAAGTGCGAAGGACAGTCCTAACTTGTTACCAGAGCCCTCTTGGCAGAACATGAGCATTCTTAGTGCAAAAGGACAAAGGTCAGAGATCAGTTGGTGTTTATTATTGTCATCTTTGTATTCTCATTAGACTGTGTTGGCTGCTATCATCATGGTCAATCTCCTGGGGATGTTTAAGCAATTGAAAGACATTCCTGCATTATGGAGAACCAGCAAGATTGAACTGGTGAGTTTCAGATGCACTTCATTTGGTTGTGTTCATCATATCGTTTTTACTGATTGCAATCTATTTAAATGAACCATTTTTTTTATCTTTTTAAACTTCCCAGTCAATACATTTCATGTTTGTTTTTTTGCATGGTGAAATGTGGTTTTGTCATTATGTCTGACATGTTTTTTTTTTTTCAGGCGATTTGGCTGGTGTCCTTTTTTGCATCTGTTCTTCTGGGTTTGGATTATGGTCTGGTGGTTGCCATGGGCTTTGCCATACTCACAGTTATTTACAGAACACAATGGTAAAACACCATGTCTTACTGCTCTGATACCAACTGATAACAAAATTCAGCTTGAAAACCTTTTTTTGTCTGTCAGTATGAAATCTTGATATTGAATTAAAACAATGTATCTATTATATACATGTATATTAATTGTATTAAATGTATTAATAACAATGTGTAATACATACATAATAGTTTGTAAAGTATCTGTTAAGTAGTTTGTGTTTACATATAAGATTTAAATGATGCATTAATTCATACTGCTCTAATGGCAGTTAATGCTGAAATATAGCAAATCAACATCAAACCTGAGATCCATATTTATTTAACATTTCAGCAATCAACTTCTCCCATTTTCATTTTCTAAAAATTAATTTAAATCATGTAGTATTTTATGAAAAATAAATCAGAATTGTATTTACATATTTAATTGAAGTGTGTATATATATATATATATATATATATATATATATATATATATATTATAATATATATATATATATATATATATATTATAATATATATATATATATATATATATTATAATATAATGTATATTTAATTCTGTATAATTGTATTTCAGCTTTTTTAATGCATTGTTTGGATTATGGGTTCTATTTGGATTATTTTGACCATTTTATTACTTTCGTACTTGCCAAAGGAAATGTCTAATTCCTATCTTCTTATTTATTTTAAGCCCTAAAAATGCTCTTCTTGGACAAATCCCAGATACAGAACTGTACTTTGATGTGGATGAGTATGAAGAGGTAGGACATTTCTTTAAAATGCATTCAATCATCTTAACGTATTCGTTAATAACCTAGATCCTTAACTTGCTTCATTCCAAAAGCGTTCTTCTCAAGCTTTTCTTAGTCACAGGCACTCAATTAGGCCTGATTTAATCCGTCATCCTTTTTTCCACCACAATCTTTGTCCTCTTATCAGTCGTTTGTTCTCTTTCTCAAGGCTGAGGAATGCTCAGGGATCAAGATTTTTCAGTCCAATACATCCATATACTTCGCAAACAGTGACCTGTATGTGAGCGCCCTCAAGGCAAAGGTGAGACCAAATGCTTAAGTTGTTATTAACTTAAAATGTTGTGTGTTTTATGGTTCTGTCCTTGAGTATTTATTAAATATACGCTGTGTAGAGAGATTCCTATGAGCAGCAGGCCTTTGTCTTCATAGTTCAGTACACTTTATTTTTGTGACTACAGACTGGAATTGACCCAGCACAACTGCTCGCTGGCAGGAAATCACAGCTAAAATATGCAAAAAGAGACAATGGGGAGAAGAAGGCTGTAAACCACTGCTCTTCAGTGAAGAAAAATGCAGTTGTCTTATTGGTATGATGTTTTTTCATCTAAATATATTTGATCTGTGACCTATGACCTTTACAAAAGCATTTGATCCTTTTGATATTTTTTGATGCATCACTAAATTTGTTTGCAAGCCAAATGTTATTTCAGAGCTATACAGATTTCACTGTGCAATCACAAAACTTCAAAACAAAACACTATAGCTTTTCCTCTTTAAAATCTTTCCATATATGTGGCGGCTTAGTGATGAAACATTTCTGAGTATGTGACTGACTGACATGTTCTGTGTTGCCACAATAGGATGTGGAGCTGGGCGTCACTCATGAGGTGGTGGCTGGGCCAATGAAGCAGATGGATCATGTGTATATCAATGGACAGATGAATGAGAACCACACTGAGTCTGAATCTGAGGAGGACTTCTTTCTCCAGCGTCTAACCCCCATTCACACCATCATACTGGACTTTACTCCTGTTAACTTTATTGACTCTGTAGGAGCCAAAACCATTAAATCAGTAAGTCAACAGCCTTTATTTCCAAAGAAGACACTTGAAGACCGATTAGAGATATCTGGCTTAATACATTAGACCACACGTTGCGCTGTTGCATATTGAGAAGCTTGTTTTATTTATTACATCAGTTTTATGGGTTAGACGTTTGGACAAACCACTGACACTGATTTCCCGTATTGTTTGCACTATTGATATGGCATGGCTTGTTGAGAAAGGGTGTGTTGTTACTGATACTGATCATGATGTTTGCTCAGTGGATGCGAAATACCATAGGTCCAGTGACCTAAAAACACTCAGAACACCTTAGAAGCTGTTTCGCAACACCTTAGCAACCTCCTACAACATTGTAGAAACCATATTGAGTCATTTGTGGTTAAAATAGTTCCTCTTTTCTTCTGCAGGTGATAAAGGAGTTTGCAACAGTCGATGTGAAAGTTGTGCTTGCTGGATGTAGCAGTAAGTAATTAATTTAATTTTTACATAATTTATATTTATAATATAATATTTAGTCTTGAGTGAAAACTTGCTGGATGTTACAGTAATTAATTATATTTACACATGTATACATTTCTATATAATGTAATATAATAAACAAACCTCTTTTCTTTGAATAGTTTTTTTCCCTTTATTTGTCCCACTCAGTGAAATAGTTTTTTGAGAAATGTTTTGGAAGCTTGGTTTTGTTATCGTTAATGTCTGACATGTTTGTTTTTTTTAGGGCAATTTGGTGTCTTAATATAATAAATTTGTTTTTACTCATACTTGTTAGATGTAACAGTAAATAATTAATTACATTTATACATACTTACATTTCTAAAAAATTATGTAGTACAAAATGATATAATATGACTGAACTGCACCAGAGTCCATATGTTTTATCTAGGTTAAAGTTCATTCTGATATATTTGTTTAATGTGGCAAACATCTCCACCTAGAGTTGGAACTAACAAATCTTCATGTGGACAAGTCAAGCTAATGTTTATGTTGACATTAACAACAATTAATTTTTAATACTACTATATATTAATGTAACAAATTTTCTTCGATCCTTATAAGATCTTTTATATGTTTGTGTTGTACAGGGACTCTGCTCTCTGAACTCAGGACACTAAAATTCTTCTGTGAGCCCGTGACCCCTGACCTCATTTTCCCCACCATTCATGACGCAGTGTTGCATTGTAAGCACTCGAGGGATGTCCCAGTCTGCCCTGAGGTCCAGAGAACACACAAACCAAGCTGAGGGGCAGAATATGGATAGAGTCGTGCTCAAACGAGCACAAGTACTGTTACTCATAAGTCACTTTAGTGATGGATATCACTTTTGGATATCATGATTACAAGTCAGCAGGCCAAAAAGTTTTAGAATGAAACACTTTATTTAATGTGAATATACCAGAAAATGTTGAGCTTAATATGATGATATGGTGCTGTTGTTTTATTGCAATAGACATAATCCCAAGCTCCACTGCAATATTACTGATGACTTTAAAACACTCTGTAGCTTCAGTTCTTGAAAGTGCAGTTAGTGTAGATGGATTCTTAACCAGTGTTTATTTTTTAGCACTGGTTCAAATCTTTTATTGACATTCCAGGAAGCTTATTTTTATGATAGAAATTACGTTTTACAATTGTACACCATGTGCTAGTTTTCCTTTTTGCTGTATTTAATTTTTATTTTCTATTTTTTTTTAAATATCTGACTGTAGTTTTCAGTAAAACAAGAGGTGATATGCTACATTTTTAAAGACCTGATCCCATAATTGCACTGTTGGTGAAGATGCTGCTTTTTGTTTCATGATATAAACTTCAGTTTGATGTTTCTGAGAAAACACTTGCCAGATATCGATTGTATCGGTTTGTTTTAGGTGACACATTTGGCTAAAGGCTTATCTAGGTTGCTCCAGGGGTTCTTGGCACCAATTTCAATTTAACATTATTATCAATATATAGAGGTCTTAGTTAGTGGTTACTTTGTGAATCCACAAAGTCTTGAAAATTAAATTCAGGTGTTCTTGTCTTTAGAACATTACATGGAAAGTCCACAGGCTGAGACGGTCTTAGACATGTTTGACACACATGCTGCCTATGAAATGTCCACTCTGAGCACTTTTTGTTTCAAATCAAGTGTACACACACAGTTATTTTGGCTGTTTCATTGCAGTAATGAAGACCAAAGCTCAACAATCCTTTGCACCTGCGTATAAAGTGGTGCATTTTATTGTATTTTTATGCTGGTGAGGATTTAAGATATTTTTGTATAATAAATGCAAAACAGTACTCTAAATTATTAAACATCTATTCCTCAAAGGTGCATTTCTATTTATATAATTTTCTTCATTTATTACTAATTTATTACATGTAACAGGTCTACTAATGTGATGAAGGGGACAAATATTTAATATTAAGCAATAAGAAGACAATTAGTAAGGATAAAGTTTTTATTTAATCATTTGATATCAAAGGAAAAGTGACAAGACATGACAATCCTTGAATAATCAGGCAAAAAAACTAACATTTATGCAGGGAAAAGCACATATGAGGAAAAAGTTTAGTTGTAAGTCATGTAGCGAGGGGTGGCGCTGAATTTAGCGTAGGATTTGATGACTTTGTTCACGGCCTCCAGAAAGTCTTTCTCTGTAGCGATTTTTCTACGAGCTCTGATGGCAAACATTCCTGCCTCTGTACACACGCTGCGAATCTCAGCACCTGAGAGAAGAAAAGCACAGCAATTTTAACTATAGCTCCAAGGCCTCCACCTTTAGGTCAATGCAAATATTGTCTATTTAAATTGTGTGCACTCACCTGTGCTGTTAGGACAAAGACGTGCAAGAAGCTCGAAGCGGATATCTCTTTCCACACTCATAGAGCGGGCATGAATCTTGAAGATGTGAGTACGTCCCTACAAACAGAGTGCAAATGGTTACATACGTTTACATATCTATCAGAATGTGAGATTATACTACATGTCTTTCTTTAGCCAGTAAATGGTAGCCATTGTAGCTAACACTCACTTCCAAGTCAGGCAGGCTGAACTCAATCTTCCTGTCCAGACGGCCGGGTCTCATCAGAGCGGGATCCAAGGTGTCTGGTCTGTTGGTGGCCATCAGGACTTTAATGTTTCCTCGGGGATCGAATCCATCCAGCTGGTTGATCAGCTCCAGCATGGTTCTCTGCACTTCATTATCTCCTCCAGCTCCATCGTCAAAACGGGCACCTGTAAGACGGCAGCGTAAGCATCACAGAGACTTAACATAGAGGTCAAATCTGTGAGACAAAAACAAAAGCTGAGATTTTAAAGGGAAGTTCCACCCAAATAGGGATATTCTGCCACTTACTCATCCTCATGTCATTCCAAACCTCCATGTATTTCTTTCTTTTGCTGAATACAAAAGAAGATATTTTGAAGAATGTTGGCAAGTTTGTAGTTCCCATATTTTGTCCATAGAAGGAATGTTAATGGCAGCAGGAACTACTTGACTACCAAAATATATTTTGTGTTCAGCAGAAGAACATCAGTCATAGTTTGGAAAGATATACGAGTGTGAGTAAACAATTACAGAATTTTCACTATCCCTTTGAATCTAATAAGAGGCCATTCACACAAAGCTGTGCTACCTTTCCATTGTTTTTCTATGTAAACATTCAAGATGGACGTTTGATGAGTTTGACTTGAATGTCACACTTTTACAACCCTGTCATACAAGAGACGCTGCAAAGGACATGAACGCAATGATCAAACATGTCCATCTAGATTGTATTTACATAAAATAATGGAAAAGAAGCACAGTAGAATGGAAATATTAATAACATACTTCTAAGACTTCTAAAACTATATTCAAGACTGGCTTATAGACAGGAACCTCAAAACCTCAAGCCACACAGTTTGAGGCCGCCAAAAGAAGAGTATTACAAATAGGAAATTTTACCTCCAATGGCGTCAATTTCATCAAAGAAGATCAGACAGGCTTTTTTGGTCCTTGCCATCTCAAACAATTCACGAACCATCCTGGCACCCTGGATTAAACACAAAAACATGTTGTAATAAAAAATGTTCGAGCTAAAAGAAGATATAGTGAAGAATGTTGGCAATCGAACAGTTGTTGGTCTCCATTGATTTCTATAGGGAAAGAAATACTATGGAAGGCAATGGAGACCATCAACTGTTTGATTACCAGCATTCTTCAAAATATCTTCTTTTATGTTTGACATAAGAGAGAATCTCACACAGGTATGGAACAACATGAGGGTGAGTAAATGATGACAATTTACATTTTTGGGTGAACTTTTCCTTTAACTACCTATTTTTTTTCTTTATTTTTTAAACAGGTTGATGGAAAAGGCACGTACCTCTCCAACATACTTCTGAACCAGCTCGGATCCAATGACTCTGATGAAGCAAGCATCAGTGCGGTTAGCCACAGCTCGAGCACACAGAGTTTTCCCTGTACCGGGTGGCCCGAAAAGCAAAACACCCTTTGGAGGCTCAATACCCAGGTTCACAAAGCGCTCAGGCTGGAATTATAAAGATAGAGATTGATTTTAGTACTTAATCAGTATTTCAGACGTGTAATACCTCCTGTTTGGTTTTAATAGGTACAAATGGAGGTATTCCCGACTCACATGGAGCAGGGGGGTCTCAACCACTTCTCTCAGCTTCTCGATCTGCTCTTTGCAGCCTCCAACGTCACTGTAGGTCACATCAGGCTTCTCCTCCACCTATTTATGTACATTACATCATTATTCCTGCAGTGTTGCCTTGATGATGTATATGATCCCAAACAACACAAGCGGTTTCGTACCTGCATCATAGTCACAGTAGGATCGATTTTGGGTGGCAGTGGAATGTGGATCTGATACTTATTTCTGTCAACCCTGTTAACAGAATGCAACTCTTTTAGATACAAGCTGAAAAGTTGGCAATGAAGTAATTATGAGGTGTCTAATCCATCATGTGAGCTTACCCAACCCTCATTCCTTCCTCAATGTCAGTTGGAGCGACCTGATCGCTCAGGTCCACCACAAACTTGGCAAACTGTTTCACATTAATAATGTACTTCGGATCCTCAGAGTCAGAGCTGATTATCTTGGTGCATCTATGAACAAATAAAACTACATATGAGTTTATTTATTTTGTTTGCGTTTATTTGATCAAGAATAGAGGAAAAAATTTAATATTGTAAAATATAGTAATTTAAAACAAAGCTGAATATTTTTGCGACTAGCCATTTCTTCAGCCTTCATCTTACATGATCCTTCAGAAGTCATTCTAATATGCCATTTTAATGCTCAAGAAACATTTCTTATTATTTTTAATGTTGAAACCAGATGTGCTTCTTAATATTTTTTCTGGAAACAAATTAAAACGGACAGCATTTATTCAATAAATCCAGTATCAATCAATCAATCAAAGTTTTAATCAATCTTTTGAACAAGTGTCACGTTTAATCAATCTAATGCATCCCTACTGAATGAAAGCATTATTATTATTTTTTTTTTTTAAGTTTAAAATGCTAGTATGTCATAAGCAAATAATCTATTTCTTTTAGGCTAACCCTTAATGAGTGAAATGTGTTTGTCCTGTCTTACCTGGCCACCTGCAGTGGCTGTTCACTCTGTAGAGTCTGTTTGTCTGCAGCCAGATCCCATAATGCCGGAGGAGCCAGACCTGTATCTGACTCTTTAATACCTGCCAGACAGACACACAAAATACAGCATCGATGCATTTGTGTTACAAAGCAAAGAGCCATAATGTGAAGTGTGAAAAAAGTGTGAAGTAACATTCAGCCAAGTATGGTGACCCATATTCAGAATTTGTGCGCTGCATTAACCCATCCAAAGTGCACACAGAGCAGTGGGCAGCCTTTTATGCTGCGGCGCCCGGGGAGCAGTTGGGGGTTCAATGCCTTGCTCAAGGGCACCTAAGACGTGGTATTGCCAGCCCGAGACTAGAACCCACAACCTTAGGATTATGAGTCAAACTCTCTAACCACTAGGCAACAACTTCCCCTTAAAATATAATATTAGCTCCTCACAAAGAAATTACAGCACAATTACCTGTGAGCTCATTTATTTTCTTCAGAAGCTGTTGAATATCATCTTCCACTTGTTTGATCTGTCTGGAATACGTACTTTGCCCCTATTCACAAACAAAAGCAAGTGAATAAATGACACATAACACTGCTGTAACTTCTGCTAAATGAAAGTCATCTGAATGCTAAAACATGCAGCTTTTTAGTGCTAATACTTACATAGGTTTTCAGAAGTGCAATATCTCCTTCATCCAACGCTGCGAAATAAAACAAATCAAGATAATTAAACAAGATATTCATCATTTTACAGAACGACAGACACATAACGTTTCTCTGATAAGTCTGTTCAGGCTAACACAGACTGACATAACTAACAACACTGTTACATTTGACAGCTCGTATAATGAACGTGGGAGAGTAAATATGTGAAGTAAAGGATGACACAACATTAAAATAGTTTTAGTTTAGTAGATTCGGCTTTTGTTGACAAATTCCAACTGCAGAGCGGCTAGTCGATAAATGCTAATCTGTCTGTTATAATCTAAAATCCACCCGAAAGTCTTCGCAATAATACCTCGAATTGGTTTGTCTTCTTTCTCCTCTTCTTTTACTTTGCGTTGCTCGGTTCCTAAATAATCAGGCATGACTGCTTTTTTTCTTTGTAATAAACTCGGTTAGTGACTGTTCAGTCAATATTACACAGCAGGTTTTCTGTTCCGCTGCGAAAGAACACAGGAAACTGCGATTGTATTTCAAAATAAAAGTACCCCACCAATTCAGAGAGAAAGCGAGCCAATTTGTATTCCCTATTTGTTTATTTTAATTCGCTATAACTTTTTTACACACACTATTCTATCTATAGTAGTGCATATATATGTACACACACACACACACACACACACACACACACACACACACACACACACACACACACACACACACACGTAAATCAATAAATAAATCAGCCTGGTATTATGTTTAAATTGACAAAGCATATTGAGCAAAGCATATCTTATTTTGAAACACAACCCCGCCTTGAGTCATTCACTGTTTTGCCTTTATCCATGTTTTTGTTTTCATACCACAAATCTTCCACTGAAGGATTAATATTTGTTCTTTATAGTAGGTAAATTATTTGTTTGTCTTTTAAATAATACATGTACCTTGCAATGAACCCCTTCTGTTACTGCTTTTCTCTTAAGACTAGTTAACTGGCTAAAATCAAACTTCAAACACTGGCTACATTAACTTACTGGCTCTGTCTTGTCGATGTGCGCTTACTTACTACTTATATCTATATATCTATAGATATATAGATATATTTGAATATTATATAGATATATTTGTGTTTAATATGAGTTATTAGTATTTCGCTATCGGTTTAGTGACCAAGACAGCGTCTTTACTAGTGTCAAGTAAATGCAATGCAAGAATGACTATAAAACTTGTCTTAAAGAGGCTGATAATTGAATCCTGTGATCTAAACTAAACGCTGCCGTAATTGCTAAAAAGATGAATCCTTCCCTATTCCAGATCCTAGAATGCATCCATCAAATCAGTGCCTTAAGTGATCTGTGCTGTCAGGTAAACAAACATAATTTATTCACATGTCTGTTTCCGCACAAGCAATATGATCTTGTAATATGAGCTGTAATTGAAATGCAATAACTTTCTTTCATTTAGCATGAATGATATGAACCTCAGCCCAGTGGGCATGGACCAGCTCAGCGTGCCGCCTGTGAGTGCAAGTCACCTCTGCCTCCCCACATCCCCAACACACAATCCCATCACCACTCCAGGTCAGGAATCAAATGCCTCTTAGATGTGTGTGTATATCTAGAGAAGTATGGAGAAGTAACATGTCAGTTTTATTTCAGGCATGCCAGTCGCTATACCCAGCCTGGGTCCATCACTTGGGCCTCTTCCTTCTGCACTGTCCCTGATGTTACCCATGGGTCATTTAGGGGACAGAGGCGTTATGTGTGGCCTTCCAGAAAGAAATTATACATTACCACCTCCTCCATACCCACACCTGGAGAGCAGCTACTTCAGACATATCCTTCCAGGTAATGTTACTGAAAATATGTTAATGTGCATTTTAAACCAGTGGCTGACAAACTTTTGGACCTAGGAATTCCCTTAATGTACAACTAATTTAGAATTTCATAATAATATTATAATTTCTTATAATAATGACTAACATATCTTTACAACTTTTTGCAAGGATCCTGATTTATTGTGCCGTACTGTTTAGTGTCAAACCGAGAGAAATGTATGTTTATTTAATTATTCCAGATTAAGTATAATGAATAAAAAGTATATATTAAAAAAAAGAATTATGTCTTTAATTTGCTCTATAGAGTTATCTTAACCTCTTGTTGGCAGAAATAATTTATTCTATCAAATATTCTATTTTCATATAAAGCTTTTGAACAAATTTATTTGTATTTTTTGTAGGCAAATATAAAGTTTAATAGTATATATTTTAAAAGATAAATATAAAAAAATATAATTTTTGTAGTATGATTTAAAAACATTAATATATATATTTTTAATTATATTACTATATTTAAATATTTTATATCTGCCAAAATACATTTTTAATCAAGCTTTAGGGCAAATTAAGCTAATTTAAAATACATATATTTTTTTATATAGGAATGAATGAATGAACAAGTGAACGAATTAATGAATGAATTATAAAAAATTTAAATCAGTGTTTAAATACAAAGTCTGTATTTTACATACAAAATTGTGAAATAAAATATTCTATAAATTGCTATATTTCTGTTGAAATGTATTTTAAATAAAGCTTTAGAGCTGATACATTTTGATTCATTTTTGTTGGTAGAAATAATTATGGCTTAGACTATATTATTTCAACAAACAACACATTTTATTATATAAAACGTTTGAGCAAATTGAGCACATTTAAATCAGTTCTATCAACAGAAATGCTTTTTTTAATATATTGTTTTTACATGGTTTGTTTGCTGTAAAGCTTTAATTAAAATGCACTGTTGGCAAGAGTAATATATCATATAAAACATTAGATTTCTGCCAAAATGTATTTAATGAAGCTTAAGAGCAAATTATGCTCACTTAAAATATATTTTTAATTGTTTATCAATTCACTGACCCCATGCAGTACCTTTACGGAACCCTAGGGGGCTTTAGATGTATTTATATTCATGTATCAAATAAATAAAATCCAACCTTCTTTATTTAATCTCTTATATATAGGTATTCTGTCATATCTGGCAGATCGTCCCCCTCCCCAATACATTCATCCCAGCAGCCTTAACATGGATGGGACTCTTTCCGTATCCAACAACAACCCCTCTGGATTAGACCCATACAGTGGCCCCGGCGGCCCTCTAGAACAAGGCCTGGTGACCCTAGACGCAAGACAGGTCGGAGGCCAGGCTGATCTCCACCAAGGAGGCACTCACGATGTTCAACTAGACGCCACAGGACTAAACATGGAGTCACGTGTAAGTAGTCCGATGTCTCCTGATGGAATGGAAGAGGACTTGGCCTCCATGGAGAGTGTCGTGGTGGCAGAGACCCAGCAGCAGCTGGGTACCAGACCTCAGCCTCATGAGGGTTTGGCAGGTGTGAACTCCTCAGGAGGAGTGATGCCCCTGCATGGAGCAGGCCTGGAGCTCCCGGTGGTGATGGAGCAGGAGCACATGGGCAGCAGAGTAGGAAACAGCACTACAGGAGCAGGCGGTCCAGGGACGCTGGGTGAAGCCTTGCACTCCACTGCAGAACTGAACTCTGGGGTGGTTAGTGTGGTGCTCACGGGGGCCATGCCGCCTCAGGCTCAACTAGAACAGGTATCTCTACATGGACCTTCAGGAATGGGGCTCGAGCCTGTTAATGTGTCACCCATCACCGCAGAAGTGTCTCTTGGGCCGGACAACAGTCTAGTGCTAGTGAACTCTACTTTACAACTAGAAGACTCAACATCTAATAAGGAAAACATGGCCACTGCCTTCAACATATGTAAGATCTGTTTGCTGATTTTGTGTATTGAAATGCGTTTTAATTCAATTTCATGCATTTGATCTTTTTTTTAGGGTGCACTTTATGTGAGCGATCATATCCGTCGGACTGCCCTGAGCATGGACCCGTCACATTCATCCCAGACACGCCCATTCAGAGCAGAGCCCGCCTCTCTCTGCCCCGCCCCCTCTGCCTCCGCACTTCTGTAGCCGATGAACCCATTGGTACATACTTTGTGTTCAATTCTCAAAATATAGTTAATACTTTATTGTGTAAAGTCCTTATGATAAATGTTACAGTAGTTATTATATCAATAACAGTAAGTTATGCAAGACTACAAGCAAATAACCCTAAACCAAACTTTAACCTTCTAATAAGTACATGATGTGAATTAATATTGCTCAGAACTTATTTATATAATTATACTTTCAGTATATCCAATATGATACCAATAAAATAAAAAAAAACTGTAATATCAGCCAATAATCTACATGCTGCCAATAAATTATGGAAATAGCTATATAATATCTTATTGCTAGTAAAATTTAGCCAGAAAAAATTTACTACTTTTGATTATTAAAGATGTTTGGTTAACAATTTAGTTAACCAAGCCCTAATTCTGACCCTAACACTATAGTAAGTACATGTTGTAAATTAATGTTACTTAGTAGTTAAATATGTAATTACACTGTAACAGAGGCAGCTTAAAATAAAGTGTAATCAATGTGACTTGACAGTTAGCTTGTTAATTGTAGTTAATGGGAAGTGGTGTTGTGGGAAGGATTTTGTTTGATTGCTGAAGCCATTTTTTGTTTCCTTCAGGTGTGTTTGCTAGAGAGACCATACCCTCCAGGACCTGCTTTGGGCCGATGGTTGGACAGCACTGTAGCAGTGTAGAACTTACAGACTGGTCTGATAAAGATACCCCCCAAATATGGAAGGTACATGAAACCCAACACATGAATATTAGAATGAGTTCTGAACGATCATGTGACACTGAAGACTGGATCTGCTGAGAATTCAGCTTTGCATTCAGAGGAATAATGTACATTTCCAAACTGATTAAAATAAAAAAGAATCAAAGGCTCAAAAATGGTAAAAGGTTTTACATACCCCAAACATTAGCAAGCTAGTGCATACTACTAAATCGCATCCTTTTATTCAATATTAATTACACTGACATGTCATGTTGTTATCCTAAAAATAGCTTTAATAGGTCACTGTGCATTTAATCTAATGTAGATGTTCCACAATGACATCCAAGAGTTCTTTATTGTGACGACAGATGAGCATGAATGCAACTGGACAGGGCTGGACTGGGACAAAAAATCGGCCCGGGCATTTTTGCCCAGACCGGCCCATTATATGATCATAATCACCACCCATCTTTGCACGCCCTTAATTATATGCATACCAACTCCTATTCATTAAAACCACTAATGCCATGTAATGAGTGAGTATAGGAACGAGTGAGAGTTAACAGATGAAATAAGTCAAAATGTTATATTTATTAATACAGTTGAACTATACTCCACAGCGGTGAATCCTAAAACAAGCTATAAGCGGCTCTGGCATAGCAATACCAGTGTTTCTTACAGGATTTTTATTAAAACTATGGTGGTGTGTCCTCGGTCCTTCTAGGGGGGGTTCGGGTTCATGCCCCCCCCCCCCCCCCGTGAGAAAATTTTGTGCATTTTAATGTTAAATTCATTAATCTGATGCACTTTGAGAGTTCAAAATTAAAAGCTCCAACCCATGGGACATTCTACCAGAAACGTACATTTTCTATCCCAAAAGAAACAAACAAAAAGTAGTATTAACCTTCAACTTTAACACTGATTTTAACAAAGGAGATAGTGAATAATTGTAAATTATTGAAATCCCACCTCTGCACATAATAATTTTTGAATAATAAGCATTTTAATATGCAGTTACTCTTTAAAATGTCAGGCTCCGTCACAGACATGGCTGATATTGTAAGTGTGTTAAAGAATATGCTCTCTTCTGTACAAATATCATCATTTTAATGAGGATCTGTCCCTTATTGAAGGAAACATATAATTCATTAAAAAAAACACAGCTATCAGGCTGATTTTGCTTGTTTTGTGGGCTCTTAGATAAAGAATGACCATCAGGTTCACATAATGTTGTTGAATAAGGGGCTTTTTGGGTAAAGTTTGTTACCAACGCATTATTGTAAATATATAATCCAGTCTTTACTATCACTATATACCCATTTCAATAATTGTTATAATCAAAATAGCCATTTTTGGACTAAAATATACTTTGTGACAGGACTGACCATGGTGTGACAGGGTTGACAATGTTGTGACAGGACTGACATTTTTTCCATCAAGCATTACGATTTACATTAAAATGACCAGATTTTCTCTGTAAAACTAAAAAAACTAAATGTTTATAATTTGTAGTAATATACTAAAAATCTGTATTTAAATAGTGGATAAGTCTTTATTAATAAAAATTAACCAAACACAATTAACAATGGGAAAAGATAGTCTCGATTTTAAAAAGTGAACAGTGTTTTAATTCTCTAATAGGCCTATTATCAGCCTCTTTAAACCTGTGTATGCTACAAGTAAAATTCATTAATATATCCTATATGTTATCATATATCTTTACCCAGATTCCTTATTGAATCAGTAACTTAAGAGCTGTATAATAGAAGAATCTCTCTGGATTATCCGACAAGTACTTCATATGCAGGTTCCTGAGTGTATCTAAGAGAAATCTCTTTTGCATTCTTATCTTCACTTTTGTGACGGTCTGCTTTTTACCAGTGGTCATGCGGCTGACATCATCTCTCAAGTAGAATGTTTTTACATTGTTTTTTAAATCCTCCGACATGCGGACACACTTCTTTCTTGAGAAGGCATATGGATCCCCCCCGATCGTTTTCCAGCGACGCCGAGTAAAACCTAAAGTTTCTTGGGCATATTTTTTCAGTTTGTATTTTTTTAGAATTGACCCTGACAAAAGGCTTGTGATAACCCTCATGTTTGCAGTTCCTTGTGCCTCTTCAACGCGTTTTTGTAGGTCTTCAACCAATGCTTCTTGGAAACGTTCATGTTGATCTTGTTTGGTTCCATTCCTAGTGTATTGTCTCTTTGTATTCGGGGACCCTGATCTTTTGAGCAATCTCTCGAACCTTTTTTTATATTTTTCCTTTTTTCTTCTCTCATCACAAAGCAACTTTTTCAGTACTTTTAGTTCAACATGAAGCTTTCTCCTCGTCTTCTTGGGATGTTTTTGTCCAGCTAACTTTTGCCTGCCAAAAACATAGATTACATTAGAAAACAATTCAATATAAATTAATAATTAGTGTGTATGAGAGGGACAGAGTTTTCAGTGAGAGAGTGTGAATGTGTGACTGAAGGGGAAGAACCGAAGGATGAACCGACGTTCTGAATTGACCACCTTCTTACTAACTTAAATGTACGTTTAATGGGTATAATGCTGTATTACTTCAATAGTGAGTTATTCATAATGTTATGTGTGAGTCATCAGAAAGTTGGTCCTTGCTAACCATGATGGCCCTGAGTTTGGCTCTGTCCCTGGTTCTGGCTCTCCTTGTGGCTGCAAATCAGTGGCCTTTTGGTTCAGCCTGCATCGTCTCTGTTGTTCCCGCCATGACTTGCGCTTATGCCTTTGTTCTCTCTCACTCATTTCCTTAATACTTTTCTTCCTGCTATTTTTCAGTTTCCATCTGTCCCTCTCTTTCTGAAGATGCCTCTCCTTCCTATCTGGATCAGCATTTCGACGGGCCCGACACTGTCTTTGCCTCTCCGCTGCACTAACTGGTGCCATTGAAATCTGTTTGAATTTCATTGATTACTCATTATTATGCAAATATACAGTTATAAACATTTGTTCGTTTTTTTATAAACAAAACAACTTAAAATGCAGCTCATCTTTGTCGCAGACAAAAGAGAGATTTGTATATATCATTTATGAGCGTTTGCAGCATCAAAATTAAATTGAATTTGAATTGAAATTAGGCGTTTATTCAAAATAAATAAATAAATAAATAAATAAACAAATGTTAGCAGTAGTCAACATATTCATCTGCAATGAAACAAGAAGATTACCTGTGGTATTCACTACAAACAAGCAATGTATCAGGCCCCGTCACAGAATGTCAGGCCCTGTCACAGTGAAATGTGACAGGGCCTGACGTGACAGGGCCTGACCGTCAGCCATTTTAATAGCTATGACTCAGCAATTTAGCATGTTAGCATAAAAACTGACAACATTTCAGAGAGTATTTACACAAAAGATTTAATTTGTTCCAAATCTAAACCTATTGACATACATTTTCTGGGACATTATTGCGTGACAGGAACTGACGTAGTAGCTCGACCTCAGGTAAAAACATGCAGAAAGGCTTAAAATTACAAAATTCAAGGACAGAACTTACCTCTGGTTGGTGTCAGTGTGTGATGAGAGGCAAATGAGGTCACTTCCTGTGATTTGGGACCTTAAAGAGATATCACACACTTTTCTTGGAATCTTTTATGCAAGTGTGACAGGGCATGACAGAAACCCGGGGACACTTTTAAAAAATCGATTTATTTATTATTAATTCATTTTACTGAAGATTTTAATCGAATAATACAAATTATAACATCTTAAATGTGCTATGGTATTGTTTTTTCTATGAATTTCAAATGTATAATTATTATTTATATGATGTATAGAATTGAGATTTGACCTGGGACAGTACATTTTAGGGGTTCTTAATTTTAAAAAGGGTTTTTTAAACAAAAATAAAAAACAATTTAATCAAATACATAACATAATCTGTTGTAAAACTCTCTAAATTAATTCACTGTATGACAGTTTTGGGAAATATGTGGATTACACCAGTTTTATAAAACAATAGTAGTGCCAGGACAGCAAATGTACGTTTCTGGTAGAATGTCCCCCATATTCAGTGTGCAAATTAAACAAAGAAAAATTCAAACCTCTTTTAGTTACAGTGTCTATTTACATTACACCTATACATAATAATAGTTATAATATTAATCCAGTGACAGTAATAGCCATATTTTGTAAAACAAATGCACAAAAAAAATAAGGGAAACTTTCTTAATTAGTTGTACCAATTTCTATACTTGAAAGAGATAAGCACATGATCTTTTATTTTGACGCAAACTGCATCAAGCTTTTATTTTGGCGGAAAACATGGTTTACAAACGCCTCTTATTAAATTTCTAGTGAATTGCGGTAATTGTCAACTATGCAGATGTGGAAATAATCTACACTCATGACATGGCCTAAGTGTTTTGAAAGTAGTTATGCTTACCGCAGGCTCTACACTTTCTCATCTCTCTCCTAATCCTCCGTCCTCACTATCATCATCTGCCACAGGAGCTGATGAAGGTCAGAAAACATATATTTGGACACAGTTTACAGTGTCTGCTTTAAGGACCTGGTTCTATTTTTTCACGCTATTTATCTGCACATTCCTTGCGTTTCTTCTCCATCTTTTTTTACAGATACACACTGACACTGCTGCCGCTCGCTCACTCGTTTAAAGTTGTGATTGGGCCAGCCCAGTGTCAATCAAGAAAAGAGCCAATGGGCCGCTGATCTACGTGTTTCATGGGCTGGTCTGTCAGAAAAAAAAACTAACACTGACTTTGACCAATGCACTACACCGGCACAAACCCAGCGCCGCCAATTAAGCAAAACAAAACAAAACAAATGGGCCGCCGATGTACAAATTTAATGGGCCGTTTAAAAAAAAAAAAAAAAAAAAAAAAAAAAAAAAAATTATGAGTTTGAGATATCGGCCCAAAAAGCACGTCGGCCCACCGGGCAAATGCCCGGTATGCCCAATGGCCAGTCCAGCCATGCAACTGGATGATGTTTGTACGGAAAGCAAGGTAACCACATCCCCAGAAACTATTTTCATGGCAGTTATTTCAGGAAGCTCTATATTGAAACCATGCATTGTATGAAAACAATCAGGTAGTTGAACACCAAAATCAACTCTATTTGCAGGACTACAGAGGAACAGAATCTCGTGGCATATACCGACGACGGGAAGCTGTATTTCTGCACATCCAGAGAGATTCTGCCAGATCAGGAGCTGTTGTTTTATTACAGCAGGGACTACAGTAGACAGTTAGGTGGGACTTCCTCTTACATGGAACCCTCTGCCTTAACCGGTAAGAAGGTACAGTATATCTATTGTGTCTTTTAGAAGAGTATAACGGCGTATGCAGACCAGTATGACACACACACAGACTTAACGTGACTGTTCTGTTTATTCTCTCAACAGCACTTTCATAACAACACCGGAAACATAACCGGAAACATAAGTACAAAGTGCATCATGGGAAACGTAGTCACATAAAGCATCAACACAATATACAACATCTCCTTCCCCCTTACTCTTTGAGGTCTAACACAGAGATTACAAATTAACTGTAATATCAGTAGTCATGAATTTATGAAATTCAACTTCTCTTACGAACTTTTCTTTTCTCTTTTTTTTTTTTTTTTTTTCATTTATTATTAAGTATTTATTTTGCTCAGAAGATTCAGCTTTTTTTTTTTTTTATGATTTCCTTAAGTGTATGAACACAACTAATTCCTTGGGAGTGAGGGTAGACTACCTCAAACCCTAGCTGACCCTTTTGGGGATTATTCTGCCCCGACACAATAAGGGTAGCTCCTAACTAAGTATAATCCAAAAAACGGTGAGGTGGGTGCCGCTCCCTAACTGGGTATCGGCGGCCTGTCTGGTTTCCATTTTCTATCGGTACAACAGGTGATACCTGTTCCTTTACAGATGGACAATTTGAGGTCTTGGTAGACTCAGTAATGGGTACTTCAGGAGCTGGCGTACTGTCACTAATTTGATCAGTGACATCCGCAACTTCGGAAAGATCCTTTAATGAGTTGGCTCCCTTAAGCAACTGATCCGTGTGTCTCCTCCAAGAAAGATTTCCAGCCGTTTTGACTTTATACGAGACTGGACCCGTCTGGGCCTCCACAGTAGCCGGAACCCATTTCGGACCACCACCATAGTTCCGGGCCAGCACTGGTGAGCCTACCGAAAAGGTTCTGTCCTTGGCTCGCAGATTCCGTCGCTGTACCTGATTCTTTTGCTGTCGTAAGACAGTTTCTTTGAGTGTTGCTGGTTTAAGCAGCTCAAAACTTGTCCTGAGCTCTCTATTGAACAACAAAGACGCTGGTGACACTTTGGTAGTTGCGTGCGGAGTACTGCGATAGCACAACAAGAAGCTATGAAGGCGTTGATGAATTGTCCCTTGTCCGAGTGAAGCTTTCAACGCATGTTTCATGGTTTGGACAAACCTTTCTGCTAACCCATTTGTTGCAGGATGGTAAGGTGATGACGTGATATGCTGCACCCCGTTTGCTTGTAGAAATGTGGCCATCTCCTGAGATGTAAATTGAGGGCCATTATCTGAGACCAGCTGCACTGGAGATCCAAATCTACTGAAAATTTCTCCCAGTTTCTCAATTGTCTTTTCAGCTGAGGTAGATTTCATGATAGCCACCTCAGGCCACTTACTGTGTGCATCCACGACAACCAGCAGCATTTTGTCCTCGACTGGACCTGCAAAATCAATATGAATGCGATGCCATGGATTCTCTGGATATTCCCATGGGTGCAGCGGTGCCAGTTGTGGTACATTACGTATGCGCTGGCATGACGTACATGTTCTTGCCTTTTCCTCAATTTGGCTGTCCACTCCTGGCCACCAGAAGTAACTCCTGGCAATTTCTTTCATTCGGACCATTCCACAGTGTCCCACATGCAGCTGTTTTAGCACTTGCTTGCGCAGGACCGGGGGAATGATCACTCTCCTTCCCCACAGCAAGCAGCCTGACTGCACTGAAAGTTCATGACGTCGAGAGATGTATGGTTTTAGCTCCAGGTCATCGCTCTCCCCTTTTCCTGTCATGACGATATCCATGACTTTGGACAGGACAGGGTCACTGCGTGTGCTCTTACGTACTTGCACAGCTGTTACTGGGGCCCTTTCCACCTGGCTGAAGTAGAAAATTTCTGCAACTTGAGCCTCTTTTATCCTGTCTGCGAGAGGCAATCTGGACAGACCGTCCGCATTTCCGTGCAATTCTGACTTCCGATATTTGATGTCATAGGTGTGAGCGGATAACATCAAAGCCCATCTTTGCATCCTACTGGCAGCAAGAGAGGGAATGCCATGGTGTGGGCCAAAAATTGCAGTGAGTGGGCGATGATCGGTCAGCAACGTGAACTTCCTTCCAAAAATGTACTGATAAAACTTGCGAACTCCAAACACAATACTCAGCGCTTCTCGCTCGATCTGAGCATAGTTTGTTTCTGCTTTACTCAGACTCCTGGAAGCAAATGCGATTGGCCTCTCTTGACCATTTGGCATGATGTGGGACAAGACAGCTCCCACACCATATGGAGAAGCGTCGCAGGCCAGCTGAATGGGAAGAGCAGGGTCAAAATAAGTGAGGACATTTGACCTTAAAAGTGTCTCTTTTGCTCTTTTGAATGCCTCCTGGCATTCAGAGGTCCACCTCCAAGTTTTCTCATGACACAATAATTTGTGCAGGGGTTTCAGCAACGTAGCAATGTTTGGGATGAAACGACCATAATAATTTAGCAAACCGAGGAAAGACCGCAGCTGGCTTACATTTTCGGGCACTGGAGCATCCACAATGGCCTTAACCTTGGATGGAGATGTATGCAACCCAGAGGCATCAATGACATGTCCTAAGTACTCGACTGACAACTGGAAAAATTCACATTTGTCCTTGCGCACTCTCAATCCGTATTCTTTCAGTCTCTCAAGGGTAGCATCAAGATGTTGTAAGTGCGACTCGTCATCAGTGCCAGTCACTAGAATGTCATCTAAGTAACACACCACTCCTGGAAGCCCTGCCAGAATTTGATCCATCGCACGCTGAAAAACGGATGGAGCCGAAGTAATTCCGAATGGTAACCGCTTATACCGAAATAGGCCTTTGTGGGTGTTAATGGTGAGAAGTTCTCTGGACTGTTCCTCAACATGCATCTGCAGGTATGCTTGGTTGAGGTCGATTTTGCTGAATTTTTGCCCTCCAGTCAGCCCAGCAAAAAGATCATTAATGTGAGGCAAGGGGTATTGTTCTGCTGACAACACTGGATTTACAGTGACTTTAAAATCCCCACAGATCCTTATGCCTCCATCTTTCTTTAAAACTGGAACAATGGGTGTTGCCCACTTACTCACACTGACTGGTTCCAGCACCCCCTCCTTCCTGAGCTCAGCTAAGCTTGCTTCTACCTTGGGTTTCAGCGCATATGGAAGGGGCCGGGCCTTTAAAAATTTTGGCTGGCTTCCCGGCTCTACAGTCAATTTCACCTTGATTTTCTCCATGCTGCCCAACTCCTGTTTGAAAACATCACTGTGTTTTCGGAGAATACCTTCAAGGTCCAGTGTTTTATGTGTCATCATATGTATAGCTGGCCAGTCCACCTTGAGTTGCTCCAGCCACGAACGTCCCATCAACGAGGGGTAACCACCCAAAACCACATACAATGGCAGTTTTTTTGTTTGTCCGTTCAGTTCAACTGTTACCTGAGTGAGTCCTTTCATGGTCACCGCTTCCCCAGTGTAAGTCTTAAGAATCACATCAGGTGGTGTGAGTGGTAGATGGCTCAGAATTTCACTGTATACCGCATCCGACACGAGCGACACAGCAGCACCAGTGTCAATCTCCATTTTCACAGGCTGTCCTTCCAGCAGCGCGGTGACCTTATAAGCCTTGGTTCCACCTGCGACAGTGAGCACATGCAAAGGAAATTCCTCATCAGATGTATCAGTAACCTCGTTTTCCTGCTCAACTGCAAACACATGTTGCTTTTGCTTCCTTCTGTATACTGGTTTCTGTAGCGTTTTTTTTCTTTCTGTTTTATTTTTACATGCCCGCTCAATGTGTCCTTTTTTCTTGCAGCTGCGGCACTCCGCATCTTTAAACCAGCATGAAACAGGTGAGTGTCCCGTTTTACCACAGCGAAAACATGGGCCTTTATTTTCAGTTTGTTTTTCGGTCTCCATCTTATACACTTTACTGTTTGAGCTCAGTTGCTGTGCTTCCTTTGCAGCTAATTCCATAGACACACTTAGCTCAATAGCTCTTTGTAGTGTCAGGTTGCCCTCCGTTAACAGTCTTTTTTGTATGCCCTCAGAGCGGAGTCCGCAGACTAATCTGTCTCGAAGTGTGTCATTTAGCACTTCACCAAATTCACAGTGTTCAGCTAATTTTTTTAACACCGCTACAAACATTGTCACGGTTTCTCCTTCCAGCTGATTTCGTCGGTGAAATCGAAATCGCTCTGCAATTACTAAGGGCTTTGGAGAGAAATGTGCTTTAAGAGTGCCCACTATTTGATCATATGTTTTCTCTCCCGGTTTTTCTGGCTGCAGGAGGTTACGCAGTAGTGTATATGTCTTTGGACCCATCACACTTAAGAAAGTGGGTACCACTTTCTCCTCAGTAATAGCATTCGCTGCCACAAAGTACTCAAATCTTTCTGTGTAAGAGCTCCACTGCTCACTACTTTCATCAAAGTGACCAATGTTGCCAAAAACTGCTGCCATTTTGCCGTACTCTGTCGTTTCAGTTAATTCAGTCACTTATCTGAATCGTTGTCTTTCTTCCCCCTCTTCAGTCAACACGTTGATTAGCAGCAGGCTCGTATTTTCTCATTTCCAGCGATCTCGCCATGGAGCCGCTTCATTTCCGCATTACATCACACACGCGGATTAACACCGTCCTCGTCGCCAATTTATTGTGTCTTTTAGAAGAGTATAACGGCGTATGCAGACCAGTATGACACACACACAGACTTAACGTGACTGTTCTGTTTATTCTCTCAACAGCACTTTCATAACAACACCGGAAACATAACCGGAAACATAAGTACAAAGTGCATCATGGGAAACGTAGTCACATAAAGCATCAACACAATATACAACAATATCCATATAAGATCTCTTAATCTCTGTGTCTCATCAGGTGTGCCCAGAGTGCCAGAAGGCCAGATATGTCATTGTGGAAAAGAATGTGGCTCTTTCACAGAGTTTAAATCCCACCTCAACAGCCATGCCCAGAGGCACAGCCCCACTCAGGACCACCCTGCTCACGCTACACACAACCAATCTCAGTCACAGGAGAAGGTGACCAGTGAGTCGTCCCAGTCCGCTTCCTCCCCACACTGGCAGTGCCACTCCGATGTGAATGAACATTCCAGCAGCAGCAGCAGCATTGGACACGGTCGCGAGAGAAAGTTTAAATGCAGCGTGTGCACACGAGCGTTCACTACGTCCACTAAGCTAAATGTGCATTTCATGGGGCACATGGGCATGAGACCACATAAGTGTAGCTACTGCAGCAAAGCCTTCAGTGATCCCAGCAATCTCAGAAAACACCTGAGAATCCACACAGGTAAATGCACATTAGAAAATTGCATTTGAAACTGTTCATAATTGTGAAACTGTAGTAACAAGCCATTTTGATATAATAACAAGGAAATAACTTTTTTTATCCATTATGATTTAATGATACAAAGAATCAAATCCTGATGGATAAAATTACATCCGATGCCACTTAGAAATGCATTACATTTTAGAAACAGTGGTTTATGAATCCTGGTAAATAAATGACCTGAGGTTAATTTGTTTTCAGTGAAATTACATTATTATTGGCCAGAAAAAGTTGCTGTCATCATTACTGCTCTGCTCATGAAATATATATGTTTTTTTTTCTGCAGGTCAGAAGAACTTCAGGTGTACAGTATGTGGGAAGTCTTTTACTCAGAAGGCACATGTGGAATCTCATATGGTTATACACACTGGTGCCAAGAACATTAAATGTGACCATTGTGACAAGATGTTTGTGAGGAAACAAGATCTCAAACAGCACATGTATTCACATTCACTGTAAGGCTAGATTTCATATTTTATTTAAAGTATACATTTGAAATATCCCTTTAAAATGTATAAATTAATGATATGCATTATTTATATATATATATATATATATATATATATAAATATATTTTTATATTTTACTTTTTTTTAATGTAATATAAAATGTAACTAATAATGCAAAATCATAGTAATGTAAATAATATTAACTATTATTAATAGATTCTGACATTTCATAGTCCAATCAAATCCTCATTTTTTTTCTGTTGAAAAAATGTTATTTAAATACAATAAATTAATTTCATTGTAATATGTAACATTTACATAATATATAACATTATGAATTTAAAATGCATTGAGAATGTTGTATGTTCTCCAAATATTTTACTTTCCCCAACAAAACCATTTAAAAATATGATTTACAAGTATATGGAATAATGTAAACCTATCATATTCGTAATTTTTTCTTCACGTATCATTTTCTTACCTGCTTTAACAGCCACCTTTTTTCCTTGATTATCCTTTCTTTATTCCAGAGACCGTCAGATAACTTGTCCAAAGTGTGACAAACAATTCTTGAAGACAGACCATCTAAAAAAACACTTGAACTCTCATGATGGGAAACGGGATTTCAACTGTGAGAAGTGCAACAAGGGCTTTCTCACTAAATACCACCTCACACGCCACCTCAAAATCTGCAAGGGACCTAAGATTAGTCGAGGGCCAGCGCAGGGGGAGGAGGAGGAAGATGAGGAGGATGAGGATGAGGAAGAGGGAGGGTAGATGAAGGACAGATCAATCCAGTCAATGAGCAGGAGTGTGGAATAGGCGTGAGAGGATTTACTTCAGAAAAAAATATGTAATGGGATGAATCCAAACCTTATCTAGCCTATTTATCTGACCCTTTTTTGTGTGTTCTTGTTCTTCCCATCTGCCTTTACTTCCTTATGCCAAAATTTGTGTATGCCTAAATCAAATAGCCAACAGAAATGTAATTAGATTTAAATAAGAAAAAATATGCATCACATATTTTTAAGTCAAGTGTCACTGTTAAATGTATAAATTATTGGTCAAACAATAAAGAAAAGACATTGCCTTTTTGTACATTTTTGTTTACAGTGTTATTTAAAATGCAAATAATTATACGTCACAATGTTCTACAACTGAAGCAAATGAAAAAACAATTTCTCCCGACAGCACGGTTTTATTGGTAAATATTCAGTGACGTCACCTTACGTCGCTCCGTCGACACAAAACGCCAGACGAGAGAAATCGACCAAGAGTGAACTCTTTCACCTCACGGACGGTTGAGTTTGGAGCTGGTCTGTTGAAATAGCAAGTTTAATCTCTCTTTCACCATGGCAACGTCTGTGAAGCTCAATAACGGGGCAGACATGCCCATCGTCGGACTGGGCACATGGAAGGTATGGTCTAACTTATCTGATGAGGGTGCTTTCACACTAGCACTTTTGGTGCGCACCCGGGTTCGTTTGATGTCAGAGTTCGGTCCGTTTGGATGATGAGAACGCTGTCTTCCGTACTCGGATGCACATCGGCGAACCGTACCTATCGAAGCATATGGGTAGCAATATTCAATTTGGAATGTAATATGCAAAACGACAATGCAATATGTAAAATGGCAATGCATTTCTGTATTTACATTTTCCAATACATTTGTGCAACGTTTGGTGCAAAATGAAAATGAAATTACATCATTTTCATTTGCCATTTCACACTAGTTTTAATATGTAAAATGAATAGTAATTTTAACGCTTTATAAGTTGCAAAATTAAAAATGAAAATGTATTACAGAAATGATTAGATATGTATAACATGTTCAAGCAAAAACTGTGGGAAAATTATCATTCAAATGCTATTTTTTTACTCACAGTCAAGACACTTACGATTGCATTTTCATTCAGTGTCCAGCAATGAATGGAGCAAAATTCAATGTGCACATTGAAAATGCATTCCGAGCCGATCACGTGTCCGCCCCCTCGCGCCATGTCAATCATTGCGTGAACAAGGCGGTCCGAACGCAATCGTACCAAATCGCGGAAGTGAACCGCTTTTAATGACAAATTATTTGATGAAAATGTGTGTTTGTGAGTGTTTCACTCACTTTCCTGATGAGCATGACTGACGCGCTGCAAGCAGAGAGCTGTGCATCTCATTTATGTTCGCCTTCATCGTTCTTTACAGCATTTTCAGTACATTCGTAAGACAGACGCAAGTGCCGTTATGTACCGAAGCTTTATAAACAAAACGAACAGTTCAAAAACGTAAAGGTGAGTAAAAGTGCAGAGAGTAATGTTATGCGTTTTGCACGAGGCTGACTCCAGCTCCTTATTCGCCAGCTCCTTATTCGCCGAACTATCCGTTCCACCTTAAAAATTTCGGGTGATTGTTAATCCTTCCCCCTCAGTGCTATTGGTTGTATTTTTTAAAGGAACAGTTGCACAAAAAATGGCATGCTCCAGATAACAGTTAATAATGAAAGGAAAAAATACATAGTTCTGTAAAAATGTATTGTATGTTTCAATAAATTATTCACGTGACTAATTCAGGCAGAGTTCTTTTTTTATTTAAACTCCATGCATTACACAATGTCTTTTTCAACATACCCTGTATGAATGGAACACGATAATATTGTTTGCAGCTGTGATGTAATGGTTTTGTCATTTCAGATCTTTATTAAAATGTATCCATTACTGTAAAAGATTTTAAAAACATACATTATTGAACTGTCGCACAAAATCTTGTTTTACTGCAATTTCTGTTGAAGAAACATGTGCCCTAGTCAACTGTATTCTGACAAAGCAGAGTGGGCATGTCATCATTTTGTTATTTCAAAGGTTCTCTGACATTTTCTGATGTTTTATTATGGAAATATGACCCAGACAAAATGCCCTCCAAAGCATCTGTATATGCCGAAAAAGCACATTGGGCATGTCATCATTTTCTTATTTCAAAGGTTCTCAAAAAAAGGAGCACGTAGAGGGCAGGAGTAATTCACTGTCTAACAAAATCCTGCATTAGAACATTTTCTGATGTGTTATTATGGAAATATGACCCAGAGGAAATGCCCTCCAAAGCATCTGTATATGCCGAAAAAGCACATTGGGCATGTCATCATTTTCTTATTTCAAAGGTTCTCAAAAAAAGGAGCACGTAGAGGGCAAGAGTAATTCACTGTCTAACAAAATCCTGCATTAGAACATTTTCTGATGTTTTATTATGGACATATGACCCAGAGAATATGCCCTCAATAGCAACTTTATGTGACGAAACAGCATATTGGGCATGTCATCATTTTCTTTTTTCAAAGGTTCTCAAAAAAAGGAGCACATTGAAGGCAATAGTAATTCACTCTCTAACAAAATCCTGCATTAGAACATTTTCTGATGTGTTATTATGGAAATATGACCCAGAGGAAATGCCATCCAAAGCATCTGTATATGCCAAAAAAGCACATTGGGCATGTCATCATTTTCTTATTTCAAAGGTTCTCAAAAAAAGGAGCACGTAGAGGGCAGGAGTAATTCACTCTCTAACGAAATCCTGCATTAGAACATTTTCTGATGTGTTATTATGGACATATGACCCAGAGAATATGCCCTCAATAGCAACTTTATGTGACGAAACAGCATATTGGGCATGTCATCATTTTCTTTTTTCAAAGGTTCTCAAAAAAAGGAGCACATTGAAGGCAATAGTAATTCACTCTCTAACAAAATCCTGCATTAGAACATTTTCTGATGTGTTATTATGGAAATATGACCCAGAGGAAATGCCATCCAAAGCATCTGTATATGCCAAAAAAGCACATTGGGCATGTCATCATTTTCTTATTTCAAAGGTTCTCAAGAAAAGGAGCACGTAGAGGGCAAGAGTAATTCACTGTCTAACAAAATCCTGCATTAGAACATTTTCTGATGTTTTATTATGGAAATATGACCCAAAGAATATGCCCTCAATAGTAACTTTATGTGCCGAAACAGCATATTGGGCATGTCATCATTTTCTTTTTTCAAAGGTTCTCAAAAAAAAGAGTACGTAGAGGGCAAGAGTAATTTACTGTCTAACAAAATCCTGCATTAGAACATTTTCTGATGTGTTATTCTTGAAATATGCTACCCAGAACTTGCCTCACCATTTAACTTTATGTGCCGAAAAAGCATATTGGTCATGTCATCATTTTCTTGTTTCAAAGGTTCTCAAGAAAAGGAGCACGTAGAGGGCAAGAGTAATTCACTGTCTAACAAAATCCTGCATTAGAACATTTTCTGATGTTTTATTATGGACATGTGACCCAGAGAATATGCCCTCAATAGCAACTTTATGTGACGAAACAGCATATTGGGCATGTCATCATTTTCTTTTTTCAAAAGTTCTCAAAAAAAGGAGCACATTGAAGGCAATAGTAATTCACTCTCTAACGAAATCCTGCATTAGAACATTTTCTGATGTGTTATTATGGAAATATGACCCAGAGGAAATGCCCTCCAAAGCATCTGTATATGCCGAAAAAGCACATTGGGCATGTCATCATTTTCTTATTTCAAAGGTTCTCAAAAAAAGGAGCACGTAGAGGGCAAGAGTAATTCACTGTCTAACAAAATCCTGCATTAGAACATTTTCTGATGTTTTATTATGGACATATGACCCAGAGAATATGCCCTCAATAGCAACTTTATGTGACGAAACAGCATATTGGGCATGTCATCATTTTCTTTTTTCAAAGGTTCTCAAAAAAAGGAGCACATTGAAGGCAATAGTAATTCACTCTCTAACAAAATCCTGCATTAGAACATTTTCTGATGTGTTATTATGGAAATATGACCCAGAGGAAATTCCCTCCAAACCATCTGTATATGCCGAAAAAGCACATTGGGCATGTCATCATTTTCTTATTTCAAAGGTTCTCAAAAAAAGGAGCACGTAGAGGGCAGGAGTAATTCACTCTCTAATGAAATCCTGCATTAGAACATTTTCTGATGTGTTATTATGGAAATATGACCCAGAGAATATGCCCTCAATAGTAACTTTATGTGCCGAAACAGCATATTGGGCATGTCATCATTTTCTTTTTTCAAAGGTTCTCAAAAAAAAGAGTACGTAGAGGGCAAGAGTAATTTACTGTCTAACAAAATCCTGCATTAGAACATTTTCTGATGTGTTATTCTTGAAATATGCTACCCAGAACTTGCCTCACCATTTAACTTTATGTGCCGAAAAAGCATATTGGTTATGTCATCATTTTCTTGTTTCAAAGGTTCTCAAGAAAAGGAGCACGTAGAGGGCAAGAGTAATTCACTGTCTAACAAAATCCTGCATTAGAACATTTTCTGATGTTTTATTATGGACATGTGACCCAGAGAATATGCCCTCAATAGCAAGTTTATGTGACGAAACAGCATATTGGGCATGTCATCATTTTCTTTTTTCAAAGGTTCTCAAAAAAAGGAGCACATTGAAGGCAATAGTAATTCACTCTCTAACAAAATCCTGCATTAGAACATTTTCTGATGTGTTATGGAAATATAACCCAGAGGAAATGCCCTCCAAAGCATCTGTATATGCCGAAAAAGCACATTGGGCATGTCATCATTCTTCTATTTTAAAGGTTCTCAAAAAAGGAGCACGTAGAGGGCAAGAGTAATTCACTCTCTAACGAAATCATGCATTAGAACATTTTCTGATGTTTTATTATGGAAATATGACCCGGAGAAAATGCCCTCAATAGTAACTTTATGTACTGAAAAAGCATATTGGGCATGTCATCATTCTTCTATTTTAAAGGTTCTCAAAAAAGGAGCACGTAGAGGGCAAGAGTAATTCACTGTCTAACAAAATCCTGCATTAGAACATTTTTTGATGTTTTATTATGGACATATGACCCAGAGAAAATGCACTCAATAGCAACTTTATGTGCCGAAACAGCATATTGGGCATGTCATCATTTTCTTTTTTCAAAGGTTCTCAAAAAAAGGAGTACGTAGAGGGCAAGAGTAATTTACTGTCTAACAAAATCCTGCATTAGAACATTTTCTGATGTGTTATTATGGAAATATGCTACCCAGAACTTGCCTCACCATGCAACTTTATGTGCCGAAAAAGCATATTGGGCATGTCATCATTTTCTTGTTTCAAAGGTTCTTAAAAAAAGGAGCACGTAGAGGTCAAGAGTAATTCACTGTCTAACAAAATCCTGCATTAGAACATTTTTTGATGTTTTATTATGGACATATGACCCAGAGAATATGCCCTCAATAGCAACTTTATGTGACGAAACAGCATATTGGGCATGTCATCATTTTCTTTTTTCAAAGGTTCTCAAAAAAAGGAGCACGTAGAGGGCAGGAGTAATTCACTCTCTAACGAAATTCTGCATTAGAACATTTTCTGATGTATTATTCTTGAAATATGGTACCCAGAACTTGCCTCACCATGCAACTTTATCTGCCGAAAAAGCATATTGGGCATGTCATCATTTTCTTGTTTCAAAGGTTCTCAAAAAAAGGAGCACATAGAGGGCAAGAGTAATTCACTCTCTAACAAAATCCTGCATTAGAACATTTTCTGATGTTTTATTATGGACATATGACCCAGAGAATATGCCCTTAATAGCAACTTTATGTGACGAAACAGCATATTGGCATGTCATCATTTTCTTTTTTCAAAGGTTCTCAAAAAAAGGAGCACATTGAAGGCAATAGTAATTCACTCTCTAACGAAATCCTGCATTAGAACATTTTCTGATGTGTTATTATGGAAATATGACCCAGAGGAAATGCCCTCCAAAGCATCTGTATATGCCGAAAAAGCACTTTTGACGTGTCATTACTTTATGATTTCAAAAGTTCTCAAAAAAAGGAGCATGTAGAGGGCAAGAGTAATTCACTCTCTAACGAAATCCAACATTAGAACATTTTCTGTTGTTTTATTATGGAATTATGGTACCCAGAACTTGCCTCACCATGCAACTTTATGTGCCGAAAAAGCATATTGGGCATGTCATCATTTTCTTGTTTCAAAGGTTCTCAAAAAAAGGAGCACATAGAGGGCAAGAGTAATTCACTCTCTAACAAAATCCTGCATTAGAACATTTTCTGATGTTTTATTATGGACATATGACCCAGAGAATATGCCCTAAATAGCAGCTTTATGTGACGAAACAGCATATTGGGCATGTCATCATTTTCTTTTTTCAAAGGTTCTCAAAAAAAGGAGCACATTGAAGGCAATAGTAATTCACTCTCTAACAAAATCCTGCATTACAACATTTTCTGATGTGTTATTATTGAAATATGACCCAGAGGAAATGCCCTCTAAAGCATCTGTATATGCCGAAAAAGCAATTTTGAGGTGTCATTATTTTATGATTTCAAAAGTTCTCAAAAAAAGGAGCACGTAGAGGGCAAGAGTAATTCACTCTCTAACGAAATCATGCATTAGAACATTTTCTGATGTTTTATTATGGAAATATGACCCAGAGGAAATGCCCTCCAAACCATATGTATGTGCCGACACAGTGTAGAGAGCATCACAACTTAAATATTTTACACGTTCTCAATAATAATAATAATTCACAATTCATTCTCCAATGAAATGCTGTATAAAAACATTTTATAATATTTTGTTATAAAAATATGTTGGTCAGAACCCAGCCCTCCTAGGTAACCATATATGTTGACATTGTATTAATGGAGTGCTAACTTACATTATTTGAAAGTTTAAAAAAATAAATGTGTGTGTGTGTGTGTGTGTGTGTGTGTGTGTGTTCAGATATATGTTCAGATATATGTGATGCTATTAATAATTGTACTTACGTTCCCAAAGACTTTGAACCTGTAACAATAAAAGCTATATTAGAAGATAGAGTATATATATATATATATATATATATATATATATATATATATATATATATATTTATGATTGCTGTATGTAATACAATTACAATTTAGAATAAGAGAATGAAGATAACTGTGATCAGCCAAATGGATCAATTGTATCAAACTGAAGAAAGCTTTATGAAAGGTATTTAAGTTTTAGGCATTAGTTATTATTAAGATTTGAACAAATCATTTTAACTTATACAAAATTAAACAATCCAAAACTTAGATTTAAACTTAGAACTTAAAGTCTGAAACTCATGTTAAAACTTCTGAATTAAAATTCACTGACCTGTAACGTGGTTTTGTCATCTTGAGCAGGAAAATAGTAAGAATGTATCCTCTGTGATTATGCACTATGGTTATGGATTACATTTGAGTATAAGGTTATTAAAGGAAATCATCAGGTAAAATAAAGTCCCAGTGAGACTATAAATAGCTACGCAGCAATGATCCCATTTTCTACTACTTCAGTTCTTTAAAGAATGTTCAAATTGTTTCTAAGAATTTGCAGGAAATGCACGTGTAATTAACTCAGATATGTGCAATTAAAGGAAATGTTACCGCTAATATAGGAAACCGTTTGGCGCCCTCTACAGACTGAGCTTATTTTGCACAATCTGAACTAGGGATGGGACGATAACCGGTTTTATTGATAACCGTGATAAAATGTGCTGAAGGTTAGTAATATCGTTTAAAAATGAATTATCATTAAAACCGTGTTTGATTATCGCGGTTTTAATAACTCACTATTAAATCATGTCCAGCCAGCAACAGTCTGACGCAAGCGCAGCGCACAATGTTTTTTTTTGTTTTTTTTTCGAGAAGGAATGGCGAAAGTCAGTGACTTTTCTATGCTTTTCTATGCTTCTACACTTTTCATTGTAAGGAAGGAAATGCCACAGAATTTAATCTTTCTTTAAATTAAGTGCATAGAGTTGCTTGTTTTATTAGTTGTTTTTTGATTATTAAATATAAAACTTGCTGAAATGTTTTCAGTGTGAGCATCAACTATTTTTGAACACTTTCATCTTGTTTCAACAAAACCGTGATAATATTGATAATCGTGATAATTTTAGTCACTATAATCGTGATATTAAATTTTCATACCGTCCCATCCCTAATCTGAACAAACATAAAGCCTGGCTGTAGGTGGCGGTCATCTGCAACTCATATTTCCATAATCAAGTGTAATTTTAGTCAGATAATTTTATGTAGCACCCTATAGTCACTTTTAACTGGTTTGATATATAAAGTTACCTACAGTACATGGGCATGGTTATGAGCTTCATATTTTCATAACAAACCATTAGAAATTGTTCTAATGTAGGACTGTTAGAAGAATTAATTTATCTTGGCCTCTACGTGCTCTTTTTTTTGAGAGCCAATGAAAAAATAAAATGATGGCATGCCCTTTTTCAGCACATAAAGTTGCTTTTGAGGGCATTTTCTCTGGGTCATATTTCCATAATAAAACTGTCAGGGTGGGTGGTGGAGGGATGAACTCAAATGCAGACAGTAGTCACAGCAACACAGTTTATTATACAAAAAACAGGAAAACAAAATCCACGAGGGGCAAAACAAGGGCTAGACAGACGAAGGAAGACAAAACTAGACTAACACTGCACTTAACTAGACTATGACTAAAACACGATCAAACAATTACTTAGACAAGACTTGACAAAATCACAACTGGTAGCAACAGTAGACAATCTTAAACAACGTGACAATATTTAAACAATGAACCGACAAAGGGACAGAGAAACACACGAGGTTATAAAGGGAGGCTACTAATGAACACAACAGGTGTAACAGGTAAATCAATGAAGACAAAACTAGGGTAACAAGGGGGGCGGGGCAAGGGAACGAGACAACGCAAGCACATGGCCCAAACAAATGGCCATGTGCTTGCACATAAAACATGGGCCTGTCATGATCCTGCCACAAGACTAGAGAAAAATCAGAGACAAGAAGGCAGAATCATGACAGAACCCCTCCCCTAAGGAGCGGCTTCCAGACGCTCCCTAAGGGAACACTAAACACGTGACATGACAGACTGAGACCAGGACACAAACCAACAAAACATGACAAATAGCAATAAAGGCAGACACGAAAACAAGGTTGGGATTAAACAACAAAAATAACAAACACGGGAGGGGGGGTGGGGGTACAACAAAGTTCATAGGGGGCAGTCCAGGGTGAACAAGTGGACTGGGGGTCTTGGGTGGACAGGACGATGGCTGATGGCGAGGGGTCCGGGCAGACTTCGATGGGGACACATGAGGAACAGTCTGGGGTGATGTGGTGACAGGGGTGACCGGGGAAACGCACAGGGGTACAGAGGGCGAAGAAACAGGAAACCCGACCGGGGAAACAGCAGGGGACACAACAGGACACATGACTGGGGGTGTAGCAGGCGGCCGAGGAGCGGAGAGAGGAATGGAGCTCACAGAATCTGACTCAGAACCCACGCTCCACATCTCCGCCTTGGAAACAGCGTTGTCAGTAGCGTTGTCTGTAGCAGTCTCTGGAACAGCGCTCACGGCAGCTGACTGGGGTTCGGCGCTCACGGCAGCCGACTGGGGTTCGGCGCTCACGGCAGCCGACTGGGGTTCGGCGCTCACGGCAGCCGACTGGGGTTCGGCGCACACGGCAGCCGACTGGGGTTCGGCGCTCACGGCAGCCGACTGGGGTACGGCGCTTACGATAGCGGGCTCTGGGACAGCACCTGGGAGAGCGCTTGCAGTAGCGGGCTCTGGGACCGGCAGAGATGAAGGGCAAGAGGCTCCCTTTCTCCTCCTCTTCCTCTTAGGTCGCGGTGTGGTAGTCATAGCCGGACTTGTGACCGGTTGGAGAAGCTCAGCGGGATCTGTGACTTGCGTTGGATGGGCAGTCTCAGACAGCGCTGACTCAGCCGAGGATGACTCCGACGAAGAATCCCACGAAGTCCGTCTCCCTCGTTTACCATGAAGATTAACAGGCGTGGGAGGCGCCTCAGGACTCGAGGAGGGATGTGCCTGATCCCCCAGTGTTGCAACGGCCAGGAGACGACCCTCTGGGATCACTGGCAGCTTGGCCGAAGGTGGGGACCTCGAGGGGGAGACCTGCGGCTCCTCCTGGGAGATACTCTCCCATAGTTGGGCATAGTTCTGCAGGATCCACTCACCCTCGGACGAGTAAGGGAGGGTGACCCTCTTCTTGTCAGTAGGGGAGGACAGCCAGCACTGCTTGCGGAACTCCAGTTGTCGCTGGAGTTCGGAGGACCCCCTGTCTGCTGAGTTCCTTCTTGGTCGGTTCATTCTGTCAGGGTGGGTGGTGGAGGGATGAACTCAAATGCAGACAGTAGTCACAGCAACACAGTTTATTATACAAAAAACAGGAAAACAAAACCCACGAGGGGGCAAAACAAGGGCTAGACAGACGAAGGAAGACAAAACTAGACTAACACTGCACTTAACTAGACTATGACTAAAACACGATCAAACAATTACTTAGACAAGACTTGACAAAATCACAACTGGTAGCAACAGTAGACAATCTTAAACAACGTGACAATATTTAAACAATGAACCGACAAAGGGACAGAGAAACACACGAGGTTATAAAGGGAGGCTACTAATGAACACAACAGGTGGAACAGATAAATCAATGAAGACAAAACTAGGGTAACAAGGGGGGCGGGGCAAGGGAACGAGACAACGCAAGCACATGGCCCAAACAAATGGCCATGTGCTTGCACATAAAACATGGGCCTGTCATGATCCTGCCACAAGACTAGGGAAAAATCAGAGACAAGAAGGCAGAATCATGACAAAAACATCAGAAAATGTTCTAATGCATGATTTCGTTTGTGAGTGAATTATTCTTGCCCTCTACGTGCTCCTTTTTTTGAGAACCTTTGAAACAAGAAAATGATGACATGCCCAATATGCTTTTTCGGCCCATAAAGTTGCTTTGGAGGGCATATTCTCTGGGTCATATGTCCATAATAAAACATCAGAAAATGTTCTAATGCAGGATTTTGTTAGACAGTGAATTACTCTTGCCCTCTACGTGCTCCTTTTTTTGAGAACCTTTAAAATAGAAGAATGATGACATGCCCAATATGCTTTTTCAGTACATAAAGTTACTATTGAGGGCATTTTCTCTGGGTCATATATCCATAATAAAACATCAGAAAATGTTCTAATGCATGATTTCGTTAGAGAGTGAATTACTCTTGCCCTCTACGTGCTCCTTTTTTTGAGAACCTTTGAAACAAGAAAATGATGACATGCCCAATATGCTTTTTCGGCACATAAAGTTGCATGGTGAGGCAAGTTCTGGGTACCATATTTCAAGAATAACACATCAGAAAATGTTCTAATGCAGAATTTCGTTAGAGAGTGAATTACTCCTGCCCTCTACGTGCTCCTTTTTTTGAGAACCTTTGAAATAAGAAAATGATGACATGCTCAATGTGCTTTTTCGGCATATACAGATGCTTTGGAGGGCATTTCCTCTGGGTTATATTTCCATAATAACACATCAGAAAATGTTCTAATGCAGGATTTTGTTAGAGAGTGAATTACTATTGCCTTCAATGTGCTCCTTTTTTTGAGAACCTTTGAAAAAAGAAAATGATGACATGCCCAATATGCTGTTTCGTCACATAAAGTTGCTATTGAGGGCATATTCTCTGGGTCATATGTCCATAATAAAACATCAGAAAATATTCTAATGCAGGATTTTGTTAGACAGTGAATTACTCTTGCCCTCTACGTGCTCCTTTTTTTGAGAACATTTGAAACAAGAAAATGATGACATGACCAATATGCTTTTTCGGCACATAAAGTTAAATGGTGAGGCAAGTTCTGGGTAGCATATTTCAAGAATAACACATCAGAAAATGTTCTAATGCAGGATTTTTGTTAGACAGTAAATTACTCTTGCCCTCTACGTACTCCTTTTTTTGAGAACCTTTGAAAAAAGAAAATGATGACATGCCCAATATGCTGTTTCGGCACATAAAGTTGCTATTGAGGGCATTTTCTCTGGGTCATATGTCCATAATAAAACATCAGAAAATGTTCTAATGCAGGATTTTTTATTAGACAGTGAATTACTCTTGCCCTCTACATGCTCCTTTTTTGAGAACCTTTGAAATAAGAAAATGATGACATGTCCAATGTGCTTTTTCGGCATATACAGATGCTTTGGAGGGCATTTCGTCTGGGTCATATTTCCATAATAACACATCGGAAAATGTTCTAATGCAGGATTTCGTTAGAGAGTGAATTACTATTGCCTTCAATGTGCTCCTTTTTTTGAGAACCTTTGAAAAAAGAAAATGATGACATGCCCAATATGCTGTTTCGTCACATAAAGTTGCTATTGAGGGCATATTCTCTGGGTCATATGTCCATAATAAAACATCAGAAAATGTTCTAATGCAGGATTTTGTTAGACAGTGAATTACTCTTGCCCTCTACGTGCTCCTTTTTTTGAGAACCTTTATAATAGAAGAATGATGACATGCCCAATATGCTTTTTCAGTACATAAAGTTACTATTGAGGGCATATTCTCTGGGTCATATTTCCATAATAACACATCAGAAAATGTTCTAATGCAGGGTTTCGTTAGAGAGTGAATTACTCCTGCCCTCTACGTGCTCCTTTTTTTGAGAACCTTTGAAATAAGAAAATGATGACATGCCCAATGTGCTTTTTCGGCATATACAGATGCTTTGGAGGGCATTTCGTCTGGGTCATATTTCCATAATAACACATCAGAAAATGTTCTAATGCAGGATTTCGTTAGAGAGTGAATTACTATTGCCTTCAATGTGCTCCTTTTTTTGATAACCTTTGAAATAAGAAAATGATGACATGCCCAATGTGCTTTTTCGGCATATACAGATGCTTTGGAGGGCATTTCGTCTGGGTCATATTTCCATAATAACACATCAGAAAATGTTCTAATGCAGGATTTTGTTAGAGAGTGAATTACTATTGCCTTCAATGTGCTCCTTTTTTTGAGAACCTTTGAAAAAAGAAAATGATGACATGCCCAATATGCTGTTTCGGCACATATAGTTGCTATTGAGGGCATATTCTCTGGGTCATATGTCCATAATAAAACATCAGAAAATGTTCTAATGCAGGATTTTGTTAGACAGTGACGTACTCTTGCCCTCTACGTGCTCCTTTTTTTGAGAACCTTTAAAACAGAAGAATGATGACATGCCCAATATGCTTTTTCAGTACATAAAGTTACTATTGAGGGCATATTCTCTGGGTCATATTTCCATAATAACACATCAGAAAATGTTCTAATGCAGGATTTTGTTAGAGAGTAAATTACTCCTGCCCTCTACGTGCTCCTTTTTTTGAGAACCTTTGAAATAAGAAAATGATGACATGCCCAATGTGCTTTTTTGGCATATACAGATGCTTTGGAGGGCATTTCCTCTGGGTCATATTTCCATAATAACACATCAGAAAATGTTCTAATGCAGGATTTCGTTAGAGAGTGAATTACTATTGCCTTCAATGTGCTCCTTTTTTTGAGAACCTTTGAAAAAAGAAAATGATGACATGCCCAATATGCTGTTTCGTCACATAAACTTGCTATTGAGGGCATATTCTCTGGGTCATATGTCCATAATAAAACATCAGAAAATGTTCTAATGCAGGATTTTGTTAGACAGTGAATTACTCTTGCCCTCTACGTGCTCCTTTTTTTGAGAACCTTTAAAATAGAAGAATGATGACATGCCCAATATGCTGTTTCGTCACATAAAGTTACTATTGAGGGCATATTCTCTGGGTCATATTTCCATAATAACACATCAGAAAATGTTCTAATGCAGAATTTCGTTAGAGAGTGAATTACTCCTGCCCTCTACGTGCTCCTTTTTTTGAGAACCTTTGAAATAAGAAAATGATGACATGCCCAATGTGCTTTTTCGGCATATACAGATGCTTTGGAGGGCATTTCGTCTGGGTCATATGTCCATAATAACACATCAGAAAATGTTCTAATGCAGAATTTCGTTAGAGAGTGAATTACTCCTGCCCTCTACGTGCTCCTTTTTTTGAGAACCTTTGAAATAAGAAAATGATGACATGCCCAATGTGCTTTTTCGGCATATACAGATGCTTTGGAGGGCATTTCCTCTGGGTTATATTTCCATAACACATCAGAAAATGTTCTAATGCAGGATTTTGTTAGAGAGTGAATTACTATTGCCTTCAATTTGCTCCTTTTTTTGAGAACCTTTGAAAAAAGAAAATGATGACATGCCCAATATGCTGTTTCGTCACATAAAGTTGCTATTGAGGGCATATTCTCTGGGTCATATGTCCATAATAAAACATCAGAAAATGTTCTAATGCAGGATTTTGTTAGACAGTGAATTACTCTTGCCCTCTACGTGCTCCTTTTTTTGAGAACCTTTAAAATAGAAGAATGATGACATGCCCAATATGCTGTTTCGTCACATTGCTATTGAGGGCATATTCTCTGGGTCATATGTCCATAATAACACATCAGAAAATGTTATAATGCAGGATTTCGTTAGAGAGTGAATTACTCCTGCCCTCTACGTGCTCCTTTTTTTGAGAACCTTTGAAACAAGAAAATGATGACATGCCCAATATGCTTTTTCGGCACATAAAGTTGCATGGTGAGGCAAGTTCTGGGTACCATATTTCAAGAATAACACATCAGAAAATGTTCTAATGCAGAATTTCGTTAGAGAGTGAATTACTCCTGCCCTCTACGTGCTCCTTTTTTTGAGAACCTTTGAAATAAGAAAATGATGACATGCTCAATGTGCTTTTTCGGCATATACAGATGCTTTGGAGGGCATTTCCTCTGGGTTATATTTCCATAATAACACATCAGAAAATGTTCTAATGCAGGATTTTGTTAGAGAGTGAATTACTATTGCCTTCAATGTGCTCCTTTTTTTGAGAACCTTTGAAAAAAGAAAATGATGACATGCCCAATATGCTGTTTCGTCACATAAAGTTGCTATTGAGGGCATATTCTCTGGGTCATATGTCCATAATAAAACATCAGAAAATATTCTAATGCAGGATTTTGTTAGACAGTGAATTACTCTTGCCCTCTACGTGCTCCTTTTTTTGAGAACATTTGAAACAAGAAAATGATGACATGACCAATATGCTTTTTCGGCACATAAAGTTAAATGGTGAGGCAAGTTTTGGGTAGCATATTTCAAGAATAGCACATCAGAAAATGTTCTAATGCAGGATTTTGTTAGACAGTAAATTACTCTTGCCCTCTACGTACTCCTTTTTTTGAGAACCTTTGAAAAAAGAAAATGATGACATGCCCAATATGCTTTTCGGCACATAAAGTTGCTATTGAGGGCATTTTCTCTGGGTCATATGTCCATAATAAAACATCAGAAAATGTTCTAATGCAGGATTTTTTATTAGACAGTGAATTACTCTTGCCCTCTACATGCTCCTTTTTTGAGAACCTTTGAAATAAGAAAATGATGACATGTCCAATGTGCTTTTTCGGCATATACAGATGCTTTGGAGGGCATTTCGTCTGGGTCATATTTCCATAATAACACATCAGAAAATGTTCTAATGCAGGATTTCGTTAGAGAGTGAATTACTATTGCCTTCAATGTGCTCCTTTTTTTGATAACCTTTGAAATAAGAAAATGATGACATGCCCAATGTGCTTTTTCGGCATATACAGATGCTTTGGAGGGCATTTCGTCTGGGTCATATTTCCATAATAACACATCAGAAAATGTTCTAATGCAGGATTTTGTTAGAGAGTGAATTACTATTGCCTTCAATGTGCTCCTTTTTTTGAGAACCTTTGAAAAAAGAAAATGATGACATGCCCAATATGCTGTTTCGGCACATATAGTTGCTATTGAGGGCATATTCTCTGGGTCATATGTCCATAATAAAACATCAGAAAATGTTCTAATGCAGGATTTTGTTAGACAGTGACGTACTCTTGCCCTCTACGTGCTCCTTTTTTTGAGAACCTTTAAAACAGAAGAATGATGACATGCCCAATATGCTTTTTCAGTACATAAAGTTACTATTGAGGGCATATTCTCTGGGTCATATTTCCATAATAACACATCAGAAAATGTTCTAATGCAGGATTTTGTTAGAGAGTAAATTACTCCTGCCCTCTACGTGCTCCTTTTTTTGAGAACCTTTGAAATAAGAAAATGATGACATGCCCAATGTGCTTTTTTGGCATATACAGATGCTTTGGAGGGCATTTCCTCTGGGTCATATTTCCATAATAACACATCAGAAAATGTTCTAATGCAGGATTTCGTTAGAGAGTGAATTACTATTGCCTTCAATGTGCTCCTTTTTTTGAGAACCTTTGAAAAAAGAAAATGATGACATGCCCAATATGCTGTTTCGTCACATAAACTTGCTATTGAGGGCATATTCTCTGGGTCATATGTCCATAATAAAACATCAGAAAATGTTCTAATGCAGGATTTTGTTAGACAGTGAATTACTCTTGCCCTCTACGTGCTCCTTTTTTTGAGAACCTTTAAAATAGAAGAATGATGACATGCCCAATATGCTGTTTCGTCACATAAAGTTACTATTGAGGGCATATTCTCTGGGTCATATTTCCATAATAACACATCAGAAAATGTTCTAATGCAGAATTTCGTTAGAGAGTGAATTACTCCTGCCCTCTACGTGCTCCTTTTTTTGAGAACCTTTGAAATAAGAAAATGATGACATGCCCAATGTGCTTTTTCGGCATATACAGATGCTTTGGAGGGCATTTCGTCTGGGTCATATGTCCATAATAACACATCAGAAAATGTTCTAATGCAGAATTTCGTTAGAGAGTGAATTACTCCTGCCCTCTACGTGCTCCTTTTTTTGAGAACCTTTGAAATAAGAAAATGATGACATGCCCAATGTGCTTTTTCGGCATATACAGATGCTTTGGAGGGCATTTCCTCTGGGTTATATTTCCATAACACATCAGAAAATGTTCTAATGCAGGATTTTGTTAGAGAGTGAATTACTATTGCCTTCAATTTGCTCCTTTTTTTGAGAACCTTTGAAAAAAGAAAATGATGACATGCCCAATATGCTGTTTCGTCACATAAAGTTGCTATTGAGGGCATATTCTCTGGGTCATATGTCCATAATAAAACATCAGAAAATGTTCTAATGCAGGATTTTGTTAGACAGTGAATTACTCTTGCCCTCTACGTGCTCCTTTTTTTGAGAACCTTTAAAATAGAAGAATGATGACATGCCCAATATGCTGTTTCGTCACATAAAGTTGCTATTGAGGGCATATTCTCTGGGTCATATGTCCATAATAACACATCAGAAAATGTTATAATGCAGGATTTCGTTAGAGAGTGAATTACTCCTGCCCTCTACGTGCTCCTTTTTTTGAGAACCTTTGAAACAAGAAAATGATGACATGCCCAATATGCTTTTTCGGCACATAAAGTTGCATGGTGAGGCAAGTTCTGGGTACCATATTTCAAGAATAACACATCAGAAAATGTTCTAATGCAGAATTTCGTTAGAGAGTGAATTACTCCTGCCCTCTACGTGCTCCTTTTTTTGAGAACCTTTGAAATAAGAAAATGATGACATGCTCAATGTGCTTTTTCGGCATATACAGATGCTTTGGAGGGCATTTCCTCTGGGTTATATTTCCATAATAACACATCAGAAAATGTTCTAATGCAGGATTTTGTTAGAGAGTGAATTACTATTGCCTTCAATGTGCTCCTTTTTTTGAGAACCTTTGAAAAAAGAAAATGATGACATGCCCAATATGCTGTTTCGTCACATAAAGTTGCTATTGAGGGCATATTCTCTGGGTCATATGTCCATAATAAAACATCAGAAAATATTCTAATGCAGGATTTTGTTAGACAGTGAATTACTCTTGCCCTCTACGTGCTCCTTTTTTTGAGAACATTTGAAACAAGAAAATGATGACATGACCAATATGCTTTTTCGGCACATAAAGTTAAATGGTGAGGCAAGTTCTGGGTAGCATATTTCAAGAATAACACATCAGAAAATGTTCTAATGCAGGATTTTGTTAGACAGTAAATTACTCTTGCCCTCTACGTACTCCTTTTTTTGAGAACCTTTGAAAAAAGAAAATGATGACATGCCCAATATGCTGTTTCGGCACATAAAGTTGCTATTGAGGGCATTTTCTCTGGGTCATATGTCCATAATAAAACATCAGAAAATGTTCTAATGCAGGATTTTTTATTAGACAGTGAATTACTCTTGCCCTCTACATGCTCCTTTTTTGAGAACCTTTGAAATAAGAAAATGATGACATGTCCAATGTGCTTTTTCGGCATATACAGATGCTTTGGAGGGCATTTCGTCTGGGTCATATTTCCATAATAACACATCAGAAAATGTTCTAATGCAGGATTTCGTTAGAGAGTGAATTACTATTGCCTTCAATGTGCTCCTTTTTTTGATAACCTTTGAAATAAGAAAATGATGACATGCCCAATGTGCTTTTTCGGCATATACAGATGCTTTGGAGGGCATTTCGTCTGGGTCATATTTCCATAATAACACATCAGAAAATGTTCTAATGCAGGATTTTGTTAGAGAGTGAATTACTATTGCCTTCAATGTGCTCCTTTTTTTGAGAACCTTTGAAAAAAGAAAATGATGACATGCCCAATATGCTGTTTCGGCACATATAGTTGCTATTGAGGGCATATTCTCTGGGTCATATGTCCATAATAAAACATCAGAAAATGTTCTAATGCAGGATTTTGTTAGACAGTGACGTACTCTTGCCCTCTACGTGCTCCTTTTTTTGAGAACCTTTAAAACAGAAGAATGATGACATGCCCAATATGCTTTTTCAGTACATAAAGTTACTATTGAGGGCATATTCTCTGGGTCATATTTCCATAATAACACATCAGAAAATGTTCTAATGCAGGATTTTGTTAGAGAGTAAATTACTCCTGCCCTCTACGTGCTCCTTTTTTTGAGAACCTTTGAAATAAGAAAATGATGACATGCCCAATGTGCTTTTTTGGCATATACAGATGCTTTGGAGGGCATTTCCTCTGGGTCATATTTCCATAATAACACATCAGAAAATGTTCTAATGCAGGATTTTGTTAGACAGTGAATTACTCTTGCCCTCTACGTGCTCCTTTTTTTGAGAACCTTTAAAATAGAAGAATGATGACATGCCCAATATGCTGTTTCGTCACATAAAGTTACTATTGAGGGCATATTCTCTGGGTCATATTTCCATAATAACACATCAGAAAATGTTCAAATGCAGAATTTCGTTAGAGAGTGAATTACTCCTGCCCTCTACGTGCTCCTTTTTTTGAGAACCTTTGAAATAAGAAAATGATGACATGCCCAATGTGCTTTTTCGGCATATACAGATGCTTTGGAGGGCATTTCGTCTGGGTCATATTTCCATAATAACACATCAGAAAATGTTCTAATGCAGAATTTCGTTAGAGAGTGAATTACTCCTGCCCTCTACGTGCTCCTTTTTTTGAGAACCTTTGAAATAAGAAAATGATGACATGCCCAATGTGCTTTTTCGGCATATACAGATGCTTTGGAGGGCATTTCCTCTGGGTTATATTTCCATAACACATCAGAAAATTTTCTAATGCAGGATTTTGTTAGAGAGTGAATTACTATTGCCTTCAATTTGCTCCTTTTTTTGAGAACCTTTGAAAAAAGAAAATGATGACATGCCCAATATGCTGTTTCGTCACATAAAGTTGCTATTGAGGGCATATTCTCTGGGTCATATGTCCATAATAAAACATCAGAAAATGTTCTAATGCAGGATTTTGTTAGACAGTGAATTACTCTTGCCCTCTACGTGCTCCTTTTTTTGAGAACCTTTAAAATAGAAGAATGATGACATGTCCAATATGCTTTTTCAGTACATAAAGTTACTATTGAGGGCATATTCTCTGGGTCATATTTCCATAATAACACATCAGAAAATGTTCTAATGCAGGATTTCGTTAGAGAGTAAATTACTCCTGCCCTCTACGTGCTCCTTTTTTTGAGAACCTTTGAAATAAGAAAATGATGACATGCCCAATGTGCTTTTTCGGCATATACAGATGCTTTGGAGGGCATTTCCTCTGGGTCATATTTCCATAATAACACATCAGAAAATGTTCGAATGCAGGATTTCGTTAGAAAGTGAATTACTCCTGCCCTCTACTTGCTCCTTTTTTTGAGAACCTTTGAAATAAGAAAATGATGACATGCCCAATGTGCTTTTTCGGCATATACAGATGCTTTGGAGGGCATTTTGTCTGGGTCATATTTCCATAATAAAACATCAGAAAATGTCAGAGAACCTTTGAAATAACAAAATGATGACATGCCCACTCTGCTTTGTCAGAATACAGTTGACTAGGGCACATGTTTCTTCAACAGAAATTGCAGTAAAACAAGATTTTGTGCGACAGTTAAATAATGTATGTTTTTAAAATCTTTTACAGTAATGGATACATTTTAATAAAGATCTGAAATGACAAAACCATTACATCACAGCTGCAAACAATATTATCGTGTTCCATTCATACAGGGTATGTTGAAAAAGACATTGTGTAATGCATGGAGTTTAAATAAAAAAAGAACTCTGCCTGAATTAGTCACGTGAATCATTTATTGAAACATACAATACATTTTTACAGAACTATGTATTTTTTCCTTTCATTATTAACTGTTATCTGGAGCATGCCATTTTTGTGCAACTGTTCCTTTAAAAAATACAACCAATAGCACTGAGGGGGAAGGATTAACAACCACCCGAAATTTTTAAGGTGGAACGGATAGTTCGGCGAATAAGGAGCTGGCGAATAAGGAGCTGGAGTCAGCCTCGTTGCATTTGCCGCCTTCTCCTGCGCTGTCGTTACCAAGCAACGGGGTAAACAGCTGCTGGCTTGATGACGCAAGCAAACCGCTGTTCGGACTCAAATATTATAATATGAACACAGTCCAGCGGGGGCAGGGGGAGGTGGGAGCAACCGAACTCTGGTTCGGACCAGGCAAGTGAACCAAGTGTGAAAGCACCCTGAGTGATCGTGGCAGATTACACAAGTGCATTCATTCAGCTGGCACGTTGCATGTGGAATTCACGCCCAAAAGTTTTTTTTTGCATGCAGTATTGAAATATAATTAGAATAGAATATATAATACACTTTTAAAATAATATGTTTATGTTGCACCGTAATAATGAGTTAGCAAAAAGTGCTAAATGAATCTTACAGGGCGTAACGTTAGTTCAGAAGAGATAAGTTCCAGAGACGGTTTGTAATGATGACAAATAAACTATATTGAGCAATTCTCAAAATATGAATGCCTGTGTCTAGAGAAAGTAGTTTGGTCATAAGTGAGTAAGCAGTTTTACCTCTTATCATTCTTTTTTGTGGCTGTTAACTGATAACATTCAGTACGTGCTTTGTTTGATAGATAATATGTGATACTGAGAGGTAAATTTATACTAAAGTGACTAATGAGGAAAGAACATTGTTGCTATTCTCCATATGCAGAATCATATTTGGGGGAAAAAATAAAAACAGTTTACATTGTGCAGTTATTTGTTTTTGCTTTTCCTTCCATTTAATTTTTCTTTTTTTCCTTTCCCATATCATTTATATTTCCTTTCCTTTCCACTCAATTTTTTTCCTTTCCTTTTTGGTGATTATATTCTGTCGTTGTCTTCCCAGTCTCCTCCAGGTAAAGTGGCAGAGGCTGTGAAGGCAGCCATCTCTGCAGGGTACAGACACATCGATGGTGCCGCCGTCTACAACAATGAAACCGAGGTCGGAGAGGGAATTCAGGCCATGATAAAAGATGGTGTGGTTAAAAGAGAAGAACTTTTTGTGGTCAGCAAGGTATGCCAGCTTGCATCATTTATCTCAAGAATTGTTTTTTTTTGTTTTAATGTAATGGAAGGTCATGTGCTGATTTAGTAGCTTTGAGATGAAGGAAAGACGAATTCATTGCATGTCATTTTGTTTCACAGCTCTGGTGCACCTTTCACGAGAAGGCCTTAGTGAAAGGAGCCTGCCAGAAGACTTTAAGTGACCTGAAGCTGGACTACCTGGATCTTTACCTGGTTCACTGGCCAATGGGCTTTAAGGTGATATATTAAAAAGTTTTGAGAAATTCCATATGAAACGCCTTCCTGTCTGTCATTTATTTCTAGTATTTATTGTTGATCTTCACAATGAAAAGCTAAATTTTCACTGTAACAATATTCAGAAATACATTCATCATTGCTTTTCAGTCAGGGCCAGATCAGTTCCCACTGGACAGTGAAGGGTTAACCATTGGTGATGACACCAATTTCTTGGACACCTGGGAGGTATGAGGACATGGATTTGATTTGTAAACATTCACATTCCTTTTTAACAAACTCATCTGTTTTACATATTTCTGCATTCATAACAGCTTTTATTCCAATTCCAGTTATTGTTTTAGCTGTATTTAATTAAGTGTAATTATAGCAATGTTTGTTAGGCTATGGAGGAGTTAGTGGATGCTGGGCTGGTCAAGGCCATTGGCATCTCCAACTTTAATCAAGAACAAATTGAAGCCATCCTGAATAAACCAGGACTCAAGTACAAACCTACCAACAATCAGGTCGGTACAATATTCTCTTTAAACACAATTACAGACGGACAGAGAAAGATCACTATGTATCTAATGCAGTGTTGGGAAGGTTACTTTGGAAATGTAATAGGTTACAGATTACAAGTTACCCTGTTTAAAATGTAATAGTAGTGTAACTTTTTCAATTACTTTATTAAAGTAATGTAACTAATTACTTTTGAGTACTTTTTGATTACTTTTCTAAATTTGTGAAAATTAAAGAATAATAAATAAAAGCATATACATCAACTTAAATACAGTTATCTAATAAGCATGTGACGTATTCTGTGTACTAAACTCCTGAAACATTGGTGTTTTTTTTAAACTGCTGTCTCTGTATATGATGATAGTTTTCTCAAAATAAGTAAAAAGCACATTAAGTGACACAAAGCAGTTCTAGAAATTATGTGCTCGTGTACTCCTATATTGAGATGGCAGAGGTTGAAAACACTGCGAGCTTCAGTCCTATGTGTAGTAAATGAAACCATGTCTTTGCCATTAATTTACAGGAGGGGCGGACTGGGAAAAAAATTCAGACTGGAAAATTCAAACTCATACAAACAAATTAATGGACAAAACTATTTTTTTGTATGGACCTGACATAAAAAAGGTTTAAATCTTTAATTTGGGGACATGCAAAATAATTAAAAGTTCTCTCCTGAACTGCACCTTCACTTCCATTTTTCTCTTCAGTCTCTTTATTTTGCCCTGTTATGCATCTCTCTCGTGACTTTAATACTCAAGATTGAACAAAACTATACTTTACAATACAATACTCTACAATACTACAATATCTTTATAGAAAAATCCTAATACTGTACACGAGTCATGTTTTTCCCTTACAAAAATTAACCTTGCTTTTATTAGCCTATATAAAAGTAAAATAACCTTGTTTTGTTTTTGTTTTTTTGCAAATGGATTTGTATTTATTTTTAAATAAATACATTTGTAAAATAATTTTACATTTTTGGTTACCACATTTAAACAATAGTAACCATTTTCTCTGGATTTATAGTTAAATATTAAAATGTAAATTTTCGTAAGGGTTGTGTTGTTGTCTGTCGTAGCTCCCCCTAAACCTATAAAAAAAGCGGAATTTTTTTCAGATAAATTCCTACTGTAACATTACAATTGATAATAATGATGTCCTTTATATAGTATTTTGAGTGATGTCTGGTGAGCAACGTGCTGCTGCTTGATTAAATAAATAAAAAAACAAAGACAAAAAAGCATCTTTACAGATGAAACTGACCTGAAACCCTGAACAGTAGTTCTGCTTCTCTGCTCCAGCTGTGCGCTTCCACAGTCCACTCTCTCTCTCGCATTGATTACTCGGAGTCTGATCCAAACCGTTTGGCGTAGGCGCGGAGAGCGCGCGAGTCATGACTAACACTTCATGACTTACTAGAGATTTAATTATCAAATGGCGGATTCGCAAATGATCGCTTTAGTACATTCGGCAGGCAATTATACAATAATGATATTAAATAGTGGGGCAAAATCGGCTGCCAGGCCACTGGGAATTGTCCCGGTTCTCCCAGTGTCCAGTCCGCGCCTGATTTCCACAGACAGGCAGAATGTGCATATAGGCTATTGCATTTTTGGGGCTTAATATTCACAGACACTAGTCGATGTCATGTTTTGATTCAAGTGTACTGACCTACTTTTGATTTAGTCATCCAAAATGTGGCATATTCTGTCCGCGTTAGGCATTCCGTTTTTATGACTGGATTCTACAGACTGTATTTCCGCATCCCGGAAATTATTAGGGCGGTATGTCTCAGAATAGTCAGCGCAATTTGGGAAAGAAATCAGTTAAATCTGTATGTGGATGTGTGTAAATATTCAAATGTAATCCCCTTTGTAATCGTTAAAAATTTCATAAGTAACTGTAATTTAATTACTCATTTTTTCGTAGTAACTGTAACTAATTACAGTTACAATAATTTTGTAATTAAATTAAGTAACGCCGTTACATGTAACTAGTTACTCCCCAACACTGATCTAATGACCAGCATTTCGCCTACAGCAACTGTGTAATCCAATGCTCCTTTAATCTCCGGCTACTTGTCAAGAACAGGCACAGTTATTTGTCTAGATATAGGCTTAACTTTTAGTCCGCAGGCCTAATGCTTGTTTTAAGGGAGATTTTGTTATAGGGAGTGCAGTAATGTTTTGTTTCATGTATGAATAATCTCGAATATCTAAGTAAAAAAACTGCATTTGTATCAATTCATTTTTTTTTTAAAGGTAATCAGAACAACCGTTTTTAATTTTGTTAGTAATAAGAAATGTTTCATTAGCATCAAATCAGCTTATTAGAATGATTTCTGATAAATCGTGGGACACTGATTGATTACATTAGTTAGTGATTATCAAAATCCTGTTTTTTTTATACTTTATTTTTCTTCTCCAGATCGAGTGCCACCCCTATCTGACTCAGGAGAAGCTGATTAACTATTGTCAGTCCAAAGGCATCACAGTCACTGCATACAGTCCTCTGGGTTCTCCAGACAGACCTTGGTAGGCCGAAGTTCCCAGATACTGAAGCTGTGTCATTTTTTTGCTATGAGGGTTCAATGTGCAGTTTATATATGTTTTCTGTGAATAACCTTTGAGCTTTCTCTCAAACTTAGGGGTAAACCTGAAGATCCCTCACTGCTTGATGACCCAAAAATCAAGGCCATTGCAGAGAAGCACAAAAAGACTACCGCCCAGGTGAGGAGACCTCCATCCTACTTATGTCAAAGCTTGTTCTTGACTTATAGAATAATATTTCTTTGACATCCATGCACAGGTCCTCATCCGCTTCCACATTCAGAGGAATGTGATCGTCATCCCCAAGTCCATCACACCTAAGCGGATTCAAGAGAACTTTCAAGTAAGTTCATCTTCAGAAATCACATCCTCATTAAGGTCTTGGAATCATAGTGTTGCTAGTACTGTATCAATATGCTGAATTATTATTATTATTATTATTGATTTTGATTTTTTTACTTTTTTATATTTTTTTTACACCAAAAGGTCTTTGATTTTGAGTTGAGTCAGGAGGACATGAAGACCATTTTGGGCTTCAACAAGAACTTCAGGGCTTGTCCAATGCAATGGTGAGTATGTTTCACAGGGTTCCCAGGTTATGGTCATCATGTAATTTTAGAAATGTCATGGAAATTAAATGTCATGACATTAAATGTTGCATGCTCTGCAAAAGGTGAATATTTTCAGTACTGTTGTTTTGTTTTCCAATACAAATATCTAAATATTCTTAATTAAGATGCATTTACCGTACTTGAGGTGCAAATTAAAGATATATTGTCTTGTTTTCTGAGAAATGTAACAAAATTAAATTAAAAAAACATTTTTTTTTACTTGTTTTCCATTTGAGATAATTAAGTAGGTTTTTCAAAACTCATTGGCAGATATTGTTTTAATCAAAAACTTGCTACATTTTGATCTCATCAAGCAAGTCTAAAAAAAGTTATTTACATATTCTAGTGGTTGAGAGCAGAGGTTTTCAAGAGTTTTTTTTCTTTTTTTGTAAAATGAATCAAAATAGAACGGTGATCTCTTGATTGTTACATTCTTTGAAGGTTTGTTAATACAAGGCATTTACATTCAGAGTCCATAATTGTATTCCATTCAATTTATTCCTTCAATTTACATTACTTTGTCCTAAATAAGTCTTGAAATTTGCAGTCATCTAGTTTACTAGAAATAGCTATATTTATGAAAATTTACAAAATATCTTCATTGAAAATGATCTTTACTTAATATCCTAATTATTTATTTATATAAAAGAAAAATCTATAATTTTGCCCTATACAATGTATTTTTTGCTATTGCTACAAATATACCCCAGCGATTTAATACTGGTTTTTGGGGTCCAGGGTCACATATATGAAAAGGGAAAAAATATTTTTGTGTAATTTATTCATCATTTAACAATGCGTTTTTCTGTCAACGCAGGGGTGTGAAGCACAAAGACTACCCATTTAATGCTGAGTATTAAAAGAAGAACTCTTGGAACATGTTGTTTAAGCAAAACATTAGTGAGTCATGTGAAAATCTCTTCATTTTGCTTTACGAATCTTCCAGTTACTGAGAAACTTCCTAACAGAGCCACTGTTTTATGTGATTTGCAGGCTTGGAATTTAATGCAAGCCTTATTATAGCAGCCAATAAACTTCAAATTAATTTTCTTTCTTTGCCCATAAAGTTATATTTGTTAATGCTATGACAATTTTAAGCTATTACTATAGTACAAATGTAAAAACACTTGCATTAAATGTATTATGATAAAACAACACAAATGAATTATAAGAAAGTCTAAGAAGATACTAGTAACTGTTTTTCTTTTTTAACAATGTCACTCACTTTGCACAATTAGGCAGATAACATGAGAAAGTATTGGTCCTTTGAATACAATTTCTTTTAATATTAATACACTCATTTTCATAAAAAGTCAATAGAAGCACTTCCAGTTCACAAGTGCAGCTCTTGTTTACATACTGTATATTGATGTATGCTTTTAAAAATCCAAATAAAGTTCTGCAACAGCTCTCTGCATATGTTTGTAAATGTGTTTCTCGTGTCTTGAACTGCTCACTTGAGAATTTCCTTAAAATTAACCACACTTACCCTCAAATGACAGTATTACACTTGCATAAATGTTGATAATGTGGTTTTGCTCATGTCTTTCATGCAGATTACTGACATACTTCATTTATCCCTGATGCAGTTAGAAACAGGATTAATACCACTTTAGTATTCTGCATTCAATGGATAATCCTTATGCTTGGAAGCCCTGCAATAATAAGGAAAAGGAGGCCATAAGTAAAAACTTCTAGAGACCTAATACTACACAAATGGATACAAAGTCCACTGCAATATGCATAACGATGACTCACCATTCCAGCATAAAAGCTCTCCAGTTTCTATTGAAACTCAGTATGGTGTTCATCTCGTCCTTACTCAGTTCAAAATCAAAGACCTGTAGGGACAAAAGTATATGTTGACCATTTACAAAATCTGATTGGGTTATTCTTTTATATCTGGTGTACTTCTGTAACATGTAGAACATGGTTTAATTCAAATGGAAATACCTTGAAATTCTCTTTGATTCTCTTAGGGGTTACAGATTTGGGAATGACCACAACATTCCTCTGCATGTGGAAGCGGATTAGAACCTGGAAAGAACGCTCCTTGCTTAGCATATAATGTCATATAATGAAGGCATTTGTAATAATGCAAATATTAGCAAGGGTCAATTTACATTAAAACATTGTACTTCAAAGCTGATGGATACGTGAATTTAGTCAGCATTTCATAACTAATAAAAAATGCAAGTTTACACCTACCTGTGCTGTGGTTTTACCATGCTTATCTGCAATGGCCTTGATCTTTGGGTCCTCCAACAGTGATGGCTCACCTGCCTGTGCCCTAAAGGAAGTCAAATCTACATGAAGTAATGTATAGCCATCTCACTATTAATTAACTAATGAATGAGAGTACATACCATGGTCTGGTTGGGGAACCCAGAGGACTGTATGCAGTGACTGTGATGCCTTTGGACTGACAATAGTTAATCAGCTTCTCCTGAGTCAGATATGGATGGCACTCAATCTGGAGGTGAAAAGCAGTTATTGGAAAGATTTTGGCACCGGTAAACCACAAAGTCTTAATCCGTTTTAAGTTCTTCAGATTTACTGCCAACAACACAATACCTGATTGTTGGCAGGTTTGTACTTGAGTCCTGGTTTATTGAGGATTCTCTCAATCTGATCCCGGTTGAAGTTGGAGACACCAATGGCCTTGACCAACCCAGCATCCACTAACTCCTCCATTGCCTTTGTGAGAAGACATTACAGCAATTCTTTTATCAGCTATCAAATGCGAGTAACACAAAACTCTAATGTATTACCTCCCATGTTTCTAGAAAGTTGCTGTTGTCTGGAATTACGTGGCCATCCTTATCGACTGGGAACAACTCTTTTCCAGGCTGACGAATTAAATCCGCATTAATTATGCACAGAAAAAACAAGCAATTCTTATTTTATCATTAGTTATATACTTATTAGTACTACCTTAGTGCCCATGGGAAAGTGCATTAGGTAGAGATCAACATAGTCCAGTTTTAGGTCACTTAGGGTCGTTTCACAGGCTCCTCTTACCAAGTGTTTTTCATGGTAAGTGCACCAAAGCTGTAAAAAATGCAGGATTTAGTTAATGGCCAAAGTTCCTTTCAAATAATGTACTTGAGCATTTTTCTACATGTTTAACTGTTAAACCATGAAATATATTTCAGTAATCAAAGCATGACGTAACAGTGGATTATAACACACAATAATACATGTTATACAAATGCCTTGTGCATGATCTGTGACATGGTTTGATTTTGTGTGAGGCACATGATTGGTCTTGTGAGACCTTGACTCCTGTCATGTGCCTCAGATACTAATTTTTAGATGTGCTTCAACCTTGCTGACTATGAATAGTTCCTCTCTCTTCACCACTCCTTGGTTAATCATAGCATTGACTCCGTCCCCGACTTCATTCTCATTTTCATACACATGAGCCCCATCGATGTGGCGGTACCCGGCCAGGATGGCTGTCTTTACAGCCTCTGTGACCTCACCTGGAGCAGACTGGAGCAGGTTTCAGAATGTTTCTATTAAATCTAATGTAATGTAGGCTACATTGCAAATATGCTAAAATCTCAAAAATGAAACATAAAACGTGAAAATAATTAATATGTAATAGAACTATTTCCAGTGTTCAATTGGCAAACTACAATAAACAACGGAAGAAAACACAAATGCTATGAATGAAACCATCCAGAATGAAACTGTACTGTACAAGGAAGAAAAAAAAAAAAGAATTGTGAATACTCACCCTCCATGTTCCCAGTCCAAAAATTGGCATTTTAGCTCCATTATTAAGAGTTACAAATGTCATGGTGACTTTTAATATAAAGCACTTTATTAGACCTAATATAGAGCACTTGTTAGTCCACACACGTCCACAGCCTTTCCAAACTGCAGCAGCAGCCTCTTCTTCTGAAGCTTTTCTATTACGTGGGTTTGTAAGTGGATTTGATTGGTCAGGTCTGGAAACACCCTTTGGGAGGAGGTGCAGAGGTGAACATCATTCCAACATCAAGCAGACTTCCCCTAAGGCTAGAGGGATTCAAGGGAAACATACTGGGCATGCGCACATCAATACAGCGCAATTTTTGTTACACTGTATAACAATAATGACTATTTTGGCATTATTGTAAGGGGTAGGTTTAGGGTTCGGGTAGGTGTAGACCATAGACTGTATAAAAACAGGTGTAGACGTTAATAAAACACAATCTAATAGGTAGAAAATTAAATGTATTGGTAGCTTCCGGGTTTAGCTCCCTTCTAGCCACAGGGAAATCTCGAAAGATAATAAGTTTTATTATTAAAAATAATAAACTAATTATAAAATAATAGCAATTTCAGACATTAGTATTTTTTTTACGATTTCTTCTGTTTTTTAAAAAACATGAATGACATTATATATCTATAGTAATAACTGCAACAAATACATCTACATTTACAAATATTTCTTTTTTTTTACATAAACAGTTTTTGATTCATAAAATCTGAATGTCATGATCATAGCAGTAAAGCATCTTCGTTTGTTATTTTAAACACTGAAGCACTTGTAGCATCATTATTTTATCGTTTTATTATTATTATTACTATTATTTTCGTTTAATTGTAGCGGACGACTCGAGGTTTTATTTTGACACTATTTCATAATGTCGTCAGAGCTTTGTTCTGTGTTGTTTACTCAAATCCATAATATTCAGAGACCTGTGATGTACCGTAACTTCGCGTGGTAAATTCTGAACAGTATAAATGAGCGATTTGACTTCAAGAAAAGCAGTTAAATGACTAATGTTACATCATATATATATATAACGCTTTTGAAGAGTCGCATAACACTTGACATTTCACAACCTTAACATGTGTTTATCTTACCAAGCACATCTATTCATTGTGGCTATTATTAAATGGTTTCGGGGTCACCCTGTGGAGTCTGACACATCTGATTGCACCTTAGATTACTTAGATTATTTTGAGGTTGTGATGTACAGATGCCATAGAGGTACATATAAAAAAATGAATGAATGACTATGCTGATGATTGTTTATTTTTGCAGATGGATCCTCTCACACCTTCTCCTGCTTGCATTGTCCATTCAGCCACCCTCAGGAGGAAAACCTCAGAAGTCACATAAAGAAAGTCCACTCCACTATAAGTTTATGAGAAGTGAGATTGCATTCGACCCCTCTTTGCCCAACAGCTGCCATGTTTGTGGCAAAAGCTACCGCTTCCCATGCTTATTAAAAGCCCACCAGCGCACCCACACCGGTGAGCATCCTTTCCTCTGTCCGGTAACTGCGGCCGTAGTTTCTCCCATTCCCAGGCCCTCTGTCACCATAGACTCGTTCATGTGGCCAAGCACATCCTAACATCACCAAACGATGTTCCTGAGGAAAACAAATCAAAAAAGCCAGAATCCCAAACTTATGACTGTTTGTACTGTGTAGAGACCTTCAGCTCACACAGTGCCAGGAGAGACCATTACAAGACCCACCCTGAAGAAGCAGTGCATCACTGCAACGCCTGCGGGAAGCAGCTCAGCTGTCAGGCAGCTCTAATCAGACACAAATGAATCCACACAGAGGAACGACCCTTTAAGTGTACCGAATGTGAGTCCACCTTCATTTGCATAACCTCGTACAAACGACACATGCTGACCCATCAACCAGAAAGACCATTAATTTGTAACTGTGGGAAGGGCTTCACGTACCGTGGTGCTCTTTTGGCTCATCAGCGCATCCATTTGGAAGAGAAACCATACCATTGCATGGTCTGTGAGAAGGGTTTTCTGTACCCAGGGGCTTTGGGCAAAAACCAGGGGACCCACTCCAAAAAGAATCCATGTGGTAAGAACTCTAATATAAAGAACTCTCTTTGTTCACACTCAGACAGCCACCACACAGAGAAAACTTTTAATTGCACTCTGTGCGACAAGCCATTTGTGTTCAAGGCCAGCTTGACCCGGCATAAACTCACACACACCAGAGAAAGACCATTCCTTTGTGTAGACTGCGGAAAGGCCTTTTTCTCCCTTGGAGAGTTGCTCAAGCACCAGCGCTACCACACAGGACATAAACCTTTCCAATGCCCAGACTGCAAAAAGAGTTTCACACAAGCCTGCTACTTGCAAGTCCACACGAGGCACCATACAGGCATACGGCCTTATTCGTGTTCTCAGTGTAACAAGAGTTTCTTCAGTTCTTCCAGCCTTAAGAGACACCTGTTGATTCACACGGGAGAGAAACCCTTCCAGTGCTTGGACTGCGCGAAAAGATTTCAACAGTCATATTATCTGAAAGTGCACTTCCAGACTCACGTGGAAAAGAGATCTGAAAGCAGGATGTCTAATGCTTCATTAATTGCATCATAATCATTTAACTTGGGGGTTAATATTATAAAGCTAAGAGTTTACACACTTTTTGCTTTTTGTTTTCACATTTGTTCTCATACACACAGGAACCTGTAATGTGAGTCAAATTATGTTTTATATCAACAGTAAGTGAAAATGTACCAAAGTCAGGCAAGAGGTGAAAATGATGTGATTAACAAACTGTTTAATATGTGTTCATTTGGTGAACAGTTTGTGTTGGTGTTATGGCTGAGGCCAATAAAAAAATGCGCTGTTGATTTATAAGAAACGGTTGGATTTTCTTGAAAAACACATGTTAAAACGTTTTAATTTTACGTATTACAATAACTATAAAAGTTGTATATTATAATCTTTATTTATGTATTATTATATAAGGGTTAAATTACCCAACACCAAAGTAAAATGCGACGTAACGACATAGAAGTCGCGTTCTAGATTTTATCTAAAAGACGAGCCATGACTGTGACTCGAAGGTAAATCGGATCATCATATACTCATAACAAATCCTGTCCTCTGCACTACTTACTTGCATCGTCCGCCAGGTGGCACCAACACAATTAAAACGCGTTCCACGTGTTCACTGTTGCTCCAGTGTTTACAGCATTACCAGCAGCTCTCAATAACAGTTAATGGTATGAAAACATTATTTTAAATTTTTTTTATCATCATCTTTCTGACTCTGGATATAGTTATCGATTAGATTTAACAGCAGATGATTTTGAAACTGAAGTATATATATTTTGAAAATTATGCTCAAACTATAGCCTATTGAATCTAATTTGGGTTCAATCCCATGTCTGTGGTCCATCAGCAAAGAAGTATAGGAGAAAATATAATAAAACAAAATAGACAAATGTACAAAAAAATTGGTAGTTGTATTTAGCATTGTTCTTATTTCTTGTTGTTGTTTTGTCTTTAATGCAATAAATTGACTAGACATGACAAAGTACAGAAAAATGAACAAACAACAATAACAAAAGGAATGCCTATGTCTTGCCGTTAATGAGGAATGCTTATTTCTTGCAGCTGATGACCATAACAAAACAAAAGCATTTATCAAAAGCATTTCAGTGCCCAGTGAAATCTGTGATTCTGAGAATCCCAGAAAAATAAAATGCATTAAATTTAAGTTTTATACTTTAGGTCTGGAGACCCTAATCAAAAGGTGATTTATGTATTTCAAGCCTTCTGAATTCATATGCTATAGCTTTGTCATTAATTTTAGTATACTTTTTCCCTCCAGTGAGCTCGATTGAAACTGGATCATCCAGATTTGATTTGTAAATTAATAATTTAGACTGATTTTCCAAAGCAGATCAATTGATTCTTCGAAAAGATCTGACTTTTTCCACCAGCTGGACATCTGAAAATCTAGACATTTCAGTTAATGATATGGCTTTTGAAGAATTTGAAAGTAAGTTCAAGTTTCATGGACTGCTTTGATGAATACTTAAATGGTGCTTTGCATCCTTTGACAAGCTTGAAAGCTCCATTACCCTGCATTTTTTTCTTCTTCCTTTGGGTTTACTACAGCTGTCATTAATGGACTTCAATAAAGGAAGATTCCTGCCTTTCTTTCTTTTTTCCCCTCATAGAGAAACATAAAATCAATATAGCTATATTAGAACACAAAGCAGCAAAGGGCAGACACTTGTGGGTGGTTGTTTGGAGTCCTTCAGTCCATTTATTGTGTTAATGTTTCCAGCTGGGACAGGAGAGGCCGGCGTCTGCCCAGCTGCTGTGCACTGACCTTCCACTTACAGCAGGAGGGACAGAGTCCTTTACTAATGCAAGAAGCACAACGATCCATATGACTTTGAAATACTTTTTTGGTGATTGTCTATTTCAAAAGAGGATTTTATTTAAATCAACTCTGTATTTTCAGGCTGTTAGGGCCATAAATGGGGCTCCAATATGTAGATGAGTTTCTTGATCGGAACAAATGGAGAAATTTAGCATTACATTACATAACTGGTTCCTCTGCAGTGAATAGGTCCCAACGGCTGATGAAAACATAGTAATCCACACAGCTACAGTACATAAATACTGTCTAGTGAAGTAAACAGCGAATCAATACATTAAAACTTTAAATCACTGCTTTTGGCCAAAATCCATAATAATGTTTCTTGCCGTGAAAAATCGATTTCCTAATTTGTCCTCTTTTATCACTGACAATAGAACTGTTTTGGATGTTGGATGTTCTTGATCTTTGCATATTTCTCTTCTGGTTCAGACAAGATTATTATTATCTTTTTCATGGGGAAAGCAATATAGAGGATAAAAATCTTAATGTCAATTGTGTTTATTACAAACATGCAGCTTTTCATAAGGTGATAACTGATGGAGTTTATTGTGATGTTTTTAGCAGCTGCTTGGGCTCTCATTCTGGCGGCACCCATTCACTGAAGAGGATCCATTGAAGTGAAGCAAGTGATGTAATGATAAAACTTTCCAAATCTGTTGTAAAGAAGAAAAAAAACTAATCTACATGGGATGGCCTGAGGGTGAGTATATTTTTTATTTATTTATTTATTGATTTATTGCACTCTTCCTTTAATTAAACCCAAGACTGTAAGAGATACAATTTGATGTGATTTAATTCCAGTTGTTTTGGAGTATGACTAAAAGGACTGTATTAGGTGAGGTCTGATATCTAGCCTTGCTCAAGGGGTGTCAGTCAAAACACAGGGTCTGATCAGTTATTATTACAAAGACATTCACATTAAATACTTAGTTTCTTATTATATTCTCAGGTTAAATTATCAAAGAACAATTTATGAAAAATGAAACATTATAACACCACTACCACCTTGTGGTTAGAAATGGAAACTGCTTTTATACTCGAATCGCTTATGAGGTAATTTGCATAAACTGCACATAAGCATGAACATTGCATCCATAAAGATCAAATAAACAGCGATTTAGTTATTAATATGGCAGTTACACACAGTGGGCCAACACTGGTGAATGCCTCCATCTCCGTCTTCCTAGGAGTTCTGACACTGGGTAGATAACTTGGGGCAGGGAACCATCTGGCCGCCCCATCAGAAGGCAATTTGGGGTGATCGGATCTAAATCAGCAATGTCCGCTGATACGTACCCAAGTGGTTTGGAGTTTAAGATGGCCTCGATTTCTATGAGGACAGTTTGAAGAACTTCTTCAGTCACTGTATCTGATCCCAGAGTTGTGTAAAGTGCAGCCTTAACTGAACAAATCTCTTGTTCCCACACCCCTCTGAAGTGTGGAGTAGAAGGAGGATTGAAATGAAAGCTAATCTGTTGTTTAGCTAACTGCTGCTGTAGATCCTGACTTAGCTGACGAAATGCCTCTTTAAGTTCTGTCTCACCACCTCGGAAGTTGGTGCCTTGGTCTGAGTATAACTCTGCCGGTTTCCCACGTCGACCTATGAACCATCGCAGTCCCATGAGGAATGCATCACTATCCATCGATGTCAGAACTTCGAGGTGCACGGCCCGAGTGGTCAGGCATTTGAATAAAAGGCCCCATCTCTTCTCTGTCCGACGTCCCACCTTGACCAAGAATGGTCCAAAACAATCCATTCCAGTTGAATGGAACGTAGGTTTGAATAACCGAAGTCTAGATGGAGGAAGCTCGACCATTTTCTGTGAAGCTGGCTTTGACCTCCATTTACAGCATTCAAGACATGTTCGCTGGTGTTTCTTTACAGCTTCTCTGCCTTTCAAGATCCACACACTTCGGCGCAGCTCTGCAAACACTCATTCTGGTCCTGGATGGCAAAGGCGAGTATCATGATCTTTGATGAGTAAACGGGTGTTGGGATGATTGGGATCCAACACAATAGGGTGTACTGCACTTGGATCGAGGCATTTTACATGTCTTAATCGTCCTCCGACTCAATCAAGTCCTTCCAGCTACTAAATTTACTACCATCTGCAGTTTGTGGTGTTGAGTTAATCACACCACAGACGATAGCTCGTTTTAACTCATCTTTATCATCAGATTCCAGGCTGTGCTTAGCTGGAGGTGATGGCCAAGTACTCTGAGGTTGGAGGAAAAATTCTGGTCCCTGGGTCCATCAATTCCGTTCAGTGAGGTCCTTCAGATTCTTGCCACGGGTTAGATCATCTGCAGGATTCCTTGTGGAGTCGATGTAATGCCATGCCTTAAGGTCTGTTAATTCTTGAATCTCCACTACCCTGTTACCCACAAATACCTTGAAGCGGCAGGATTCTGAATGTAACCAGTGAAGTACAGTTGTTGAATCAGTCCAGAATGTGACCTTTTGGGCCTTCAAGGTAAGTTCAGTTCCAATGAGTTTGGCCAACTGTGCTCCTACAAGAGCGGCACACAACTCAAGCCTAAGTATGGAGCACTGCTTACGTGGGGCAACACGGGACTGGGCCAGGAGAAAGGAAAGGTGTACTCTCCCACTAGGATCTTCGGAACGAAGGTAAGCGACTGCCCCATATGCCTTCTCTGAAGCATCAGTGAAAATGTGGATCTCATGAGTGACTTCAGGGTGGTCCATGCTGTATGGTGTGTAGCATCGAGGGAGTACTACAAGAGGTGAATACTGAAGCTCAGCTTCCCATACTTTCCATGCTCGTTGAAGGTCCTCAGGGAGTTGTGGGTCATCCCAATTTCTGTTCTTGACCCAAAGCTGCTGAACAATCACCTTTGCATGAGTGGTAAAGGGAAGAATGACACCAAGGGGATCATACTGACTTGCTAACACACGATATATGTTCCGCATTGTCAGAGCTCCATAGTTAACAGGTCTGTGCTTGAATCCTAGGTTGTCTGACTCACAGTGCCAACTCAATCCTAAGGTGGATTCACGTGGATCTACTTTATCATGTGAAAGCCATAGTTCTAACTTCGAAGATTTGGCATCTGTTGGCAAGTGACTGATGACATCTTGCACATTACTGGCCCACTGGCGGATGTCAAACCCTCCAGTTGCTAGTAGTTTACAAAGTTTGTCCAGTAACTGCCTTGCTTCTTGAGCAGATGGTAAGCTCTGAAAACAGTTATCCACATAGAAGCATCTCTCCACGGAATGTCTCACGTCTTCATCTGGTATGCTGTGCAATGAGATATGTTTTTGAAGGGCGAAGGATGCACAGCAGGGACTGCATGTGGTGCCGAATGGCAGTACTCGCCATTCATAGATATCAGGCTTTGCATTATGGCTGACCAAATGGTGTGGTATATACCAAGACTCCCCTGTTACACTGCCTCCTTCTGGGGGGAGTCTAGCAGCTGCGCCATTCAGTTCCAACTTCTCTATCTCTGTGTTGTATATGGCTGCTTTCTCAGGAGTTTGAATCAGTGGGAAAAACCTTTCTGCGTAGCAAGGGTGTCGCATAGCGTAATATCCCATTTACCTCCACACGAGTTGTCCTGGTCTCTAGAAGGTTAATGGCTTGCCGATCCTCCCTGGATCTTGTGACCTGCTTCTCACTTCGGAAAGGCAGAACATCAAGTTGCCATAACTTCTCAACATCTCGTTTGAGTTCCAGTTCTGCGGGACTAAGAGACAGGAAAAGGCACTGTTGTGGCTGCAACTAAGTCTCCAGGAGCTTAACTGGTCCCTGCAGGGTCCATCCAAGCCTTGTTTTGCTGGCAGCCGGACCACCTGGTGGGCCAAGATGGACAGGTTCTATTGGTGTTATCAGGTGGGTATTATCAGCCCCAATGAACAGTAGAGGACATACTTTTTCAAAGGTCTGCAGAGGGAGATCTCTCAGGTGTTTATATTTCTCAAAGATGTTCAAATGATACTAGTGATTAGCAAACCAAGGCGTTTGGCAGTAAAGGCAGCTGTAATCTTAAACATCTTCTGAGGCTGATTTGCTGGAGATATGTGAAAGGAAACCAATGCACCACTGACAGTCTGCACCTCTTGGCGAATTGTCTGTAAAGCTATGCTTTCAGCTTGGCCTTGTATTCCGAGTCCACTGGCGGCATCAGGAAGAAGTATAGTCCGCTCCGACCCGTCATCCATGACAGCATAGGTGTCGAGCGTTTTACCTCCGTAGCGTAGCAAGACTCTGATGACAGGTCTATCCAAGTACAAGGTCTCTGCAGTCAAGCTGACAAGGCAGGAATCTTCTTTGGCAGCCTTAGTGTTGACCTCATGTAAGATTTGTAAGTGCTCACCCCGGCAGATACTGCAAGGCTTCTTAAGTGTGCATTGAGCTGCCTGGTGTGTCCGCCCACAACGCCAGCAATGATTATTTGTTCGGATCCAGTCTATCATTTGTTGTTTACTGAAGGACTTAAAGGTTGCACACTGACTAAGATAATGGTCCTCTTTATCGCAGTATGGGCAAAAGGCTTTATTTGGAATTTTGGTCTCCGCTCTAGCTGGCTTGGCTTGACATGGCTCAGCAGGTGCCTTAACAACAATGTCCTCAGCTCCAAGGAGGATAGTGGCTGAACGTGCAGCTGGTTTTGTCTCTCGTCTGCGCTCTGATTTCTGTTCCACTCTCTGGACTTTGTAACTGACCTGTGCTTCACTGCTCTGGCACCAGGCCTCATACTGTAACCACTCAGAGAACTCACAAAGGTTATACACTGACCCAGGACGGTGGTACATCTGTCTTCGGAATCCTGATCTCATCTCAGCAGGTAACTTACTTAGTAGTCTCTCCACATGTGACCCGCATTGAAGCTCAGCTTCACCTTTATCTGCAAGAGTCTCCAGCATATCAACAAGAGCCCTTATCTGCAAAGCAAAATTGTCAGATGCCTCAGTATCTCCCCGCCTTATGTCTGGGGAATCCATCACTTTGGCGATCTTCTTAAGTGCCAACTTGTGTGGCTGGCTGAACCTTTTTTTATTTAGGGCAGCCATGGTGTCTGAATATGGGAATGATGAATTGAGGTAGGAGTCTGCCACCAGGCGAGCTTCATCCAGCCTCAGATGATCTAACAGGATTTGGTATCTGAATAGTTCTGTAGTGTCAGGTGGTAAGAGGTTCTCAAGGGCTATCTTCAACCGTGTAAACTCACTAGGATCTTTGGTGCTAAAGTCTGGTATGGTTGGCACTGGACCACGCTATGTTGTTTCCCATCCTGCTGGATTCGTATTCGAGAAATAAAGAGCTCTCTGAGCTGGCTTTGGCCCAGTGGTCTGCTTGGACTGAAAATGCACCTTTTCAGGATGTGTAAAAGTATTTCCAGGGTACTCATACAATGTTCTCTAATACTGACGAGAGACAGGATTATCTGGCTGGTGACCCGATAGTGGCTGAGTTCTTCTCTGATAAGGAATGGAACTGGTTTCCTCAGGATACTGCAAAGGAGAGGGACTTGGGTAGTTGCACTCACCCCACTGGGCTGGATTTATCTGTGGTCTAATAGGTGTAGAAGCCTGAATCTGATCTTTCATGATTTGGATTTCATTCATCTTACCCAAAATGGCTAGCATGTTAGAGTCAATCTGAGGATCTATAGTTTTTCCTTCTGCTGGTTTGGGCAGATTTTGATAAACAGTCCCCTGATTCAAACTGAGTGAGGAGCCTCCAGTCATAATAGGAAAGGGTTGGGGTGGCCTCAGGGAGGGTGCTGCCTGTTGTTGCTGACCATAGATTGGCTGGAGCCTTGACTTAGTCAACGTAGAGCCTTGATGGTAAGATGCAACTTCACGGTTCATAGGAAGCCTATCCTCTTTAGTGTAAGATGTCTGTGGTAAAGGAGTGGGCTGCTGAACTTCCCATGGCCGGTAATATGGAGAAGGCTGATGATGGTGAATAGACTGCAGTGGGGTGTAACTGGGACTAGGTGGCTGCAGTTTAGTGCCATCCACATTCTGAAAGGATGGTTCCCTCTCGTAGGCAACCGGCCATTCATCATGGAGCTTGACTTATCACACAACACAGCTGTACATGGGCATTACAGGTGATCAATTGGGTATTTGTTGTGAGAGTGGGTGTGTATGTGGTCTACAATAGAAAAGGATTAAGAATTGTAATAAGTTACATGTTTCAAAAATATTATTACAAAGACATTCACATTAAATACTTAGTTTCTTATTATATTCTCAGGTTAAATTATCAAAGAACACTTTATGAAAAATGAAACATTATAACACCACTACCAATTTGTGGTTAGAAATGGAAACTGCTTTCATACTCGAACCGCTTATGAGGTAATTTGCATAAACTGCACATAAACATGAACATCGCATCCATAAAGATCAAATAAACAGCGATTTAGTTACTAATATGGCAGTTACACACAGTGGGATACTAAATCTGACATTCGTTCACATCATTACACCTTAGTTTGAGAGAACTCGAATCATTATGATCATGACAGCAAAGCATATTCAAATGTGCATGAACGTGTGCGATTGGCGATTAAAGGGGCGGTCACACTAGACTTTAAACGTGTGAAATTATTTCGGACGCCGCTGTGAATATGGGCGGGAGCAAGATAAAATTGAGGTCTCTCCTCAATTATCACATGGATTAATATGTGCTTGTACTGTGTCTTTTGCGATGGCGTCGAAAGCGTCTTATTATTTTGTACTCTCTGTATCTCCCTCTCTATATAAATATATGAAGTGAAGTGAAGTGACATTCAGCCAAGTATGGTGACCCATACTCAGAATTTGTGCACTGCATTTAACCCATCGGAAGTGCACACACACAGAGCAGTGAACACACACACACACTGTGAGCACACACCCAGAGCAGTGGGCAGCCATTTATGCTGCGGCGCCCGGGGAGCAGTTGGGGGTTCGATGCCTTGCTCAAGGGCACCTAAGTCATGGTATTGAAGGTGGAGAAAGAACTGTACATGCACTCCCCCCACCCACAATTCCTGCCGGCCCGGGACTCGAACTCACAACCTTTCGATTGGGAGTCCGACTCTCTAACCATTAGGCCACGACTTCCCACAACTACCATTTGGACTACTTACACCCTAAGCAATAAAAAATTATAAAACGTCTTCATTCAAATGTACCATCTGTTCCTGTTTCCGCCGACACTGCGAACCATGCAGCTTCTTTTTTATTTTATTTTTATAATCTTTTAAATATGTATTATATAAAATAGGACGCTGTGCTACAGCTAAAGTTATATAGCACTTCCTTCATTTTTGAATTTCTGTAACGTTACAGAGAGTTCACGCAGTGACGTATCGATCTTCTACTTGTCCCACAGCTTCACGTGATGCGAATTCGCAGGTCAGAGTTCACCAAACTTGAACTTTGGAATGCAGCGAAATGCGAAATTTTTCGCATGAGCTTGCGTTTCCGGTCTGACGCATTCGCATGCGTATGAATGGAAGTCAATGGAACGAAAAGTGCAGTGTGACCACCCCATGACACTGATAAATGCTTAAACAACGTGCTAACATTGCAGACACAATAAACACATTTATAATTAACTGTTCAACTAGCAGTTATTACTAACTTAATAATCAGATAACTTACTTTTGTTCAGTGACACACACATTAACCCACGCCCAGTCTTTGCACTTCTCCTACACTCTCACACTTTCTGCGCATGCGGACATGTCAAAGGTGGCGCACGCGCACAGACCCGACCTTTCTAACACCAGTTGAGCATGAGGATGCGCTAAAATCCTTTTGATTGTACGACTAATCCCAGTGCAGAAGAGTTTGATTAGTTTTGAAAGGCCTACAGTTCTTTATAACGGTGTAATGAGTTCAATTAAAGACAGGGACATTGCATTTTTAAGTGACAAAAAGGCTATTTAAATGTTTGTGTCACGGGGTGACGAAAGAGAAGCGGAACTAAGTCCCGCTGGAATTGTGTTCCCCCCGGGATGGTGTCGCGGTAACACCGGTCCACTTCCGGGTTGCGCATTACGCCACAATAACAGCGCTAATGACAGATTGACGTCTGGTGTGGAGAGTTTGATGTGGCGATCTGTGAGAGGATTATGGAGGCGGAGTAACCATATAAAAAGGGAAGTACAGAGACCATGAGGGTTGTTGTTTTCCTACTGGCTGTTCGTTCCCCCGGCTGTTCTTCCTCGTTGTCTTCTCCCCGGATGTTGTTCTTCTCTTCGGATGTGTTCCCCTGGGAGAGGTGAATCCCTTGGACGTTTTGGGCTGGCGTGTGAAGGTAGTTGAGGACTATTGTGGGGTTTCGGCTATCTGGCTGTGCAACAGATATATCAGCGATCGAGTGGAGATATTAAGGACGGAAAGGGTGCGAGTTATGGGAAGCATCATCAGAGGGAAGATAAGTGACCTGATCTGGGACTTTGATAAATTGTATACACCTGTACTGGGATTAATAACGTTGTGAAGTGGACGGAGCAATCGTTGGGTGAGTGCTGGCTCTAATTGCACGAAGAGTGGGTGTGCCGTGCCTGAAGTGGTGGGTTTACATAATAAATTGTTTGAAGTGAAGTTACAGAGTGTGGGGAACATATATATGGAGTTAATGCCGGACGCTCACCACTCCGAAAGCCCACCACCATCGCCGTAACCAACACCCAGGCATTCAGCGTGCTCCCTGTTTGCGGGAAGTTTGTGTGTGTACATGCTGATGACTTACTCTGCTGTGTAGATCGCAGGATTCTCTGGGCCGAACGCCGCATGTGATGTCCCTGTGGAAAGAGGTGGACACAAGAATTATTCCTTCCCCGGTCTTAACCGAAGCATCTCCCAGCCGTAAGCCCCATTACTTATTAAAGGACACATACCGCTGTTGATTACTTACTCTGCTGTGCAGATCGCAGGATCCTCTGGGCCGAACGCCGCATGTGATGTCCCTGTGGAAAGAGGTGGACACAAGAATTATTCCTTCCCCGGTCTTAACCGAAGCATCTCCCAGCCGTAAGCCCCATTACTTATTAAAGGACACATACCGCTGTTGATTACTTACTCTGCTGTGCAGATCGCAGGATCCTCTGGGCCGAACGCCGCATGTGATGTCCCTGTGAAAGGAGGTGGACACGAGAATTATTCCTTTCCCCGGTCTTAACCGAAGCATCTCCCAGCCGTAAGCCCCATTACTTATTCAAGAACACATACCTGCTGTTGATACTTACTCTGCTGTGCAGATCGCAGGATCCTCTGGGCTGAACGCCGCATGTGATGTCCCTGTGGAAAGAGGTGGACACAAGAATTATTCCTTCCCCGGTCTCGACCGAAGCATCTCCCAGCCGTAAGCCCCATTATCCATTAAAGAACACATACCGCTGTTGATTACTTACTCTGCTGTGCAGATCGCAGGATCCTCTGGGCCGAACGCCGCAAGTGATGTCCCTGTGAAAAGAGGTGGACCCAAGAATTATTCCTCCCCCAGTCTTAACCGAAGTATCTCCCAGCCGTAAGCCCACCACTCATTCAAGAACACATACCGACGGCGATTACTTACTCTGCTGTGCAGATCGCAGGATCCTCTGGGCACGAACTGCCCGAAGACTCCACGCCCTCCCGGCGTCCGAGGTCCGATCCCGGTCTGGTTGGGAGACATAGAGTTAGTACAGAGACTTTTAAATGCTTTTAACTAAATAAAACTTTGTTCATTTTTATACTCTCTCGTTTGTCTGGTTTCTCTGGTACGCTCCCCGAGGTGATCCTGGGTTTCAGGGGTGGGTGCAGTCAGGCTTGGCCACCCCGACCTGTGACAGATTTGGCGTAGTCGGCAGGATTTCACCTCGGGTTGAGCGACCAGGGATTCTCAGATGGCCGACGACGAGGCACTGGGGGCCCCACCCCGAGTCATGCCAGTGTTCATGGGAAACCCCTGGGTCCAGAAATATGGAGGAAGTGAGTCAGAGGTGCGCCTCTCCGAATGGCGGGCTCAGATCGAATATCTGGCCGGGCTACAGGGACTGAGCGCGACTCAACAGCTACAGTTTGCCCTCAACTCCCTTGACGGGGAAGCACGGCGGGAAGTCCAAGCCGCCCCCGAAGCTGTCCGAACCACCGCCCAGTCTGTGTTCAGATTCCTGACGGAAAGGTATGGTGACGCTACTCCAACTGCGGTTCTCCGGGCCCAGTTCTTCAGCAGCAAGCAGGGCCCCCGCCAATCCGTCAGAGCTTTCGCCCTCCAACTACGGGAGCAAGTTACCAGGCTGCAGGGGCGCCCAGACCATGGTCTCGGAGAGGGTGAGACCCTGTTGAGAGACCAATTCCTGCTGGGGCTAAGGGAAGGCCCGGTACGCCAGGGACTTAGAGTCCAATTTAGGAGGGAGCCGGAACTCACCTTCGAAGACCTAAAGAAGGAAGCGGTGGCATTGGAGATTGATCAGGCTGAGGTGAAAGAGCCCCCTGTGTGTGCGGCCGTAAGTAGCTCCGTAGTGGCTGTCCCCGACATGGCGGAGTGGAAACAGACTCTGAAGCTAGAACTCCTAAAGGATGTCCGGGAGCAGATGGCGGAGCTAACCAAGACGCTCGTGGACGAGCTGCGTCTCGGGGCTACCAGGCCAGAGGTGAGGCCCATCTCGCGGGACCGGGTGTACTCGGACGGGAACAGGGACGCAGGGAGGCGACCTAACCGGCCCAACCGACCCCAGTTTGAGTGGGACGAGCAAGGACGACCTATCTGCAACCGCTGTGGCCAACCAGGCCATTACAGCCGACAGTGTGGCCCTCGAAGAGGTTCGGAGGGGGGTTTTTAGGTCGACCGGCCACAGTGGGTCGTGTGGTCGGGACCCCCTTAGATGACCCACCCATCGGAGCAGGCTCCAAGGACAGGCTGGTCGGGCATAGCCCAGTGGTGGAGGTCCAGGTGTGCGGTGTGAAGGTGCCCTGTCTCGTCGACACCGGATCCCAGGTGACCCTGTTCGCGGAGAGCCTGTCGCAAGAGCTGTTTGGAAACCAGAGGATGCATGGGACGGAGGCTCCCTGGCTCTCCCTGAAAGGAGCAAATGGTCTGGACATCCCCTACATTGGCTACAGGCTGACGGACTTGGAGATCCATGGAGTGATCGTGCCCCAGAAGGGAGTGATCATCGTAAAGGACCACTGCTTGGGGAGTCACCGGGCCTTACTAGGTATGAATGTATTATCTGCATGTTGGGAAGAATTGTTTCGGGCAAAGCCCGCTCGAGGGATCTCGCCGGCCGAACAACAGGAATGGGAACGCGTCGCCGCTGACTGCCGACGGATCCAGATGTCCCGGGCCCGGCAAGGCCGCGAAGGGACTGGTCGGGTAGCGTGCTGGTATGCCCTGTCCGTGCCAGCGAACAGCGAGGCCCTAGTATGGGTACGAGTCCCCCAGCGGGACGTAGGAGCGGAGGAATGGGTGTTGGTGGAGCCCCACTGGGATGGCCAGCAGGTAGAAGTCGCCAGAGGTTTGGCCGTGGCACGAAGAGGACGGATCCCGGTGAGAGTTCGGAACGGGACGCCCCACGTCGTGCACCTATACAAACACCAGCGGCTGGTCAAGGTAACGCCGGTAGAACCCCATCAGGTGCGGGAGGACCAGGACGTGAGCTTTCGCCAAGTACACCCCGCGGTGGTGGAAGTGGCCCTTACCCAAGCGAGCTCGTCGCCCCAGAGTCTAGGGGAGGAGGTGCCCGGCCACTTGAAGGGAAGTACCCTGCAAGGGGAGGAGCTGGGACCGGCACAGGCCAGGAAGCTGCGAGACCTGCTGAGCAAGTGGCAACATGTCTTCTCGGCACACGAAGAGGACTACGGCTGCACCAACGTCGTGCAACATCGGATCCCCACCGGAGATGCAGAGCCCAGTAGAGAAAGGTACCGACCCGTCCCACCTACCCTGTACGCGGAGGTCCGCACACTGCTGCAGGGTATGCTCAATCGAGGGGTTGTTAGAGAGAGCAGCAGCCCGTGGGCAGCTCCCATCGTGTTGGTACAGAAGAAGACTGGCGCATGGAGGTTTTGCGTTGACTACCGCAAGCTGAACCTGGTCACTAGGAAGGACGCGTTCCCCCTACCCCGGATCGAGGACTCCCTGGCTGGCTTGACACGCTCGGCATGGTACTCCACGCTGGACTTGGCAAGTGGCTACTGGCAGGTACAAGTGGCCGAGGCCGACCGGGAGAAGACCGCCTTTACCACCCCGTTCGGTCTCTTTGAATGGGACCGGATGCCCTTCGGCCTCTGCAACGCTCCTGCCACCTTCCAGAGGCTGATGCAGCGGTGCCTGGGAGGTCAGTTGATGGAGTCCGCCTTGGTGTACCTGGATGATGTGATTGTCTATTCCCCAGATTTCGACTCCCACTTACAACACCTTGAGCAGGTCTTCGGGGCCATGGAGAAATATGGGCTGAAGCTCCAGCCGGACAAGTGCCATCTGTTACGGCGGGAGGTCAAATTCTTGGGACACTGTGTGGGCGCGGCGGGAGTTTCGGTCGACCCGGAGAAGGTGTCGGCGGTACGAGAGTGGGCTGCCCCACAGACGGTGAAGCAGGTCCGGTCCTTCCTGGGCTTCGTGGGGTACTACCGCCGCTTTATCAAGGACTTCTCCAAGATCGCAAAGCCCCTAAATCAGTTGCTGGCTGGGACAGGACGCCCCCGAGGTCGCGGATCACCGGCTATCCTGTGGAGCCCCGAGTGTGAGGCTGCGTTCCGGCGACTGAAACACGAGTTGCTGCAGGCGCCGATTCTGGCGTATGCGGACTTCTCCAAGCCCTTTGTCTTATATACAGACGCGAGCAACCTGGGCTTGGGGGCCGTGTTGGCCCAGCAACAAGGCGATGTAGAGCGGGTCGTAGCCTACGCAAGCCGGAGCCTTCATCCAGCAGAGAGGAATGACGCAAATTACAGCTCCTTCAAGTTAGAGTTGCTGGCGCTGAAATGGGCACTCAGCGAGAAGTTCAAAGATTACCTGTGGGGTGCCCAGGTGACGGTAGTAACTGATAACAACCCCTTAGTGCATCTACAGACGGCGAAGTTGGGGGCAGTGGAACAGCGCTGGGTGGCCCAGTTGGCCAATTATAACTACCAGCTCCGGTACCGGCCAGGACGGGAGAACACCAACGCTGACGCCCTGTCCCGACTCCCGGAAGCTCAAGGTCCGAGGGACCCACCGGAACCCACGCCAGACCCCGAGGGAGAGGAGTATATGGTGGGCATTGTGGAGGCGCCGGGGACTCAACGTGAGGCGATGCCTGTGAGTTGGGGATGGGACCCCTGCCGCTGGAAAGAGCGACAGCAGGCCGACAGGGAGATCAGTGGCTTGATGCGATGGCTGGAACGGGGGCGAAAACCGACGTTGGCCGAACAACGGGCCCAAGGGGGAGCAGGAAGGAAGCTGTTGGGACAATGGGCCAGACTACAGGTGAAGGAGGGAGTACTCTGTAGGTCTGTCCGAGATCCGGGGCTGGACGAGGAACTCCGACAGATCGTTGTCCCCGAAGGCCAGGTGCAAGAGCTCTTGATAGCGTACCATGATCAGCTGGGCCACCAAGGGCACGAGAAAACGGTCTCTCTCTTGAGGCGACACTTCTACTGGCCCAACCTAGAAGCAACGGTACGTACCTTCGTTCGGGCCTGTCCTCGTTGCACCTTGTTCAAAGCCAGGAAGGAGGCACGAGCACTGATGGTCCCCATCCAGGCAAAGGCTCCTCTCCACATAGTCGCAATGGACTTCTTGACTTTGGGTCGGCCAGCAGACCGCTATCAGAACATCCTTGTCATTACCGACTTGTTCACCAAGTACTCCTGGGCCATTCCTACCTTGGACCAGACGGCGAATACCACCGCCACTGCTCTGTGGAGGGCTGTCTTCCAGCCGTTCGGTTGCCCCGAGTTCCTACACTCGGACCAAGGGCCAAACTTCGAGTCTCGGGTAATCAGAGAGCTGTGTAAAGTGTACGGCTGCACCAAGATCCATACCACTACTTACCACCCCCAGGGAAACGGCGGATGCGAGCGGTTCAATCAGACCCTATTGAACTTGCTCGGCACGCTAGATCAAGAACATCAGAGCGACTGGGTGAGTGCGCTACCAAATCTGATTCAGGCCTACAATAACAGTACGCACAGTACCACGGGCTACGCCCCCACTTATTTGATGTTTGGCAGGCATGTGCGGATGCCCACCGACTTATTGCTGGGGACAGTAGCAACCGAGGAGGAGGGGAACGTAACCGAATGGGTAGGGCGCCACCACCAACGCCTCCATTTTGCATACGAGCAAGTCTCGAGACGGATCCGAGCGGCTGGGAAGAAAAACAAGAGGCTGTACGACCGGACGGCTCGGGAAGCCCCCCTCCTCCCAGGAGAAAGGGTCCTGGTAAGGGACAACCGGCGACAGGGAAAGGGGAAGCTCAGTGACCGATGGGAGAGTACACCATATGTGGTCGAGGGCCAGCAGCGGCCGGGACAGCCGGTATATACGATTCGGCCCGAAGGAAAAGCCGGGCCCGCTAGAGTGGTCCATCGGAACATGATCCGCCCCTGTCCGAACTATCCCAGCCCAGTAGAGGAGGCGCCAATGGAGCCTGAAGCTGTAGCCCCGTGGATAGCAGGATGGGCCGTGATCCCAGGAGAACGGGGAAATGTCCCCGCAGAAATGGCCCCCAGAGACCCAATGGATATGCCTGCGGACATCGACCCTGTCTCGCCACCACGACGGTCCCAGAGGGAGAACCGAGGTCGGCCCCCGGCACGCTATGGAGAATGGGCGACTGAAAGGCGTTCTAGGGACTAGAACGGTTTGGCAGGGGGGTATGTCACGGGGTGACGAAAGAGAAGCGGAACTAAGTCCCGCTGGAATTGTGTTCCCCCCGGGATGGTGTCGCGGTAACACCGGTCAACTTCCGGGTTGCGCATTACGCCACAATAACAGCGCTAATGACAGATTGACGTCTGGTGTGGAGAGTTTGATGTGGCGATCTGTGAGAGGATTATGGAGGCGGAGTAACCATATAAAAAGGGAAGTACAGAGACCATGAGGGTTGTTGTTTTCCTACTGGCTGTTCGTTCCCCCGGCTGTTCTTCCTCGTTGTCTTCTCCCCGGATGTTGTTCTTCTCTTCGGATGTGTTCCCCTGGGAGAGGTGAATCCCTTGGACGTTTTGGGCTGGCGTGTGAAGGTAGTTGAGGACTATTGTGGGGTTTCGGCTATCTGGCTGTGCAACAGATATATCAGCGATCGAGTGGAGATATTAAGGACGGAAAGGGTGCGAGTTATGGGAAGCAAGTGAAGACCAGGCCGCGCCATCATCATCAGAGGGAAGATAAGTGACCTGATCTGGGACTTTGATAAATTGTATACACCTGTACTGGGATTAATAACGTTGTGAAGTGGACGGAGCAATCGTTGGGTGAGTGCTGGCTCTAATTGCACGAAGAGTGGGTGTGCCGTGCCTGAAGTGGTGGGTTTACATAATAAATTGTTTGAAGTGAAGTTACAGAGTGTGGGGAACATATATATGGAGTTAATGCCGGACGCTCACCACTCCGAAAGCCCACCACCATCGCCGTAACCAACACCCAAGCATTCAGCGTGCTCCCTGTTTGCGGGAAGTTTGTGTGTGTACATGCTGATGACTTACTCTGCTGTGTAGATCGCAGGATTCTCTGGGCCGAACGCCGCATGTGATGTCCCTGTGGAAAGAGGTGGACACAAGAATTATTCCTTCCCCGGTCTTAACCGAAGCATCTCCCAGCCGTAAGCCCCATTACTTATTAAAGGACACATACCGCTGTTGATTACTTACTCTGCTGTGCAGATCGCAGGATCCTCTGGGCCGAACGCCGCATGTGATGTCCCTGTGGAAAGAGGTGGACACAAGAATTATTCCTTCCCCGGTCTTAACCGAAGCATCTCCCAGCCGTAAGCCCCATTACTTATTAAAGGACACATACCGCTGTTGATTACTTACTCTGCTGTGCAGATCGCAGGATCCTCTGGGCCGAACGCCGCATGTGATGTCCCTGTGAAAGGAGGTGGACACGAGAATTATTCCTTTCCCCGGTCTTAACCGAAGCATCTCCCAGCCGTAAGCCCCATTACTTATTCAAGAACACATACCTGCTGTTGATACTTACTCTGCTGTGCAGATCGCAGGATCCTCTGGGCTGAACGCCGCATGTGATGTCCCTGTGGAAAGAGGTGGACACAAGAATTATTCCTTCCCCGGTCTCGACCGAAGCATCTCCCAGCCGTAAGCCCCATTATCCATTAAAGAACACATACCGCTGTTGATTACTTACTCTGCTGTGCAGATCGCAGGATCCTCTGGGCCGAACGCCGCAAGTGATGTCCCTGTGAAAAGAGGTGGACCCAAGAATTATTCCTCCCCCAGTCTTAACCGAAGTATCTCCCAGCCGTAAGCCCACCCCTCATTCAAGAACACATACCGACGGCGATTACTTACTCTGCTGTGCAGATCGCAGGATCCTCTGGGCACGAACTGCCCGAAGACTCCACGCCCTCCCGGCGTCCGAGGTCCGATCCCGGTCTGGTTGGGAGACATAGAGTTAGTACAGAGACTTTTAAATGCTTTTAACTAAATAAAACTTTGTTCATTTTTATACTCTCTCGTTTGTCTGGTTTCTCTGGTACGCTCCCCGAGGTGATCCTGGGTTTCAGGGGTGGGTGCAGTCAGGCTTGGCCACCCCGACCTGTGACATTTGTCCAATGTAATTTTACTCTCGTCCTTAACTTAGCTTTACAGAACTATGGCAAACACGAGGACGCTGTTCTCTCTCCCTCTATATTTGTGTTATCTAATTTCCCCTCTCATCTCAAACAATCAATTACCTGGCTAAAGTAAGCCCTTAATGCCTTTAACTGGAAATTGCCTTTGCGCCCATCCAAGCCAGATAAACCAGATTAGCCAGTGGTGATTGAATTCCGTAGGGCCGAGACCCTGACGAGGACAGATTCCCTCATCTGCCAAACCTCTGCAGCATTCAGTTGATAAGTCTGTGTGAACAGCTCACGAACCGTGTCCCTGTTTGAGTTTTTGCTTTGTTTCAGAGAGCGGATTTTGGAATCTGGTATTCCAGGGATTTGTTGCTGAAGAAGTGAAGACAGACGTGTGATGACACAAGTGCAGGTGTGTGTGTGTGTGTGTGTGAGAGAGATCTGGCTCTTCAAGCACTATCATAACTAGTAATCTCCACTTTAAAATACATGCTTTTAATCTGTCTGAATCTATCTGTACTTTATATGTGTGTGTGTATTATTTATTTATATTCAATGAAAATATAATTGAGTTGCATGAAAAATGTAGATTCTTATTTTTGATTCAAAGCATATGTAAACTTTAAAGTGGCAGTTACTAGTGAGTTCTGCAGACCGCAGCTCCTGCAGTCAGAATAACAATGATTTTAATTGGAGAAAACCGAATTTGTCTGACCTGGCAGTCGTTCGGCATGCTCAAGAGGGCCTTAGGAAACAGAACATGTGGTAGTTAGTACCTGAACATCTGATGGATGAGAGGCACAAACACACCTTGACACAGAATCTTTTTAGCTTGGGACACAATCAGTCACTTGACTGCTGGACAAATTAAATGTAGGAGTGTAAATATTTGTTCAGACAATTATTCGATTTGAGTTTCATTCTTGAAATCAGTATATTCAAGCGTTTTGAAAGACTTTATAATTATTTTTGAATAAAATTTTTACTACAGTTTATATTGACAAAATAAGACACTAGGCGTTACATTCACAGCCCCCAAAAACTGTTTTGGATACATTTTTTATATATTTATCCATGTACAGTATAGGGGAATATAGATCATCAAATCAAATGAGGTCATATTATGTTACATTACATACCACATATTAATGGTGTATAACACATAAGGAATGAGTGAAGGCTAGTTAAACCACATTTCTATGGATATTTTCCAATTATTCCAAAATATGCATAATAATTAAAAATTTGGGAAGGAAAGCAACTGTTAATTTAGGTCACACTTTATTTTAAGGTCCAATTCTCCTTATTAACAAACCATTAGCTATTATCCATGAACTCCTAATTTGCTGCTCATTAATAGTAAGTAAGGTATTAAGTTTAGGAATTGGGTAAAATTAGGGATGTAGAATATGTGCTTTATAAGTATGAAAAAACAGCCAATATGTTAATAAAAGGCATTCTAATAAGCAATAGTGAGAATTGGTCCCTATACTAAAGTGTTACCTTAATTTGCTTTTAAAATAAAGCAGTTTGAACACAGCAGCATTAACTTTCTTAAAATCAATTATTTGAAATATATAAAAAATTAATTAATTTGCAACATGTAATTTTAAGCATCAGATCAATGTATTTTTACAGCCCAAATCAGATTGCTCTGACATACTACCTTTCAAAAGTTTGGGATCAGCAAGATTTTTAATGTTTTTTAATTGAGTCTCTTGTGCTCATCAAGGCTGTATTTATTTGATCAAAATATAGAAGAAAAAAAATGTGATTTTGTGAGATATTATTTTAATTTCAAATATTGTTTTTCTGATTTAATATACTATAAATACTATATACTATAATATACTACTTCATTTATGTATTTATTTTTGGAAACTAATACTTTTTTCTGGATACTTTTATGAAAAAGAACAGAATTTATTTAAAATGAAAGTCTTTACTAGCACTTTTTATCCGTTTAACACATCCTTGCTGAAAAAAAGTATTTATTACTTTCAAAAAAATTAATTATTATTATTTTTGAACGGTAGTGTATATTGTAACACAAGATTTCCATTTTTAATAATTTCTTTATATATATATATATTATATAAAAAAATTCTTACATTTGGTATCTTCATCAAATAATCCTGAAATATGTATCACTGGTTCCAAAAAACATGAAACAGCACAACTGTTTCCAACATTGATAATAAATCATATTAAAGCATATTAGAATGATTTCTGAAGGATCATGTGACACTGAAGACTGGAGTAATGATGTTGAAAAATTCAGCTTTGCATCACAGGAATAAATTATATTTTAAAGTACATTAAAATATAGACTGTTATTTTAAATTGTAATAATATTTCACAAATTAAAAGTTTATTTCTGTATTTTTGTTCAAATAAATTGATGAGCACAGGAAACATCAGTAAAAACATATTACAAATCTTACTGATCCCAAACTTTTGAACAGTAGTGTATATTGTTGCCCTAGTTGCATGTGTTCAGAGAGCATCCTAAATACATTTGAACAGGTGTGCAATGGTACAGCAAATATCCTCTGTGAAAAAAGGAAAAACTATTTGTGGAAATGTGTATCAGAAAAGATAAAGAGACATGCTGTTAAGGGAAACCACTGAAAGATACTTTAATGACACTCAAACTGGGGCAGACAGTGCATTTCGGTTTTAGGAAGTCATTAGTTTAGGAAAGGATTCACATGCGGTCAAACATTGTCCCGTGAGGGTCATTGCCTATATGAGGTGAATGTAAATTCAGTGTGTGTCTATTGGGCTCTGTGATATTTAATAGCTCTTCTGAGAGCATGATAAAGTTTTAATGCATACATAAAGACCCCTGCCTCTGCTTAATGAGCTAATCCGTTTAATGCTAACTTCACACCCTCCAAAGAATGGCTTCCAGTCTCCCCTCAGACACAAGACGGCAGCAGGACTATAAATAGACCCCTATAATAGATTAATGCAGTTTCTGTGATTTGTTGTTGAGGTCGGATCCGAGGCTTCTAGAACTAGTGACAAATGAAGGTGATTATCAGATTATTGTCTGTTGCTCTTTTTCCGTCTCACTTCCTTCCTCTGTTTCTTCTTTTCTCAATTATGAATCTTCAGATCTGTCTTATTCTTTTTTTTTTTTTTTGAGTTTCTCACATGTGTTTCTCCGCATTTCACATCACTCTGGATTTAATGATGAAACTTTCACTTTCAAACACTCAGACAGGGCCAGTCTACCAAAAGCGTCAGTCGGCAGCTGTGCCACTTTAGTGGCCTAGGGTTCTATGTTCAGACGGGAAATTCAGAAATAGCTGGTCGCACAAACTTATTTGAGGTGTGTTATTCCCTCAGAGACAAACTTCCAGCCCCGGAACCAATTAGAGCAGGAGGTGCCCCTCCACCAGTCCGGCAGAGGCAGGTGCTACTGGCGTTCCTCTGGAGAAGTAATCAACAGCACCTCTGTTCTAAGGTGAGATGGGAAACTTTGGAGAGTGCTGTACTCGACAGACTGGCGTGTGAAAGGAGTGTAAAGGAGTGTTTGAATTCTCCTTTGAGATATTTTTGCACTTGTTGTACTATAAAAACATATGACAGGATATTTACATATCTGTCTTAAAGACACAGTAGCAAAAAACGGTTCTAAGAGACACAATGGATGAGACTTTACTAAACACTTAACAGTATTGGGTTAAATTTGTAACATTAGTTGATGCATTAAGCATTTGTTATTCTAGTTTATTGCTAATTAATAAATGTGCTATTGTTTAAATTGTATTAATTTATGCCCGTTGATAATACATAAATGTCAACTTAAAATGTTAAAAATGTATTAGTAGTATACGCAAAATTAATATTAACCTATAGATTCATAAATGTTTTTTCATGTTAATGGTTAGTTCATGATTCATAATGCATTAACTAACTGAACCTTATTGTACCAAAATTACCAAAAAGAGAAAAGTGCTATGGCCAGTTTAAAGGTAGGTAATATTTTTTTTTTAAGTTAGTCTCTTATACTCACCAAGGCTGCATTTATTTGATCAAAAATGCAGAAAACACTCATATCGTTATATATTATGGCAATTTAAAGTATTTTTTTTCTATTTTAATATATTTTAAAATGATCAACATATTTTTTCAGGATTCTTTTATGAATACACAGTTCTAAAGAACAGCACTTATTTGAAATAGAAATGTTTTGTTATATTACTGACACTTTTGATCAATGTGTCTTTGCTTAATTACTATTATTTATTTTTTGATTATCTTGCTTGTGGCAAACTTTTAAACAGTAGTGTATAAAATACCTTTCGATTAGAATCAGGAAGAGATAGCTAGAGATCTGATAGACACCCAAAAACACTGCAAAAGATAAATCTTTATTTCTCCCAGATTGTAACAGTAAAAAGTTAACAAGTGCAATTACAACTCTGCTGCCCCCCATCCCACCCACGGACCCCATAATAAAAACAGAGAAGTTTAACAGGTGGACGGCCATATCACACTTCAACTGAGGTACCAACCACTATCACAGAACAAGGTGCTAGGCATGTACTACAGATTTACCGTAAGGCAATTTATAAACATCATAACTTATTAATCCAAAACATAACACATCTCTCTTCCCTCCATGAGGGGAAAACTATTAGTTTCACCTTAAATAGATAAACAAGATCACAACAAGTTCTCATCTATACACAACACAACTCAGCACAACGCTGTGTGTTATTGCAGGTGAATACTCACAGCCTAACAGTGGCTACTTTTACCTATGTCTAGTTGGTTTCGACTCAAGTGCACAAGTTCAATAGGGATAAAAAATGATGCTGCTGTATTTCTACAATGAAGTGACCCACAGGCATCTGACTATCCAGAACTACACTCCATGAAGACAAGTTTCAGGTTCTTACGGTCAATAAAAGAACATTCTTCTTTATTATCTATTGATTTATGTGGAAATGATTTCCCCAGCCTGAAATCTTAGAAAATATTTGAAAATGGTGATGTCACTTCTTGGAAACAGAATTAGAAAATTCCAAATCATGTTTAATCCAAAGCAGTCTGAAGGTTTGGATATATTAGCAAATTTTCTGCAAAATTTTGTGTACAACAAAGGTCCATTGTCTATAATAGTTTATATTTATATGCATCCAAACCAAATCTCCATTGGAAAACCTTTCTCCCTCATGATATTTCACCCTAAAATGTCTGGATTTCACCCGCAAAAATTTGCAGAACAACAGTAACTGTGACCTCACCTTAAAATACTGTATGAAAGAAGAAATTTTATATTAACTGCAGTTTAAACAGATGTGTTTGATCCTATTGGGACAAACTGAAATCAAAATAGTATTTTTTGCTACTTTCGAGAAAAGCCAACCAATGGCTTCAGAGCAGTGTAAACATGACATACAGTGCCGTGAAAAGGTTTTTGTCCCCTTCCTGTTTTTTTAGCATATTTGTCTCTCTTAAAATATTCCGATCATCAAATAAATTTTAATATTAAACAAAGATAATGCAAGTTAATACAAAATGCAGTTTTTAAATGTTAATTTCATTTATTAAGGGAAAAAAGCTGTCTAAACCTACCTGGCACTACACGAAAAATTAATTGCCCCCTTTTTAAATCATGAAAGAACTGTCATTTAATCACATAATTTAAAAAAGTTAAATTTCATTAGCACCCAGACCTGATTACTGACAAACCTGCCTAATCAAGAAATCACTTAAACAGAACCTGACAAATTGAAGCATGCTTAAAGAGCAACACATCATGCAGCGATCGAAAGGAATTTAAGAACAGATGAGAGACAAAATAGTTGACATGTATGACATGTTGAACATCATACCAGCAGTCAAACATGGTTGTGGTAGTGTGAGGGTCTGGGGCTGCTTTGAAGCTTCAGGACCTGGACGACTTGCTGTAATTGATGGAACCATGAATTCTGCAGTCTATCAGAAAATCCTGAAGTAGAAAGTCCGGCTGTCAGTTTGTGACCTCAATCTCAAGCACACTTGGGTTATGTAGCAGGACAATGATCCCAAACACACGAGCAAACCATGGCTCAAGAAAAACAAAATTAAGGTTTGGAGTGGCCAAGTCAAAGACTTAAATCTGATTGAGATGCTGTGGCATGACCTTAAATAGTTCATTTATGCTCAAAACCCCTTCAATGTGGCTGAATTAAAACAATTCTGTAAAGAAGAGTTGGCCAAAATTCCTCCACAGCGATGTGAAAGTCTCATTGCCATTTATCACTATCGCTTGATTGCAGTTGTTGCTGCAAAGGGTGGCACAAGCAGTTATTAGATTTAGGGGGCTATTACTTTTCAACGTAGTGCCAGGCAGGTTTGGACAGCTTTTTTCCCTTAATGAAATAATTATTTCAAAACTGCATTTTGTATTTACTCAAGTTATCTTTGTGTAATATTTAAATTAGTTTGATGATCTGAATCATTCAAGTGTGACATATGCAAAAAATACAAAAACTGGAAGGGGGCAAAAAAAATTCACAGAACTGTATACTGTAAAGATTTATGGACACAACGACCTCTTCTCTGTCTTTTCCTCAAAGTCATATTCCCTGTGTCTAAGTCCTAACTTCTGAAATGACAAGGCAAGGTATTAGGCATCCAAGACAACAGTCTCATTAAAGTCCTTCAACAGCTGTCGAAAAGTAGATCCAGCTGAACAAGCCTCCTCTGATTGGGCAGAGAAACTCATTTGCAGCTGTCAGTCTCATGTGGAGAAAATGTCATCCAGCAGAGCTGCAGGAGGTAGCCAGCACAGTCCATGTCCTTAATGTAGATGGGACCAGGAAAAGAGTCTCTGAATTTAAATCTCCATTTCCTGGCAGTTCCTCCTTTGTCATACTAAGTAAATCCTTGGGATCAAAACTGGATATCTAGGGAAACGGAGAGAGATCAAGATTAAAATTTAAATAATCTTATTATAAAGATCTGTCTGTTGACACCCATATTTTTGTGGCTCATGGAGGCATCAGAAGTTTTATTAAGCATGTTAAATACATTTTAGAATACAAGCATGTATTCTCTGTCAGTGATGTATGATGATCTTAAATGGGAAACAGGATCTCCCAGTGGAACAGATGTGTTGATTAGGCCCTTGTGGATGCTTTGATATAATCAGACAACAGCTCCGTAGCTATGGGCAAGCCGGAGCATGATTGAGCCTTGCATTCACAAACAATCTCAATCTGTTTACAAGCTGATCTACATCACTGTACAGAGAGACTTTGGATTGCTAATAAGACCTAATACAGAAGTTACACAACACAGATCCTACCCAAAACGTTCATAAACAAAATCAGAATAACGTATTTTGGGAACCTCAGCTCAACTCTGTAAATGTACTTTTCTCTAGAAATACGAGCTGATGTGACAAACTTGTGTGGGTTCAATAGAGGTTCAGTATAAGCAGGTACAATACAAGTTTGTCTTAAAGTGACAGCACTTGAATAATGTTGATTACCACAAACATGAACAGCTAAAATCTTGGATAAAGTGTGACCAGAACCAAGTGCTTATCTGTTAATGTTAAAATACTCACCATATTAGAAGTATAACCACAAGACATAAACAACATGCATGTTAACATGATTTCAGTGTGAAAAAAATCTTTTTTAAGCCTTTTCTGCGTAAAGTAATCCAATGCTGCCATGGCGACATAACCAGTACAACTCTAAAATTAACCTTAAATGAGGAGAACAACTTTATAGCTCAAATAATTCAAACAATTTAAAGGAATAATTTATGTAAGTGCTTTTATAAAATACCTACATTGTAAGTGAATCACTGTAACCTTGGTTTTTGCTTTATGCAAAAAAAAAAAGAAGAAAAGGATGTATTTTTCTCTAAACATATTTAATGATTGACAAACCATTTCAATCTTTGTTAGGAAGTCAGAAACATTCAAACTCGAAAGTCTTCAAATTGGTTAACCTGAATAGAGTAGGTGAGGACAACAAAAAAATTTGGCTGTTAAACAATGTAGACACATTGTGGATTCCAAATACTAATAAGCAAGAAATCAACCAATGAGGATGCATTTGTACATTTATGTTGCTTCTTTCAATTTCCCATAATTGTGTTGAAAAAAATATTGGCCATGTATTCAAAACTGCCTTTGTGTAAGGACTCCTGAAAGGAAGAAAGTCTTGTGGGTTTGTCATTAATAATAACATATGAGCGCACACTTGACTGCTGGTACACTTGACTTGAGTTACTTAGAAAGAGCATAAACATTTAGATTCCACTGCCACTTGAGTGAGACTTGTGAGTCTCATAAATGGAAATGTCAGAAAAGACAGAACATTTAATCAAGCCGTTCCTACAAGCTAATCCTGTTTGTAATGATGAATGCCTTGACTCCATTCCACTGGCCGATCCTTGCACTCTTCTGGACGTGGTCAGATTTTTAAGAATTTAGTCTTAGCGAAAGTTTCGGAAATGTCCAGAGCTTTGGCCTACTTTAGAGAAGGGGGCTGTCTGCACAGAGCGCCGTGCTCATTTATAATGCATTACAGAACGCTTTTAAGCAATGTAGGCCAGGAGCGCAGACAGGTTTGCTGGTCTTGGAGAACACGCCTCTGAGGAACACACCACTGTTCATGCAGTTGAAATGTCACACACAGGTCTTCCCTAACTCCACAGTCGTCCTGGAATATACTCAAAATGGAGCACTCGAGATTAAGTCTTCACACCCGTTCCACCAAAAGAAAAAACTGTGAGAATAGTATTGATATTAGAAGGGCTCAGTGTTCATGCTCTGCTTTTCATTAAATGCCTGTTGAAGATAGGTGGCTGTTGCTTTAAATGTAATATATAAATGTAAATATTAAATGTTTATATATAAATAATATAGCCATATATAAATACATATCCTAAAAAAAGTAGTCATTTGCAAAAAGAAAACATGGTTATGACAAGCTAGATATATTATTATTATTATAAGCATTCTAATAAAATCTGTAATACTGTATAGAGTACTTTTTACGTGTTACACCTGTATTTTAAAATGTTGCACTGCATTGTGTTATGTTTTAGAGTTATTTTTGGTTTAAATTACTGTAATCACCCTATACATATTTATTAATGTCACAGCTAAGGAGATAAATACACAAAGAAGATGAAGATGAATGCAAATAGTCTTTAATAAATCCACACAAGGGTAAATCCAGGACAAATCAGACAGGAACACACATAGGGACATAGTAGACCGGACAAACACTAACTGAACAGACAGGGACTTAAGTAGATTCGTAAACGAGACACACCTGAACTAAATGACATAATCAATGGGAGACAGAAACTAGGTCACACAGAGAACATGAGGGATGACAACACATCAAATAAAAAATTATATAATGTTGTTGTTTTTTTCCACCACTGTTTTTTTCCAAGACTATCCCAAGTCATTTTCAAAATTTGGTCAAAACCTCATCTGATAATATCAGGAGAAGAGTAAGTTGCATAGCATAAAAATGGATATCAACTAAATCAATCAATATAAAATATTCATTAGCTTCAGAACTCTCTCACACTGGCCAGTTATCCATCATTATTGTGATAGTAATAGTAAAAAATAGTTTTAAATTAAATTTGAAAGGCAGCCAGAAGCAGCTGATTATGTCTACATATGTGAAAGACAGTAGTACTAAAGCAAACCCAAGGTCTTAATCCAAACCAAACCCTGTGCGTACAGTATGAGAGCCAAGACAATGGTGAGTCACTTCATGCTAAGATATTTACACAGCCCTCTGTGTGCAATAGAAGTATCAACTGCCCCCACTGGGCCTGCCTCCACTCCACAACCCCTGAGAGATGATTGTTTTGGGAAATGAGGCAGAGGCACTCTGATAGGAAATGCTCCGAGTTGGTGGCATTCAAATGAAAATATCATTTTTCTGCGACTGGAGTGCTTTCGGAGAGATATAGCAAAATTAATATGTTTGAATTTCAGAAGACTACGGCTCTCAGTATCAAAGGCAAATTGGCTGGTAATTTTAAACAATGTTTGCTACTACACTCCATTACATAATGAAAATTGAGTGTCGGCTTTGCATAGTGTGTTAAATTCTCAGCCTTTTACGCATTTTAATTGGCTTAAAGGCTTGTTTAAAGTAGAATTCCAGGCTCTAGCTCCTAACGTAGCTTACCGCCTCATTATTCACCACAAATGCCTGTTGAAGACGTAATGATGCATTTGCCATAACCCAACGATTGTCTGTAATTTCATTATAGCCTTTAGGGTATTCAAAATATTCCCATTTTTTGGTAATTTCTTTATTTATATAAAAAACCTGAATCTGCCGATGTAATACCAATGTCATCAGGAACCATGATGAAAAAACTCCAAAAGAGACCAGCAATGCAATCACGAAAGCTACGGGAAACTGCTATCTCCACTCACCACCGGTCGGGAAATTGTTTAATTATTTTTAGATGGATTCTCTCTTTTGCGGTTCTATGAAAAGTTGCATTTTATTTAGTGATGCTATTTGGTTTGCTGCCCACAGCCTGCAGGTAGATGTACTGTTGACTGTAAAACTCTAAACATCACTCTGATCAGCTCATGTAGAACAAGTGTTTTTCATTTGGCGTAGCCAGCAGGATATTCGGTTACTGTTGTCTTTTACTATAAGAATTAATCTGACCCCTCAAATTACACTTGGAAATTACACTATTATCAAAATTTACCCACTCCAAGTTGATGACCACTTGTATTAAATTCCTGTAGACTGTTATTTTTCTGCTGCATCTTAGATTTGGAAAAATGCATGCTGATTCCTAAATTCAGTATTACACAAATTGGGGTTTTAAGAAAATCCTTCTGTATGCCTGCAAATTCAAAGTAATGACATTTGGACCTTTTTGAAACTCCTTTTTAAAAATAATCATTCAAAAAGACTTGACAAGCTGGAAGAAAATCTTGACACAGTAGACCATCTAAAGGAGGGCAGAGGGAGGTTTTAACTTCTAAATTATCTCCTGCCAACAGCATGCAGGTGCAGGACTTTAATTAGCAGCACCTGCACAACACACACATGAAGATCGACCAGGCGGAAGGGGGTTGAGAAAATCGTGTTATTTCACTTGCATATTAAATTATGTTTTTGGGCTTTTATTTTAGCACTGTTGCGATTGCTATCCACTTTTAAAGTGATCATTGACCTGTCAATTGTAGTACAAGCACAGGGTGTTGATTAAAGCATATTTTAGCACAACCATCGTGAACGCAGACATGGGAGAAGCTGCATTTCTAATGCTTTGATGTGAATTACATCTCAAGTATGCCAGTATTCAATTAACCTTATCCTTCAAAATTCTTTTGGAGTCAGAGAGCCAGACTAACTTATTGCGCTCGTGCATCCATCTGTCTTATCTCTGAGCTGCAAGAGCTCCATTTCTCCAGCATCTTCAAAGTGCGAGACGCATCATCATCATATTACACGCTAGATTCCACTCGCCTGCCTCCAGACGTTCCGCTCTCAGTTGACAGGACATGTGTGGAAGGGGAGGGGCGAGTATGAGAGAATGGAAAGCTCATTGGCTCGTTTCAGAGTTCAGTTTGCATTTCAAAATGACTGGCCAAAAAACTAGTTTTAAAAATAACTCTAGATTTGGACGTACACTGTAATTGTTTCTGGCTTTTACGTTTCTTGGCTTTTACGTCATGATCACTGCCACTAGATATAAAGAAAACGTTTATTTTTCACTCTGTGCTATTCAATGACAGTAAAAAATATATTTGTCATTATTGTGCAGTGCTTCTCGTAGACTAGCTCCAGTGCTCATTGCTGCATTGGCAACTCACCATGACACTTCACCAACTCTCCACTCATTCTCCTCGGACCATGCATTTAATTGGCCTTGACGGACATCAGTTCTTGGCAATTAAATATATATTTATATATATGTATATATATATTTATAATATTGCATGGGCAAAGATGCAAAGGATTTGTTTTGATAGGGGTGATTGCTGTGTCAAGGTCTTGTCAGGGAACAGTGAGCAACAGATGGCAGAGCAAATGCTAGCTCATACTGAGCCAGATTAACTACTAGAGGCTCATGTGGCCAACACCTACAGTGGGTAGAAGTTTCCCCTTATATATATATATACAGTACAGACCAAAAGTTTGGACACACCTTCTCATTCAAAGAGTTTTCTTTATTTTCATGACTATGAAAATTGTAAATTCACACTGAAGGCATCAAAACTCTGAATTAACACATGTGGAATTATATACATAACAAAAAAGTGTGAAACAACTGAAAATATGTCATATTCTAGGTTCTTCAAAGTACCTTTTGCTTTGATTACTGCTTTGCACACTCTTGGCATTCTCTTGATGAGCTTCAAGAGGTAGTCACCTGAAATGGTCTTCCAACAGTCTTGAAGGAGTTCCCCGAGAGATGCTTAGCACTTGTTGGCCCTTTTGCCTTCTGTCTGCGGTCCAGCTCACCCCTAAACCATCTGGATTGGGTTCAGGTCCGGTGACTGTGGAGGCGGGGTCATCTGGCGCAGCACCCCATCACTCTCCTTCTTGGTCAAATAGCCCTTGATGCCTTCAGTGTGAATCTACAATTTTCATAGTCATGAAAATAAAGAACTCTTTGAATGAGAAGGTGTGTCCAAACTTTTGGTCTGTACTGTATATATATATATATATATATATATATATATATATATATATATATATATATATATATATATATATATATATATATATGTGTGTGTGTTTGTGTGTGTGTGTGTGTGTGTGTGTGTGTGTCCTTGTTACATTGTTCTCACAATTAAGTACTGAGTAACATTATTTATTAGAATGTTAGGATTACGGATTGATTTAGAGGTAGTTGCATGTACTTTTTTTATAATTTACTGTTATTACTGTAATAAGTGTGGAACAAGGACACTAAAATAAATCTGATTCATGTTTGTTGTCAGTTCATACAATTAATACAATGTTAATTTAAAAAAATTGCAAAAATATGTTTAGAAATTAACATTTGTTAGATGTATGTTTATATGATTAAAGAATTGTTCCTTAATTTTAAATGTCTTTATGGATTTTAATATATTTTTGGGGGCAGTTGTTTGTATAATACAGGACTAATAAATAAACAGGCTAAAACAAACAAACAAACAAACCTGAAAAAGTCTGCCATCTTTTTCGGCATGACATGCCATTTTTATTTTTTTCTGGTAAACCACTGTGCCCACCCTCCCTTCCCAATGCATTCTGTATTTATACAGTACATACATATTTTTAAATGATACGATAAAAAACATAAGCCTAATAGATTTTCATGCAAATAGTTTCTGAGGATTTATTCATAAATAGTTTTTTTTTTTTAGTTTATTGAATAACACTGAAATAAACTTATCTTATGAAATAACTTTTTGACCATACTGAACACCACTGTATGTGTGTGAGTGACAAGGCCAATGCCAATGCATTAACCGTTTAGTTTAATCACTGTTCTATTTTAATGCACTACTTAAAGGCCGTGTTGCAGGGTTAATTTTTTAACGAATAAGTGCAATTTGCTTGTTGGTAATAAACATTTAAACTGTTATCCAAACTGCGGTCTCCTTTCCCCCACAATGCATTGCATCACGTCACGTTGGGGAGAGAATTTACCAAAGCCCGCCTTGAGAGCATTGAGAGTGACTAGAGAGACGAGTAGTAGACGAGAGTATTCAGATAGCGCAGATTATAGATAAATAGATAAATACATAGATATATATAGATAGATAGACTAGATATATAGATAGATAGACAGACAGACAGACAGATAGATAGATATCGACCAACAGCGACCAAAACGCACTCACTTCCCTACAGCACCAGTTTACCAGTTCTACGACACTATGACAAAAGGTTACCGGTACATATCTGAACTAACGTCATGATCACTGCCACTAGATATAAAGAAAACGTTTATTTTTCACTCTGTGCTATTCAATGACAGTAAAAAATATATTTGTCATTATTGTGCAGTGCTTCTCGTAGACTAGCTCCAGTGCTCATTGCTGCATTGGCAACTCACCATGATACTTCACCAACTCTCCACTCATTCTCCTCGGACCATGCATTTAATTGGCCTTGACTGACATCAGTTCTTGGCAATTCCTCATTTGCCCTCTCACGTCTGGCTGGTTTGTAATTACACGGCTGCGGGCCATCATACATGTTGGCTCTTGCCACCTCTTCCTCATCCCAGTCAGTCGCTATAGTTCTGATGCTGCGTTCCAGGCAGGTTTTTGAGCTCGTAATCACTATTTCATACCACTACTAACGACTTTGTACTGTTCCAGGCAAGTTATCTTCCAAACTTTTCTGAGCGCAAGGAATTGTAGCTAGATTATTTATTTTAGTGCAACGTTACATTGTCCTAAAATCGTTTTTTCAACATGTGTACCACTTGCATAAACACTGCATCCGTAGGCAGTATTATCCGTGGGGGCTGTCATTGTTTTTTCGCGTCCTGTGTGATGTCAGAACTCGGAGTACATTGATCTAGTACGAGTTCACGGGTGGGAAGTCACGGGTTTGACTGCCGTTCCAGTGCACTTTCACGGGGTTAAGGTTGGAACAACACGGGTTACGGGTTGCCTGGAACGCGGCATCATACTAGGCTGAGGCTACCTTTCCTCCACTTCTCCCCAACGTGACGTCATCATCGAGTTGCGTAAAAAAAACGTTAATACCAAAAACGTAAAAAAAACTGTTCTTTAAGACCATTTTTGAGACATTTTAAAAATGATATACATATCTTGAGTGATTTATGTACCCATTAATCAAAAGTGGTGGTTAACCTGCAACATGGCCTTTAAAATTGATGCATGCAGCCACACGCCTACACACACACACACATACACACAACCACCACTGGCACACAGAGATCTGAGATCATGCTGTGCAAAAAGTAACAATCAGAAGCTCATAATCTTGTTGTCAGCGCTGCCACGCGACTTTTATTAATCAATACTGAATCGCTACATTATATTTCTCAGCAGGGGTAAAATCGCTGTTTTTAAGTAACTAAACTCAGATGCAGACAATTTACACATATTTCTCTCTCACTCTCTCTCAAAATGGCCATATTTGAAAAAAAAAATCAATTAGTTTGTGTCACTGGATATAGCTAGCTGTCAATAATTTTTTTCATCTTACCTCGGTCTCTTTAACGTTAAACTGATGCTCCGTGTTCTGCTTCTGTGAACAGTAAACCCCGCCTACTTTGATTTGATTGGTCATCTCAGTCATTTTGACATTGACAAGCTCTGCTAGATCGCTGAGGCCTAGTACATGCAGCATTCGTGCTTGCATCCGTAGACTTGCGCTAGTTAATTCTCACACTTTAATAGTATTTATAGTTCTTAACCTCAAAATGTACGTCAGTAGTTTTCCTTATTGCTCGCGTAACAGTGATTATCCCTTTGCGTGCCACTGTTGTCACGCGTGCCGTAGGTTGCCGACCCCTACAAGCTTTATTTCTCAAAGTTTATATCTCGCAATTCTGATTTTATAACACACAATTGCGACTTTATATCACACCATTCTCACTTTAGAACTTACAATTACAAGTTTACACAACTGTCTGATAAAAAGTCGCAATTCCCTTTTTTATTTTTTATTCAGTGGCAGAAACCTGCTTCCATACAGCTCACTGATAGTCAAGATCAGAAATCTGTTAGTGTTCTGCTACTCTGACTCTCTGCACATAAGATAAGGGTGTTTAGTTATCTGGGAGTTCTCCTTTATCCCGGTTGGTTGACTCACCAGGCTGTTGAGGTCTGGAAGGTCAAGAGCGTAGGGCTCTGTGCTTCTCCTCTCAAACTGTGCTGCGCATGTTGCTGACTCAGGCCTGATCCCATGTTGTGTTCGCCCTCCTGAGCTGCGCTGTGCCATTGAATCCTGGCCTTTTTGAGCCACCGACCTCCAAGCCCCCATTTCTCCAGGTAGACCCGGCACAACTCGTAGTTCATAGCCGAATAGTACAGGAAGTCCAAAGCCAGGAGGACCATGACGAAAAAGCCGTAAATCCACACGCCGATGAGAGCAGTGTAGTTACTAAAGTGAAAGAAAGGATGATGATGGAAGTTAGTGGTGTTGCTTATGCTCTACACGGAAGCAAAAAAAAAAAAGAAACAGGAATAATCATATCATTACAAGGAAGAATAGGCCTGATTTTCGCCTCATTTAAATCAACCGAGCAATGTAAAGAGAGGTCAGCGCCCATGCAGTAGAAGTAAAGTGCTGTAATTGCTTTCCACTGGCCTTTCTGATTGCTTTGGCAGGACAGTGTGCAGGTGAGGCAGACTTTGCACAGCTACCCAGTGGTTTGGGATTCTATAGAGGGATCAATTTGATCTTGAGCGGTGATATAACATTGTCATGCTTGACCTGAGTCAGGGCATGGTGACAGCCTGGCCTTTATGTCACTGCTTCATTGTTCATGTCCCATCGTGGGGCTGAAGATGAATTGATTTGTTGTGGATTAGTACTGCCATGTTTCTCACAGTCTGAAATAACAGGGCTAGGTTTTTCATGCATACACCTGAGGCTGTGACTTAGTAAGATATTGCAGCCTGCAGAGATCTTTTGTAAAGGCTTAATGTCAGAGGAATTCTTTCATTATCGGAACAGACAATTTGATCTGGATGCGTGGTTCACTTGGGAATAGTGATTAGGATATTGCACACACAGCAGGCATCAACAGAGATGTTTCAGAAACTGCTGACGCAGGCAGCAACAGTACAATCATACATCACTTTTGTTTTTATCGAGATATTGTGCTGATATTTTCAAATCCTTTTTTTAATACATTCATGTCTTTTCCAAGTCATGGATGTGCTAAAATATTCAAGATTAGGAGGTGATTAAAATATAAATGCATGCCACTTAATATTTAAAAATTGTATGTATTAGTGTAAAAGTAATGTACATATTATGTTAATAACTTATTAACTATATTAATTAAATAAGAGTATATTATCTTGTAAAATATGACTGAATATTCTTTTATTTTTACAGTGTGTACACACGCGCACACACACACACACACACACACACACACACACACACACACACATATCTGCATACGTTTTGAGAAAAATGCTTCTTTCTAAGTTCTCTCCTTAAATATGATATTCACTTGATTTATATTCATATTGTATACTTAATAAGAAGTATATTTTAATAAATGTTTAACTTATTAAGATACTTAATTTCTTTGAACTTTTTTCTTATCTTTTTGGCCAATTACAATTGTTGAATATTGGAACGGTTTTATAGCATCACATATTTTTCTGGCACAGGTATGAATGGGTCTTTATATAAAATAAAAAGCTGCCAGTGCCTTTATATTTAGGGTCCCAAGCAACTGAGTAAAGATATTTGCAGGTCTTTGACATCAAAAAGTTTGATAACCCCCGATTTAATGAAAAATACTTTAAATGAACCTGCATTTAACCTGTTCTGTCAGATATTTCTGTATCTTTTACATGCATGTGGATTTGAATCTGCAGCATTTTGAACCGTGTTTGCATATGTCTAAGGATGGCAGACAAATTCAGGTCTGCTGCAAATAAGCAAGTCCATCTGACATCTTTCTAACCTCCCTCTCTGTCAGCTGAAGGGATAAACAAGCCATGATGATATTCAGAAGAAAGGCTTCACTCTACTGAGCTCTGGTCTGGCTCACTGCACCAGAGACCGGGAGTCATTTTTCAGACTTTGTTGCTTTAACAGCCTGTGGAAAAATCTGAACGGCACTGCTAACCTTCTGTGGTCATTACAGCACAAGGAAGGCTTTTTCAACACAGAGTATGGGTCAGCACCCTGTCAGAGGAAGTTTTGGTTGGGTGCAGGCTGGCTGTGGTAGGGTTTGGATGGATGGACCAGCTATGAATGAATATGTAGGAAGGATTAATCAAGGCCCATTTTTAGAAATGTGCACTGAGGGCAGAGGGCAGATTGCACTGTCTATCTTTTATCTCTTTTCACCAAGTGAATTAAATAAAAATTAGCAGAGAAAGTGCAAATGAGAAATGTTCAGAGAATCTTCAATTATTTCACACCATAACAGCATCAGAGGTTATTTGTCAAGTTTTAGGCTGTGAAGAGTTTGAAATTTGAAATCGAGATGAAGATATTGCATGCAGTTGGTATATTTACTATATGGTTGTGAGGAATATGTTTAAAACAGCTTAATATTTGTGCAACTGCGTATATTTTTCACAGTTTTTGTCTTTTGACAAAAATATCATATCCTTTAAACTCTCAATATTTTATCATGCCATATTCATTAAATTTAGTTAGTTTTACTTAAATGACAGCTAATATAAGTTGACAAAAATAAAATATAAAATTTAACCATATATTTTATTTTTGAATACTTTGCCCACGACAATACAATCAAATATCTATTTCAGTTGTTATTTGTTTTTTTCAATATAAGTAAAATGTTTTTAAATATCTCATTAATCATATGTTTATTAATATATTTAAAAAATCATTTAATTCAAGGATTTTAAAAGTGGTTGCTTAAAATATTTTACAAAATGTATATATAGGACAAACTTAATATGAACTTAATATTTTAACAACAACTTTCATGTATAAAATATTTTGAATGCAGTATATACCCTTTTCTTTTTTTTAAATATAGAGATTACAGTTGTTTTATTTTACTGAAACCATAATTTAACTTAGTGAATTAAAGATAAATCAGCATATTTTCTTTGTGAATTATGTACTTATTTTTATTATCTCTTCTTTTGTATTACATTCATATTTTACAATATGTTGTACTTAATACAGAATGAGTATTTTCCATAAATTATTTTATATTTATTTTTAAAATTCTTTTAAATTTTCAATTTTAGTCAGTTTTACTCAAATGGCATCGAAGTTGACTGTAAACAAACAAACAAACTTATGCATGTAAACAAGTATCAACATTTAAAAAATGTCATTACTGAATATTATTTATTATGACATTATTTTATAATGTTTATAAATATTTTTCTAATTTTTTTGTCAAATGTATATTTGAAATGTGTGTGTGTATATGAAGAGTTGACAACAAAATTATTTAATTGTATTAATTATAAAATTAATTCAATGAAATAATTTTGTTGACAACTCTTCATGCAAAATTTAGATGGGGTACACCATTTGAAAAAAAAGTTGAATCTTATGATGGCTGTTGGTTCAGAGCCTAACAAAGCAAAGTGCATGCTAGCAAAACAGTTACTCACTTATGGGCAAAGCCGTCTGAGTTGGTGGTGATGTTGAGCTGCATCACGCTCTGAAATTCAGTTTCGTTGCAGCAGTACTTGAAGGCCGTGTTGTTATGGTGACAGCAGAATATGTAGGTCTTGTTGTCTGAGAGTCGAGGGCAGTGGAAACCAAAGTGATAGCGCCCCTTGTGGTCGGAGTAAGGCTCACACACCCTGAAATGCGCAGAGAGAGCTGCAGAGAGATAAAAAAACAGTGCAGTACGAGGGAATAGAGCAAGTCTTTCATGGGTCGATAGAGCTGAGTGATTTCAAACAGCTCGTGATCTGATTCATTGTAGGATGAATGACTTCTGATATGTGCAAGATAGAGATTATTGAGGTGGAACAGAGGAAGAGATTTACGGAGTAGTTCTTTCATGTCTTCAGTTATTAGAGCTCTGGCTGCTAAACGCTGCCAGATTCATTAAATACGTCCTTTCTGACTTTCTGAAGTCTGTCATATGGCACATTTCAACTCCAGAACCAAATAGCAGTGTAAAATGAGAGTTTTTAATATCATAAGTGACATAACAAACATGTAAGTCTCAAGCCAAAGTGGACAGCTTCTCAGCTCATGAACTAACTCGCTGTAAAGCAATCCTGGCACCAGTAATTGCTCAGATAATGAAGTTCACGGAGTCTCTGAAAACATTCTAATGGCAAGGCAAAGTATCTTGGCCATTCCTCTTTTTTTCAATGAAAAATTCTGTGCTCATCAGCAATGTCCATAGACTAACTCTAAAAGTGCACCTGCTCATCTCTAAAGCTTCATATTGAGCTTTACGGAAAAGAAGAAAGCACCGTGCCATGATTTGCATATAGATGAGAGCTGTCTGAGAATGCACTAGTGATGAGTGGAATGGACAGGAACACTAGAGCTGGATCTCTTTGAATTTGATGGACCTCGCTGTCCATTTTTACAGTGTATTAATATTTGTGCCGGAGGCATTCTTGCTCTGAACTGTAGGCTAGAGTCAGTACTGTTGGGGAAGAAATTACTGAGATTTTATGCACTGTAAAAAAATAAATAAATAAAAAAACTGCAGCTATATGGTTGCCAGATCTTTTTAGGTTTTATATATTAAACTTAAAATTACACTAAACAGTTAAAGTTTTAACTGTTAAAATTACTGTATTTTTTAAGCATGTGTAAGGCTTTCCTTGGGTAACTGCATTAAAGGAATACATTTGCTGAATGTTTACTTACCATTAGGTTGTCCAAGATGTAGATGAGTTTGTTTCTTCATCAGAACAGATTTTAAAAAAATTAGCATTAAATTACTTACTTACCAATGGATGCTCTGTCAGAATGAGAGTCCAAACAGCTGATAAAAGCATCACAATAATCAACAAGAAATCCACACAACTCCAGTCCATCAAATAATGTCTTGTGATGTTAAAATCTGTGTGTTTGTAAGAAACCAATCCATCATTAAGGCTTTTTAACTTTAAACCGTCACTTCTGGACAAAATCTGAGTAGGACTACATAACATTTCCTGAAAAAGTGAAAAAGTCCATCTGTGCATATTTCGCTCCTGATTCAGACGAGACAACTTTTTCCACTGGAGAAAGGAGCATTATGTATAGAGGACATATGTTTTAATACAAAGAAATTGCCAATATGATGGAATCAAACATGCAGCTTTTTACTTCACAAGATGTTTATTGATTGTGTGGATTACTTGTAGATTTTTGTGATGTTTTTATCAGCTGTTTGGACTCTAATTCTGACGGCACCCATTCACTGCAGAGGATCCATTGGTGGGCAAGTGATGTAATGCTACATTTCTCCAAATCTGTTCTAATGAAGAAACACTTATCTCCATCTTGGATGACCTGTGGGTGAATAAATTTTCAGCCAATTTTTTATTCGGTGGGCTTTTTTTTCTTCAGTTATTTCAAGGCAATTATTCTGATTCACATCACAACAATGACTGAGCAGAGAAGGATTCAAGCTTGGAAAAGACTTGCAAGAACTGGAATAGAAACAAAAACTTTTAACGTTAATTGCCGTGAATCGAAGTTGAATAAGCAAGGCAAAAAATATTATGACACAGGAAACAATTTAATGTTTGCTGCATTTGACCTCTCGCTAATGACCAAAACGTCCAATTACATGAGTGCGCAGGCATATAGAGAGCCTGGTAATGACCGGAATAAATCAGCGCTGACAGGAGCGTGGGCCAGAGAGCCCTCCAGTGCCACCTTTGACACTATAAAGAGCCCAGTATTACAGGGGAAGTTATTTGGCAGTGCTCAGGCTATGTATCCATCAACCAAACAGGCAAAAAGTCAGGCAATAAGGCAAGTCTTTCATATTTGGAAAGGGGGAATAAAGAACAAAAGAAAAAGCTGGGGTGTGAAATGAAAACCACATGTTTGAGATTATTTTGTTCTCTTTTCCACCATGGCAGCGGGAGTATTTAAGTGTTTTTATTTTGGTACACCACATGATCAGCACCTAATATTGGTTTTCTGCACTGAATAATTTTGAATAATATCACTGTTTTCACAAAAAATATTAAGCAGCGCAGCTGTTTTCAACATTGATAATAAAAAGAAATGTTTCTTGACCACCAAATCAACATTAGAATGATTTCTGAAGGATAATGTAATGATGCTAAAATTTCAGCTTTGTCATCTCAGGAATAAATTACATTTGAAAATCTATTAAAATATAAAACAGCTCATTTAAATTGTAATACTATTTCACAATATGAATGTTTTTATGTATTTTAATTGTGATTTTAAGTCTCACAATGTGGCTTTGTTGTTATTTGACTTATATAGACTTTTTCTCAAGCTTACCATTTTTATTTTGTGCTCTTAAGGTGAAAACAGGCTGTCATAGCTTAATGTTGGTTTGGTGCTAGTCTCGTTGTTAAAAGAAATATTTGGAAATAAGTGATGTAATCTTTACTGCCTTCAGCAGTCTGATGACAAATGATGAGAACATTTTAGTCTTCAACAAAATAGATATAGCAAAACATGAATAAATCAAAGGCAATTTTAGCATGCAAAAAGCAACACCATGGTTCATTCTTTTTAATTCAGCACAAAAATGTGTGTCAATGCAATCTGTTAATTAGCCCTGAATAAATAAAAACATTGTTCACTTGTTTATTTGTTCATTGAATAATTAAGTCACTTTTAGAGTATAAATAACTACTTTATGCAATAAAAGTCAAATGTGTTATCAGTAAATAAACATTGTCACAACTTCAAATTCCCGCATTCTAAGTGCAAAAGTACAGTGTTTTATTATCTGTGTTGCACATTCAAGAACCGTAAACAGAACCAAAAGTCATAACTCATTTAGTTCAGGTATTCTTTAACACCGGTTCCCAGTCCTACTTAACACTGAACTTGGCAACTTCTCGTCCTCAGGCTTCTGCTCTTTCAGATAGTTCAGCTAAGAGAGATATGTCTGAACTGTAAAAAGTGTATGAAGGTAAATCAGTAGCAAAACTCGAGAGGTTGAAGATCTGATTTTGAGAACTTGTCATATTAATATTTGTATTTGTAAGTTAAAATTTACACTCACAGCTCTGATGTGAAAAGCTGAATCTTTCAATTTGCACACACAGACAATGATCAAAACACCCGTGTTTTGAATTGGAAGTTGTAGATTAATAGTCACAAATGTGTAGAATGACATTCACACAAAGAAAATGACATACACACATGTTTACGACATATTTACTTTTGCACTTTACTTCAGTTTCGCTGCACAACGTCAAGTCGGCACTTACAACCTCTCAGATCTGGAAGTACAAGTTCAAATCCTAGCGCTCTGACTTTTGCTACTCTTTTTGCGATATTCTGTTGCAAAACTCACTTGTGCACTTGTATATGCAGATGTGAGAGAGCAGAGCTGGGGGCGGGGCTTTGGTGCGAATGAAGACATTTTATTGGTCGATGCCCGACCAATGAACAACGCCAACTGTTTTCACTGAATATCCTTAGCTTTGACAGGATTTTAAGACACTGCATTCATTTTGCCATTCAGGTATTATCTAGTAGACAAATAATGCAACATATTTTATATGTATATCCCACTGCATATCACTCTACCAGAGTTGCAATATAATGCTGTTTTTATTATTTTTATGTTTTGTAAAAATAATTTTAACTTCTTCATTGGGTTAAATTCCTAATTTGCTTGTCAGTACTGAACCTTTTTAAATGCAACATTATTATAATTTTTTTTTTATTTTTTATAAAAATCGAGTGTTTAATAATGTCTAAATGTACATTAAACAGCAAAACCTAAAAATAAGCACTTATGACCAGAAATACTGTTTTGAACAACTAGTAGAGCTAAATACATGTATTTATTAAACATCAACAAGGCCATCTAGTGTTTAAGCAATGGAATTGCATATGAATATTATCTTTCTGGCCACCAAATGCCTCTAATTTAAAGCGTGCCTCTTTGCACTGGAATTTAAACCTAAATACTACAGTTATTGTAGTATAAATAATAACCATATTAGAAAATGTTATATTTCAAATGGTCATTCGTGGACCATAATTATTGCGCATATTATTTAGTACCATGATCTCTTCAAATTAACTAAACAGGACTGAGTTAACATGTAGTACAGTTATTTTATTGGTTAAAAGTTACACTTACTTGTTTAGTCACATTTTAACTGCCAAGGAGGAGTATGAGAACATCATGCTGTTCCATTTTCCAGTATAAAATGCTATTGTAATGCATAGTCATTAGTCAACGTAGTTATCCATACATAATCAATGCACTTTAAGTGTTACAAATTAGAAATCGCTGCAAATATAATGAAACTGCTGTCTGTCCCAATTAATACATTTCAAGCATATTGACAAAACGTCTAGTTTAGTACTATTGATAGCTCCATGAACCACGTGACCGCGTGGCGGTGAGATCAAAGCATGTTCTGGTACAGCGAGTTTACTCTGTAATATGCAGTGGGATATACATATAAAATATGTTGCATTATTTGTCTACTAGATAATACCTGAATGGCAAAATGAATGCAGTGTCTTAAAATCCTGTCAAAGCTAAGGATATTCAGCGAAAACAATTGGCGTTGTTCATTGGTCGGGCATCGACCAATAAAATGTCTTCATTCGCACCAAAGCCCCGCCCCCAGCTCTGCTCTCTCACATCTGCATATACAAGTGCACAAGTGAGTTTTGCAACAGAATATCGCAAAAAGAGTAGCAAAAGTCAGAGCGCTAGGATTTGAACTTGTACTTCCAGATCTGAGAGGTTGTAAGTGCCGACTTGACGTTGTGCAGCGAAACTGAAGTAAAGTGCAAAAGTAAATATGTCGTAAACATGTGTGTATGTCATTTTCTTTGTGTGAATGTCATTCTACACATTTGTGACTACTAATCTACAATTTCCAATTCAAAACACGGGTGTTTTGATCATTGTCTGTGTGTGCAAATTGAAAGATTCATCTTTTCACATCAGAGCTGTGAGTGTAAATTTTAACTTACAAATACAAATATTAATATGACAAGTTCTCAAAATCAGATCTTCAACCTCTCGAGTTTTGCTACTGATTTACCTTCATAAAAGTGCACCATGACATCTCTCATTGCTTACAAAAGGCACACAAGACATTTGCTCAGAAAAAAACAAAGATGAATAGCGAACTCTTTCATGCATATTGAAGTGAGCTCAGTCAAGAAAGCCTACTAAATGTTTTAAGGATACTGACTTTACCATAAATGGGTAGGTTTATGACTATTACCTCAGGGAACGGCAGATTTTGGATGGGGTAGAATGCCTCATGAAGCCAAACACGAGCTGTGTGGACTCGTAAAGGTGAAAGTTCACTCTCTTGTGGGAGCTTTGGCAGATGAAGGAAGTCAGCATGTGTTTTCTGGCAGAGAGAGCAGATCTACCTGGTTGTGTTTTATAATGATGGTAGACTGTAGCTCTTACTCATAATAACTAGTTACATGACTGCAAAGAACATTCTGTGAAAGAAATATTAAATATTTACAGATGTTTGAATGAGGGCCTTGTCCTCAACTTTTTAGGTAATTGTGTCTGTCTATGTTAGAATTAACATGTCTGCACTCACTGGAGAATGGTTTATGAATGATTATGAATGATATGCACTATTTCTCCATGATGTTCAGCCATTAGGTTTGTGAAAAAAAAAAGAACTCTGTTCTCTGCTTTTTGCCGTGTTCACTTTGGGGACAGGTTTTGCTTCATTTGAGATATTTATCTCTTCTGTGTCGGGTGAGATATGGCTCAGGAGTTACATAAACAATCTCAGAAGTCTGTGTGTGAGATACTTCTGGCTCCGCTTGTCTGTTGAAATATCCTGGGGTGAGTCGTGCCACTTCAGTGTGCACTAATTTAGCACAAAAACACTCTCAATCCACTTTAAGCAGATGCTAAGTGCTTTGAAATGTGACTTTTTTAATGTAATCTGCATTTTTTTTTACTTGATGTTTATTGAAACTTTGAACCTTTAGACAATATGTTCAAATAATAATACAAATGTTTGTATGTGTGTATGCATCATATTTGATAAATTAGCAATTAATGGTAATTTATTATTCTCAACAAAAATATTTTCATTGCATTCACAATTTTTGAGAAATTAATCTTGGTTTAATTTTATTATTTATAAAGGAAACTATCTTTGCTTTTTTTTTTTTTTTTTGCAGTCAAAAACAGCCCCAATATTACATGTATATATAAATATCAACTTTTATGCAAATATACATACATACTATTCAAAAGTTTGTGGTTGATGTGACTGAAATTCTAAGGCTGCTTTTATTTGTAAAAATAAATAAATAATAAATCACAGTAAAAACAGTAATACTACAATTTAAAATAAACGTTTTCTGTTTTTATATATCTTAAAATATAATTTATTCCTGTCATGGCAATGGTGATTTTTTTCAGCCTTTTGAATTTTCAGTGTCATATGTATCCTTTAGAAATCATATATATGCTGAGTTGATGCTCAAGATTTCTTATTATTATCATTTTTGAAAAAGGTTGTACTGTTTTTTTGTGGAACCCATATATCTGGACTTTTTTAAAATAAATGAATTTGAAAAAAATAAAAAAGTATCATTATAAATATCTGTTACTTTTATCAATTTAATGCATTTTTTGTTGAATAAAAGTATTAATATCTTTCCAAAAAAAAAAAAACTGATCCCAAACTTTTGAAATGGAGAATTAACATACAGTATATATAGTGGAGCAATGCTGTACAGTCAAATATGCTAGAAAGAGCTAGTCTCCTGAATTATCCATAACTTAGCGCTCAAACCTCGCTTACAAAGTTTGGGAATTGTTCTGTGCAAATTGCATTCAGGCGATCTTTTTGGCCATGTTTGGACCGTTACCTGATTTGCATAATTCCTTTAGTGAATTGGGTGCTAAAACAACACAAACAGCATTTGTAAATAAATGACTATCAACAGGCACAGTTCATTCTTAGTGAATCCCCCCTTGAGTAAGGTACGTCTTGAAAAATTACAGAGCGAGTGTACAGGGCTTGAAAAGGTATGTGTATAAATTTTCCCCATATATTTTTCCAAATATTTCTCTCCGTCTCTTACATCCTGTAACAACAGCACAGTCTTCGGAGCTCGATCCAAACACACATCTGTCATGGCCTGGCCTTTAATTTCATGGCAGAATCAGGCTTGAGGCTCTTGTACTGGCTGTTTGTCTGACGGGAAATGTGGATGTAGGTATTGAATTAATCTTAGGGCCATTTGATGAAATGTTTGGCGAGATTCTATTGATTAGATGAACAGTAGTAGAGGCTTATGCTTTGCATTAAGATTTCCATTTAGTGAGTTTTGCTGGGAGTTGAGGAGTAAAAAGGTAGATTAGATTCAGTTGGACGTGAGTTTGATGCAAATTGTTGAACCAGAGATTTATTAAAAAGTCAGAAAAGACTTTTGGTACAGATGAGATCATTTGAATGACATATTTGCCAGAATAAACCATGTATGAACTCCACAGCTTCCAGTATGTGATTGAATCTTCATAATAAAGACAATTGTTATTTAATCAAAAATATGAATAGCCTATGCAAATAGATACAAATCATATTTTATAAATCAGGGTTTTATGATCATTTATTAATAAAAGAATTGCATCCATTAACTGCTTTGTGGGTCTCAAAAACAACTATATATATATATATATATATATATATATATATATATATATATATATATATATATATATATATATATATATATATATATATATATATACACACACACACACACACACACAAACACACACATAGATGAGGAGTTTATTTGCTAAAACAGATAACCCCATTTAAAAAAAAAAAAAAAAAAAAAGTTTTTTTATTATGTTATCATGTTTATATTGTTTATAGTAGTATTTTTTAAAAAAATCAAAATAACCCAACTGCAGTTTGAGATTAATTGGACTGCAAAATGAAAACACATGATTTTTAAAAATGGTTACTGGAACAATGTTTGTTTTTGCTAATTAACTCTTCATATATGAACACACAAACACAAACACACACTACATGTATTAATTTTAATTATTGTATAATAATTTTTCTTCAATTTAATTATTTAATATAATAAAAAATATGCCAGTTGCTTCTTGGAACTGCTACACAAATAGTAAACAAACCTTTTTGGACGTTTTAGTTTATTTTGCACATACTAGATGGCCTTTTATTTGCTTTCAGTGACTTCACAGATATTACTTTACCCTCTGTGCGTGTTTGATGCTTGTCTAACTAATCACTGCACACTTTGCCGGCCAGAAAGAACAAATAGGCCAGTCTTAAATGACTCATGTTGTGTAATAAGTCCAAATGCAGTCATTAGTAACTGAGAAAGTCAAAGTTGAATAAGAGTTTCTGCCAAGTCAGATCCTTAAAATTGTGACTCATTCTGCAACACATCCAAGTCATGACATCTGAAAGCATGTGCCTGACTGAGATTGTGTTCTAATGTAAAACACAGAAATAATATAAATATGCAACACCTGTTTGATCTGGACTTACCTGCAGTGGACAGCAGGATAAAGATGACGGCCAGGGTGTTGAAGGACCAGCGGCCGTTCATGGTCATCTCTCAGCCCTCATGAAGAAAGTCAACACACACTCATTTCTCACCGCCTGGTGGTCATTTTATTCTGCAAACTCTGGAAGAAAACACACACACACACACACACACACACACACACACACACACACACACACACACACACACACACACACACACACACACACACACACACACACACACACAAAATATACAGGTGTTTAAACTGTTCCAAAATTAAATGTAATGGAGTGAACAGCTCATGCATTTTGTGAACAAAGACATCTGTTGGGCTTGAGTTACACATGCAATTACTGATAAGATGGAGCTACAGCTGGCGTTACACCGATCCTTTCATTAGTGCTGTCAAAAGGGAACTCTTGAGAGATTAATGATGAAGATTTGAGATTTGAGAATATTGATGAAGGGATCTTGGTTTGAAAAATACCACCAATATGCGCTCATGACAAATAGATAGAGAATGTTGCAAGGGATTATATGCGATAATTCCTTATTGATGATTCTGTCCGTGCTTGTCTCTGCATGGGCTCTCTCTGATGAAAAGCACATTTTTTAACAGAGCAATATGAATAAAGCTCTCCAGTCCCAACACAACATATCAAATCGAATCGGTCTGTCTAAAGCCTTTTCAAAGCCTCCATATCCTCCCGAATCATGGTACAACTGTCGTGAGACACATAAGAAAAGATATAAGATGTGCCAAAGACGGTGTGTTTGGAATAGAATACTAACATACTTGCTACTGGAGGCCATGCAGTAACTGCATACTTGTGTGTGTGTGTGTGTGTGTGTGTGTTGTATATGGTCAGAGCCATTGTCTTGTGGTTATTACATCATGCGCACAATGTGGGCATGAGCGCAAATCAGGCTTATGTATTTTCCTATTACTATTGCAGTTTTTATTTGTAAAACAAGATAGATATACATTAATATTGGCTAATTTAAATACTACATATGTATATATTTTAAGATATTCATTTAATAATTGTTAATAATTATTTAATTTTTACATTACATTTGTTTTAGATTTTGTAATGAATCATTTATTTTAATTGATTATTAATAAAAAAAAAAATTCCCCATTTGATTTAGTCAAAAAGAGAAATGTTCTAATGTTTGGCAGTCCACTCAATCAATCAAGTTCAGATTTATCTCTTATTGCCTCGTGGGCAACATTTCAAATCTTCAGATATTTTCTTGTGTATGTGTTTAATTATATTAAGATTGATTAAATGTTATACATTTATTAGAATAACTGTAATTCATTTGTAAACTATACTGTTCAATAAATATTTACTTTAATGACCAATTATTAATTTAATAATCACATTTAATAACTGATTCTTATTTGTTTTATATCACTTGATCTAGTAAAATGGGAAAAAAATGTTACCACTCAAGTCAGAAAACTTGAAATAAATAAATAAAATCACTATAATTTATGGTTTATTTGTCATTGCCTGCTTGTATTGTAGTTAAATATAAAGTCAAGTCAAGCATCCTGTATTCTGGACCACTCTATCCTGGCAAATTTTATCTAATGTTGTAGGTCATCCAGGCTTCTCATGCATACAGACTTCACTATGGTGCACAGTATGTGTTCTACATGATGCAAAAGTAGTGAAAGCAGTATGCTATACAGTACCCAGAGACTATATCAGGATGCTGAAAGGGGCTGACAGGAGGACCACATGGAATAGATGCATGTGACCTACCTAAGACAGAGATCTTCATTCAGGAAGAGAGGAAATATGTCCCTTAAGCACAACCAACTACTGGTTAGATGGAGCTGCACTGCATAATGCATGTGTTGATGTGTGCTAGGTGTGTGTATGTGTGTGTGTGTATGTCTCCAGATATATATTTGTCATCAATCTTTCTTATCTTTCTCTGTGTGTAGTCAGCATGTCTGTGTTTGGTTTAAAGCTACATTCGCTCAAAGCTGGCCGTCTGTCATAACACGTCACCATGCCAATCCGCCTCTGTCACCCATGCAGGCCTCTGAATGGCTTGTTGGCAGTAGGAAACACTCCCTCTTGCCAACATGAAGAAAACAAATCACACACAGTTACACACACACACACATACCAGAAGCAAATAACGTGTATCCATATGCATTCTTTTTCAGATAAGCCTATGGCACTGATAAACACACCATAAAATATTAGCTTCCAGACATATCTATTTGATTTCAAATCCTCCTGGTCACAGGTAAGGTATGTTTGTTTGTATCCACTGTGTGTTATTATATTTCCTCATGTTTTTACAGAAATCATATATTACTGTGCAGTTACAGAATCATATTGTGCAAAAAAAAAAAAAAAAGACACTGTTGAGTCTCAACAATCAGATTTCCCTCTTTTTCTGAATTCCAGATGAGGTTTACTCAGTTATTATGCCTTAAGTCAAAGCTGATCTCTTCATATCTTAATCGTATAAAGAAAGCAGCTCTGTTTGTGTTTATTGTTGCTTTAATACTCCGCCGAGGTCTGAGGAGATACCGGACATCTGCTGTGCGGCTCAGATGAAACCAAAGTTGCACTTTTACATGCTAAAAGCAGAAAACAAAAAACATACGGTGGGAAAAAACACTGTCCTACGCACATGCAAACAGCTTTAGTGTTACCGTGGAAACTCAGAGGCATTCAGAAAGTGTGTGAGGAATGAAGAGACAGTTTAGCCAAAAAGGAAAATGACATAATTGTTTGCTCACACTCATGGCGTTAAAAACCTGTATGACTTGTTTTCTTTTTTGTAACAAGGAAAATATATTTTGAAGACCGTTTCAAGACTGTTTTGTCCACAGGAAAAGCCTGTGGAGTTTTGTATAGTAAAAACAAGACAACAAAACAAACGATGACAACAACAACAAGAATAAGAAAAATATATTTTTATTCTGCTTTGTAAATAAGAAAATTAGTATTACATATGTTTTATATATAATGTTAATATATATTGATATATATTCATCTTGATTTATACATATTTAAAATATGATATACTTAATTATATGATATAAATCATTATTAATATTATAATATTATTTAATAAATTCAAATTATTAATTTGATTTTAATAATCATACTTACATTTATAGCATATTAATGAATAATAATGTATAATTAATAATTATAATAATTATAATAATTACTTTAATAATCATAAATTGTCAATTATTAACTTTATTTAATAATGATAATACATATTTTATTTATTAATTTAATCATCAATGATCATTTTTTTAATGATAAAAAAACATATTTTGAAGAATGTTTTTTACAGTTTTTGTCCATACAGTGAAAAGCAGCGACATTCAAAAGAACATTGTATAGACATATTCTAAGAACAAACAAAAAAGAGAAACTATTTTTCCTAAATTTTATAATTCTTCTTTACAAAACAAGATTTTAAAAACATCTTCTTTTGGTATCAGGTGTAGTACTTTGAATGGCTCTTGTTTTACAAGTGAAAATCTGACCAAGGTTTCCATATTTTCAGCAAAACTGAAAACACAGAACGATACATTGTGTTCCTCAGATGGATCAGTCCCTCAGAAACAGAAGTGTGGTGCATATGGCTCTGAAATCTCTGACATTTGTGTCCAAATCTACTAGCAGTGGCTCTCCTGGCAGTACATCACATAGCGCTTCACAGAAGAGTGTGAAGGACTTTCTTCTCCCAGAGCTACACTGCACTGTGTTTATCAATCCCCTCCGGACCCTTGTGCATGTGTGAAAATGTAGGAGAGAATGTCTCTGAGCAAACGAGAACTCACAAAATTCTCCTAGAGCTGCGCTGAAGTCATTGTTCCTCTCTGAAGATCAATTCATATTTATATTCATATGCTCCTCCACACACCCGCTGCCTCTGACTATTGAATAATAGAGTAGCTACTTACTAATAGTTTGTGAATTTTCTGTCGCTAGTTCATTTTTTATCACAGCATGCTTTGTAAACTAATGTCAGTTTAGAGGGAAACAATGCCAGACTGGGAGAAGATTCAACATCATCCTTTGAGACAAGTTCCTTTCTGTTCTTTTGGTTTCAAGGGGAGTTTTTTGACAGAATTGGGTAGGGGAGGTCTGCGATACCTGAAGAGAGGTTAGCGTCCCCATTCATCTCAGAGGCAGTTTTAGGTGCAGGACTCCCAGACGTAGCAGACAAGTAAAGAATATGTATATGCTTGCAAAGAATACATCTACTTCTTAATGTCTATGAAGAAAGATGCTTTTTTTGCTCACAAAATGCTATAGTTGGCATTGGCAGTTGCTAAGTGGATCATGCTAACTAGCCAAACTTGTTGGGTAAAGTGCCTGATCTGACTGGTCAGACTCTCTAGACATTCCTTTTAAAGGAAAATGAATGTGAAAGCACTGAATTCAAGAGTCAGCCACTATATCAAGATTTTGGATAATTTTGCTCGTTAAGTCTGATTGATATTCTCAGAGGTCTCTGAAATGTGTATGAGAGGGATCTGGCACACAAAAAGAGCCTCTATAGTGCTCAACGCTCACTACCCGATTGCACTATTCATATTCAAAAGCACCGCAGGACCAAATGCAAAGTGATACAGAATTTCAGAATGTCCCTTAGTTATTGGTCTTTTGCTTTCTGCCTGGAAACTGTAAAAAAAAACTTCCATAAAGTCAAACATGAAGTTTGCTGTCCAGCTCACAAAAATGTTTGATTTTTACTTTTATGCTTTTGGTAGTCTAAAAAAAAAAAAAAAAAAAAAAAAAAACTGCGTCCAGGGATTAATGTGTTAGGATGAATTGAGAATGTGTTGAACACTGAGGAGAGGGACGGGTACATTTAGATAACATGAACTAACGTCATTAGCACTGCAGATGGTACAGTCTGTTCTCTGCTCATCCCCATAGTTACCATCAATACCCCTTACCTAAAACCACAAAGAATGGCACCTTCAAACACCTTAAACACCAGACAACTGGCATTGTTGTGTTCTGCTTTGAATTAACTCTCTGCCATTCAGAATGAAACATTATTATTATTATTATTAATATTATCATGTATTTATAATTTAAAGCTTTATATTCTAACAACAAAATGACTGTTGTTGTAATATTAAAAAAAATATATATATATATATATATTTATATATATATATATATTGTCGTTGTTATTGTTTGATCATCATCATTATTATTATTATTGACATGTTTTATATCATCATGATCCTTTTAAATATACAAAATAAATTGTTTTAATATTATTAAAATAAAAATTGTCTATATTAAAAATAAAGATGAGACACTAAAATGATCATAATGAATAAATTATTATTATTATATATTTTATATACTTATAACGTGATTCGTTTTTATAGTTATACTAATAAAATAACTATTGTTGTTGTTGTTTATTATTCAATTAAAATTTACTTTATTATAATTCAATATTATTATTTTAATGTTATAAAAATATGTAATAATAACGACACTATTCATTAAAAGGTTTTATTGAAAAAAGTCATTGATGGGAACCATCCTAAAATAAGACTCTGGGGAGAATATGATAATAAATTGGTTGCTTTATTATGACCAGCTTTTGAGCCTATACGTTTTTCAGTCATAAAGGTTGACTGCATTGATTGTCCATTTAAATGAGAGAAAGACAGCAAATAGATTTTATCCCCCCTCTTTCTCTGTCCATTTACCCAGTTCTCGGTCAAATTAAGCCCTCTTGTTTTTCTTTGCAGTGTTACTAAAAAGCTATTTTATTGTTCCTCTGTGTCAGTTTTTTGCTGTAGTTTGAGTATGATGCAGAAAGACACACACACACACTGTCTTTAAGCGACTCTGATGGTCCTGTGTGTACATCATGAACCCGAGGGAAGACTTACCTGCAGTGTGATCGACTGCTCTTAGCTTTAAGCTACTAGTGCCTCAGGCGGATCGGTGTTTAAAGCAGAGCATCAGGTGTAAGACTTGGACATCCTCAGAGAAATTAGAAGATTTTTGCCTTTCAAGTCATGTATTCAAAGCAAACGGAGACATCCAGAGCAGGTTGTTTGTAATTGAGAAGAATCTCTTTTTCTCTGTGAAAGGCAGATAACCAGTGCTACTGGGGCAAAAGGGGGCTGAAATATGGCTCTCATTAAAACTAGCCCCTTTGTTCTCCTGCTACATGTATTTCTCACCTCAGAGAGATGACGTGTCGAGACTAAAATTAGGAGCCTAAATTTGGCTTCTGATTAAGAGGGAACATTTTCTAGACAGTGTTTCCTAAATAATAATGTCACATTTCTGAATTTAAACTTTGGGATTTAAGAAGCCTTTAACCCCATGCTGGACATTCAGGTAGAGTCACAAAAACTGAACCCGCTGTGTGGGCTGAGGTGTTTCCTTTCCAGTGATGTGCAAATTAAAGATCAGCAGTTGATATTTAATATTATTACTTTATGAAATACTTGATTCTGATTGGTCAGTCACAGGATTCAGAAGATATTTCCTAATATTTGCTGTTGTCCATGGCAATGTTGTTTATCAGAGAGCAGATTCGGATAACTGAACATCACCGACTGTATAGTGCAGGGTTGTTATTGTTCCTGAAAATAGTATTAAAAATATTTTTTTTGCAATTGAAATAAAGTTTAAATAGAATATAAATATTAGACGGAAAACTTAAGTGAAAAATAAAAACATTACCTTAAGCAACTAACTGGGAAAAAGTTTGCAATTACTAAAACTGTAATAAAAAAAGAAATATAAATACAAATGTAAAAAAATTACAAAGGCACATAACAAAATCATTAAATAAAAAAATAATAGCTAATTTATTATATAATATAAAACAATGTTGCCTTAGTGAGACCATAGTGAGAATGACCTTAGAGGTTTGTCTTCTCTATTAGGAAAAGCATTTTTATCTACATAGAATAATGTATAGGTATGATAATGAAATATAATATAGCATTAATTTATATACAATGCATGTATTTAAATATATACAATTAGTAATAGATTTAATATTTCATGTCAGGTAAAGTATATCGCTCTGTTTCTTTCCCCAACTGACTGTTTATTATCCCCTAATTGAATTTAGTTTTAATATTTAGCTTTGAAACATTTAAAAATTATTAAAAACTATTTAAATTAATTGAAGAAAATAGTTTATAAAAATAACAAATTATTATTATTAAAATAATTAAAATGAATATTAATGTTATATTTTATATTTTTTAATTATTAAAATTAATAATTGAATCCCAAACCCAAAAGCTTAGAGCAGTAGTATTCTGGTCATGTTGACACTAGATGCGTCTGATCGAGCTGTGAGGGTTCCTGTGGCACTCTTTAAAAACCAGCTCGAGGACTCCGAACAAAATCACTCACCACTGCTCAGCTGAGGACGCATTCTGATAAACTAAAGTATGCTTGAGTACACCAACTGACATCCCAACCTCTCACAGGCGAGAGAGCTGTCAAACACACGCAGACTCGCACACAGTCTGTAAAATAACAGAGGTGGGGAACCCAGTTATTAGTAGTGAATTGCTGCTGGGATGCTTCTGTCATCAACAAATACAGACAGAGGCTGAATGGATGCACATCTGCAGTTGACTAAGACTAAGTTCTTTACATTGTAAAAACAAGAAACTCACTTGTTTCCAAGTTACCATCTCTCTAGATGTTTCCTTTCCAGTGCCGAGCAAAAGGGAAATTCAGACACTCAGGAAATCCAAATAATTAGCAGTTCCTCTTTAACCTGTCTAATCATATAAAGCTTGAAGCACTGACGTATTGAGATACATATCGGTTCCCACAATATTCCACATTAGCTCAAAACAGTCAACCTCTTCACCCAATCAATGCTCAGAAATACCAATAACATACCGCAACTTTGCCTGTGAGTTCAATAAAACCAAAAGGTCTGTTCCAAGTTCAGCACATGTGATTTAAACATTTGGCTGCGCTTTTGAAAACAGAAAGAAAAGCGTGTTTTTTCGTTAATGAGAAGCAGAGCCAGTCTTACCTCTTTCTGTGTCTTTCTCTCTTGTAGAGCTAGTTTGCCTGATGTTATAGCATGTTGAATGAGGCTCTCTGATGGAGTACGGCATAAACACACAGGTACACACTCATCCTGCTGTTTCCACTGTGTTCAGCCTGTCATCGGAAAGAGAAGATGAACGGAGGTAAAGGGGAGGAGAGGAAACATGCACTTCTGCCCTCTACCTTCCATGTGCTGGGTCCCTGCACTTAAACTGAGCACAGACAGAGCAAGCGAGAGAGTGAGAGGCAGAGGGAGGGGTGTTTGTGTGTGTGTGTGTGTATGTGTGTGTGTGGGTGTGGGTAAGGTTTTGCCTACATTGAGAGGATAGTAAAACCTGAAATCACCTACATTGTGTGGAGCAGTCAAAGGTCCATCTCCATGGGAAAAACATGAAAAATGTTTTCAATTTCAAAATGCAGAAAATATTTTCAGTTCTTGAAGTACACCCCCCACCCAAGAGTTTAAATCATGAGAAAATATCAACAAGAAATGCATGAGTAAATGAATTAACAAATAAAAAAGTAATTAATTTTAGAAAATGTTTACATTTTATTTTAATTTCATGCAGCAAACATTCAAAATCGATTTAATAATTTTGTAAAATCATTCAGTTTTTCTGTTTTTATTTTGCACAATATAGCGCTAACATATTGGTCGATATTACAGTTTTTACTTTACTTTAATTAGCCCATATTAGATATGTGTGTACGTATTAGATATTTCATTATGCATGGTCATTTTGGGGTGTTTTTACTTTTGCCATGAACTAATGCTCAAAAGTTAATAAAAAAAAAAACACTAATAACTAATGAATTGCCATTTTTCATAGTGCATACTATACATGTATTTAATGTGAATACACTTGTAGTATTTAAAATGGTTTATTTATAGTGTTTTTTTATATTGTTGTTGTTAATTTATGAATATTACTAATATATATATATATAACAATTCATTTACATAGTATAAGATTTTAATATTCAGCCATAAAATGAAAACAAATTAGTTTATTGGTATTAGATAGAATTGTAATATTGGTATATCACTCCAGATAGATAGACAGCTGCATAGATAGATAGATAGATAGATAGATAGATAGATAGATAGATAGATAGATAGATAGATAGATAGATAGATAGATAGATAGATAGATAGATAGATAGATAGATAGATAGATAGATAGATAGATAGATAGATAGATAGGTAAAAACATGAGTGGGTGAATGCTGCTGAATCTCTGTGTGTGTGTGTGTTTGTTAGAGAGAGAGTGAGTGAGTTGGTGAGTTCTTTAACATGTGTAGCAGGATCTGGATATAGTCCAACAGTTGAAGGCAGAAGGTCAGTATTGGCTCACTAATGAGGGATGGTCTGGGTGTGATTCTGACAGCTTGTGATTCTGACAACCAGTCTTTCTCAAACACACACACATACACAATCGTCCTCCTCGGTGTAGCTCAAAATCACCCGTTCCATGGACGAAGATCTTCCTTTCCTGATAGAAAAAGGAGAAAGAGAGAGAGATGAATAGCATGTGTGTGCGTGAGGTCAAGATCTTTCTGTCCTCATATGACCCAAGTGAGAACATTCAAAACCCAATTGTAATACAGTTCAGTTCAGCCCTCTCGGTTGTAAAGCATCAGTATTGCATTTATTCTTGCTTGATCTCTGTGTGAAGCTGGAATATGAAACAGAAGCTTAAGAGCTAGAAAGGTCATATAAATGCATTCAGGTAACATATTGTAATGATAAAAGTTCGTATGGCAGAGAAGGAAGGAGACCAGAGTCGGCGTACTGAGGCTCGTGGGAACTTTATTATACTGATCAAAAGAACGGAAAACAAAGTCGCGCCACATGCGCATAAATCATAACATTGATACTTTCAGGCTCTCGCTTTCTGTCGGTCGCTTCCTCCCACGAGTCCTCAGGTCTCTCTTTTGTCTCAGGTTCCCAGCTGGCTTAAATACTGCTTCCCCACGCCAATCACTGCAATGAGAAGCAGGTGTCACTTGTCTCTCACTTAACTCACTTACCACCGCTAATCTCCTCACTCTCTCTCCCGTCGCAGACCTCGCTAAACCACACCTCCCCTGCCACATACCCCCACCGCCCGACTCAGGCCGGGGAGCCATCCGGCCTGCAGCCCCCAACCCCCACCCCCCCCCCCCCCATTCCTGGAGAGGAAGTCGGCCACAGCCATCTGCGCCCCCGGCCTGTGAATCACCTTGAACTTAAATGGCTGTAAAGCTAGATACCAACGGGTGATTCACGCGTTGGTATCCTTCATGCGGTGGAGCCACTGGAGGGGCGCGTGGTCCGAGCAGAGGGTGAACTCCCGGCCCCGGAGGTAGTAACGTAGGGTGAGGACCGCCCACCTGATGGCCAAACACTCCTTTTCTATGTTGCTGTACTTAGCCTCTCTCTTAGAGAGCTTCCGGCTAATGTACAGCACCGGGCGATCCTCCCCCCCCACCTCCTGGGACAGGACCGCGCCCAGCCCCCTGTCCGACACGTCAGTCTGCAACAAAAAGGGGAGAGAAAAGTTAGGAGAGTGCAGGAGCGGTCCACCACACAGGGCAGCCTTAACTCGGGTAAAGGCCTGTTGGCACCGCTCCGTCCATTGGACCGTATCTGGTACCTCCTTTTTAGTGAGGTCAGTCAGGGGGCTAGTGAGGTCCGAATAACCAGGAATAAATCTCCTATAATATCCCGCCAGCCCCAGGAACTGCCTCACCTCCTTTTTGGTCTTGGGTCTGGGGCAAGTCGCAATTGCTGCCGTCTTGTCAATTTGGGGACGCACTTGCCCGTGACCCAAGTGGAAGCCCAGATACCTTACCTCCACCCGCCCAACCGCGCACTTCTTCGGGTTGGCCGTTAGCCCCGCCCGTCTCAGCGCCTCGAGGACAGCCCTCACATGCTCCATATGCCGCCGCCAGTCGCCACTATAAATGATAATATCATCCAGGTAGGCGGCGGCATATGCAGCATGCGGGCGCAGCACTCGATCCATGAGACGCTGGAACGTAGCGGGGGCCCCGAACAAGCCGAACGGAAGCGTCACAAATTGGTGTAAACCAAACGGCGTGGTGAAGGCTGTTTTTTCTCTAGACATGGGAGATAAGGGGATCTGCCAATATCCTTTTGTCAAGTCCAATGTCGAATAAAAGTGAGCCGTACCTAACCGATCGAGCAACTCGTCAATCCGTGGCATTGGATAAGCATCAAATTTTGACACTGCGTTCACCCTGCGATAGTCCACACAAAATCGCACCGAGCCGTCCGTTTTAGGGACCAAAACAATTGGGCTCGCCCAATCACTGTGGGACTCCTCGATTACTCCTAACCCCAGCATCGCCTCTAATTCTGTCTGAACCACTTTTTTCTTGTGTTCAGGTAGTCTATATGGCCGGCTGCGAACCACCACGCCCGGCTCTGTCTCAATATGGTGCTGAATCAGATTAGTACGACCAGGTAGAGGCGAAAACACGTCTGCAAATTCGGACTGTAACTGTCCAATGTCAGTGAGCTGCGAGGGCGAGAGGTGATCCCCTCCCGGGGCCAGGGCGAGGGATTTTTCTTTAATGATCGCCTCTGGCCCGAGATCCTCCTCTCCGCTCACTGCCGTCGCTAGCAACACTGACTCCTCTTCGCTCCATTTTTTAAGGAGGTTGAGGTGGTAAATTTGCCTGGAGTCGCCTCTGTCTGTTCGTACTACTTCATAATTGAGATCGCCTATTCGCTGTGTGACCTCAAAGGGTCCTTGCCACTTTGATAATAATTTGGAGCTGGAGGTTGGCAGTAATACGAGCACTTTATCTCCCGGTGCAAATTCTCGGAGCTTAGTTCCCCTGTTATACAGCTGGCTTTGTCTGCCCTGGGCCTGAAGCAAATTCTCCATTGAGAGCTGCCCCAGTGTATGGAGTTTTGCTCTCAGGTCCATGACATACTGAATTTCATTTTTGCTATCCGAATGTCCGTCCTCCCAAGTTTCTTTCAGGACGTCCAGCACCCCGCGGGGCTGGCGTCCGTAAAGAAGCTCGAAGGGGGAAAACCCCGTGGAGGCTTGGGGGACCTCGCGCACAGCGAATAAGAGGGGCTCTAGCCATCTATCCCAATTTTTCGCGTCTTCTTGTACGAATTTACGAATCATTGTTTTCAAAGTGCGATTAAATCGTTAAACCTGTTTGTGGGTGATAGACGCTGGTCCGTACGGCTTTAATGCCCAATAATTCGTATAATTCGCGTAACGTGCGTGACATAAACGCGGTGCCTTGGTCCGTGAGAATCTCTTTTGGGATTCCCACGCGGGAGATTAAACGAAACAGGGCGTCCGCCACACTCTTCGCCGAGATATTGCGGAGCGCCACTGCTTCGGGATATCGTGTTGCATAGTCCACTATGACTAACGCAAAACGATGTCCCCGTGCGGATCGTTCTAATGGCCCGATGAGGTCCATACCAATTCGTTCGAAGGGGACCTGCACTAGAGGTAGAGGGTGCAACGGCGCTTTTGGGGTGGCCGGTGGGTTCACCAACTGACATTCCCGACACGACGCGCACCATCTGCGGACGTTCTCGTGAATGCCCGGCCAAAAAAATCGGGTCATTAGACGATTTAGCGTGGCTGTCATACCTAAATGCCCCGCCATTGGATTGCAATGTGCCGCCTGGAAAAGCATTTCCCGACGGCTCTTAGGTACTAATAATTGGGCCGTATCTTCCTTTGTCTGAGCGTCATGGGTCACTCGATACAACCGGTCCTTAATAACGGCAAAATACGGATAAGAGAGCGCGCGGTCAGGATGGAGGACCTGCCCATCGATGGAACGGACCTGCTCGAATGCATGTTTAAGGGTCTCATCCTGGGACTGCTCCAGGGGAAAGTCATCGCGACTGGAAAGGTTTAGCCTCGCCAACTCGCTCGGTTCCCCTGAAGCTTCCCCACTGGGTCCGGGTACAGATTCTCCCACCTGAGCGCACGCCCCGCCAACCGGGCCTCTCTTTTTCCCAGAGGCATCCACTGTTAAACACCCCAATAATTGTTCAAAAGCTGGCCAATTGGTACCCAAGATTAGTGGATGCCGGAGGCGCGGACTAACGGCCACCTCCACATAATGCTTTTGTCCCCTAAATTTGATGCCTATGGTTTTTATGGGGTATTCCACTATATCCCCGTGCACACACCTCACCTTAACCACGCGGCCCGTATCCAATGCCCCGGATTGTATCAGGCTTTGATGGATGGAGGTCTGGTTACAACCTGAATCCACCAAAGCCTGATAGGTACCCCCCTTAATACTCACGGGTATTTGGTACAACCCGGCTTGATCGGGGCCAGCCTGCGGGTCGTCCGGGATCCGGACCCACGTCCCCACCTCCATAACCGGGCACCGGTCCACGAAATGGCCCCGGATCCCCGCAACGCCAGCAGGCCGGCCCAGGCCTCCCCGCCACCCTAGTGGTTGGAAGTGGGTCAGGTGATTGACGTGGGGAAGCAGCTGGTAGCTCAGCCAGTCCCTCCCCGTGCGGCGGCCCCATTCCCCTGGCCGGACCCCGTGACATGGCGGCCGGCTCCGTCCCTGCTCTCCAACGGGGTGCGGCCCTCGGTGGCCCCGTGTACCGAGACCTGGGTAAAGGGACAGGCTTTGGAGAAAGAGGAGAGAGAGAGGGGGGGGGGAGAGAGAGAGAGAGACAGATGGAAGGGGTTCGCCGACCCCGGAACACGCCGCCAGCTGATCCTCCGCCAGTTGGATGGCCAGATCCAGCGACGCCGGCCGGTGGCACTGGACCCACTGAGCAGTCCTCTTCGGGAGACGTGAGATGAACTGCTCCAGCACCACGGTGTTGATAATGGTCTCGGCGTCGCTTCCTCCGGCCAACAGCCATTTGCGGCAGGAGTCTCGGAGCTGCTGGGCTAAGACAAAGGGCCGGCCCGCTTCGGTCAGTTCTAGCGACCGGAAGCGTTGACGGTGCTGCTCGGGGCTGAGGCCGACCCTTTGGAGCACTGCTCTTTTTAAGTCTGCATATACCAGGAGGTTCTGGACGGGCAGTTGTTGAGCAGCCTTCTGGGCCTCCCCTGACAGCAGCGGAATTATCCGGACCGGCCAGCTGTCCTCCGGCCACCCACACGCCTCGGCCGTCCTCTCAAACAAATCGAGGAACGCTTTCGGATCATCTGTTGGCCCCATCTTCGTAAGAGGCATGTGGGCAGCAGGGCTGGAACTGAGGGAGGCCGACCTCGTCCGAACCTCCCGGTCCAGCATGCTCCGGAACAGCTCGCGGTCCTCCCGCTGGACCTGCATCATTGCCTGAAACCGATGTTCGTGGTCGGCTCGCAGCTCCAGCCAGTCGCGCCACATGCGCATAAATCATAACATTGATACTTTCAGGCTCTCGCTTTCTGTCGGTCGCTTCCTCCCACGAGTCCTCAGGTCTCTCTTTTGTCTCTGGTTCCCAGCTGGCTTAAATACTGCTTCCCCACGCCAATCACTGCAATGAGAAGCAGGTGTCACTTGTCTCTCACTTAACTCACTTACCACCGCTGATCTCCTCACTCTCTCTCCCGTCGCAGACCTCGCTAAACCACACCTCCCCTGCCACACATATGTTAAATATTTAGTAAAGATTACTATTTTTAGATGCCATTTGAGGACATGTCTTAGTATTAAAGACCTGTTGAGCTGCAGCGAAACAAGAAACGTATGTTTCTCTTAAAACCAATAAACTAAAAGAACATCATGAACAAATTTTTATAGACATAGATGCTAAAATAATCATTCAGCCTTTATGGGAACACAATGGCTCAATCCGGGTTTGGAGATTCCAAATTAATTTGTGAGGTCAATCTAAAACAAACATGGAAAAAATTCAACTTTTCACCATGTCCTCTGAAAACAGGAAAGTTTAAACTGTTACTGTTTCTAATTTGTTTGTGTTCGAAAAACAAGAAAGGTACTGTCAGTTCCCATTGATTTATTATTTAAATTAATAGCACAATCCTGATTTGTTTCAACCTATAGGCTCATTGAAAAAATATCCCTCAACCTAGATTTCTCCAAAAGCTTGCCTTCAACTCACAACTAACTGCAGTTTCTAAGTGAACCGAGCACTAATGGCAGTTAAATACAACTATTTTTATTCCTTTTCACACAAATTATGATTAGTGCAGTTATCAATAAATAAAAACTTATTTTCACATGGTTCCTTGAACAAAAATATGTAATGACCTCGACACACTTTTATCACAGTGCATGATTTGTACACAAATACATTTTGATGTTTGTGTCCACTGATCTCTATTATAGATCAGTCTTTGTGTCACATAAACAGATCCATGTATATGGCTTTTCTGACTTAGTAAACTTGCTCAGTAGCTCACCTGGTACAGCATTGCGTCCATTGAAACACAAATCATGATAAAAGCGAGATAAAATGCAATGGTTTCATCAGAAAATTGATTTCTATCTTACATTTCCTTTTGTTAGCATCATCTGATAGGTTTAAGGTAGGTTTAGTGTAGGTCATTCACTGGACATTTCACTTTGAAAGTGTTAAAAAATTTTATATTCAATGTAATATTATTTAGCAGAATTTATGTCTCCACAGGCACGTTTTTCCATTGAGTTTCCATCTAAACTGTCCCACATTCATTCACTAAAACACCCTTACACACCTTTGCAGCAGAATGCTTCTGCAATACGCAGTACTGCATCGAGCACCTGAAGCAGGACAGCTGCATTATGACACACCTCTGCAGTCCGCATGACACGCACCGCACACACCATGAATACCCACACAAACTTTTCTACAAGTGTGTTTCCTCCTTCTCAATCCCTCTCTCCCAACATACACGCCAGCAGATGCAGTTCGATATCATGTTCACATTTAATAGCTTACATTTGCTCACAGTTATTAAAATATCTCCAATGTCACACCCACATCAACAAACACATGTTCACCATTCACTCTGAAACCCTGCCACAAATGAGCATGATTCAGTTTGATGAGCTGCACACGTGAAATTGTGAAGATGCAGCAGTATCTGATTGCACACGAGCAAATGTGTCTGTCAGCACAGCTTGAGAAATCTTGATGAGGTTAAGCTTCAAATAAGTGTCTACCTACCTTATTGATGACATTGCATTACAGACAGGATCCAAATCTATCTATCTATCTATCTATCTATCTATCTATCTATCTATCTATCTATCTATCTATCTATCTATCTATCTATCTATCTATCTATCTATCTATCTATCTATCCCGGACGAGCCCCCAAATATGTTACGTCCCCCTCTGTGTCTAGGGGTGACAAGGGCAGTTAGCATCCCCTTTTTTTTGTTTGTTATTTTGGCCTTAACCCCCTCCTGGAGCTACAAGTGTCTTATTCTTTCTTTTTGAATTAAATCTACAGCTCAAATCTACATCTTTTTGAATTAAATCTACAAATCTACATCTACAGCTCTTTTTTTGTAGCAGAATGACACACATCTTGAAGGAACAGCAGGTCTGGGGATATAATGAATGGGTGAGGAGGATACATTACAGACAATACACAAAGTGAATAAAAGAGAGAGAATAAAAACTAAAACTGTTGTCAAAAAAGTCTATTTTGATGTCTTGTCATGTATGTTAGTACATGCTTTCCTCAATATATGTTAGAAATAGTTACTTTATTTCTCATCGCCCCCAAAGCCGCCCATATGTTGTAACGTTTTATACTGTGGCCAGCTTTTTGGACTCCACTTATAAAGAGCATCAGAAAGAAATCGAGGTGATTAGAAGCAGAGAGACAGATAAAGATGGCAAGGAATGCAAATGGAAAGAGATGGAACCTGATGGAGGTATTTGCTCCTGCCAAAGTTTATCAGGTGAAATACAGTTTAACAAAGACCTCCTCCTCACCTTCCTGTTAGTGTAGCTGGCTTTTATCAACATCACCAGCTGCCTGGAAGAACATACTGAGATAGAGACTGAAAAAGCAAGCAGGAAAAGATAAATTTTTAAATCCATATTGGTGAGTGTATTGTGAATTTCTGCCACAAAAACCAAAGTAGCGCTCGCCTGGGGACCAACTGAGAAAGCAACTATTTTTTTTCGTCATATATTTGGCAAAAAAGATGGAATAAAAAGGTCCTAATCCTACCGAGGAAGAGCTTTCTTAAAAGCTGGAATCAAGTTTTTTTTTCTTATTTTGATTTTATTAAAAAGCTTGACAGCTACTAGATTTATGCTTTTGGTTCTTGTGAGACAGATGGTTTAAAAATCAGTGATCTGAAGACAGCGTCTTGCTCTCTTTCTAATCACACCGAATAAATTTAGCAGCACATTTTTCCTGATCTCCAAAGAACTGCTAATTAAAGGTAAATCAATCTGCAGTGTGTAAACCTCTGTGCTAATAGTGCATCGATTTAATATACATCATTTAGCACATTTGAGGGTGTGTATGCTTTACAGTCTTGTAAATGTGCCAGTATTTTATTGTAGCATATGGTGTGCTTCTTTGAGGAACAACAATGGAAGAAAACACATATTAGTCCTAGTTCTGCGATAGTATTCTGGTCGTCTGTGATTAATCATTTTATAATAAGCGATTTAATCATGATTATTGTGGAAAATCTGTCAGTGCTGATGCATATTGTGCTTGCAGACTGACATGAATTATTCTGCACAGTTTTGAGGCAGACAGCCATTGTTATATTAAAGTTGGCCTCATCAGGACAAGTGGGAGCAAATACTCTTCTTCCATTAGGTTTCTGAAGGCAATGTGTTAAATGTACTATATTAAGGACGGAGTGATGTAAGAATGGATGTGTGCCATGAGCAGCAGAACACAACCAATGAGTAACAAAAGCTGAAAGGCTTTAGGCAAGGTAAAGGAGACTCAGGAGAGAACAGCTATAGTTTCACAGCTGTACCTTAAACGTTTAACAGCTGGGACACTTTTAAAGTGTCTGTTCGTAACTAATACTTTTTAGGTTTGGCTATATTTTAGACATCAGTTCTTAAAAGTACTATGTGCAATGTGATTCAAGTATACAGTAGATAAAAAAAAAGAATAAAATAACAAAAAAATTATAATTTATCTAAAAATAATATTGATATATTTAATATTAAGTCTAATCATTTGTATAACAAATGCAATGTATTATTAAAATAAGAATATTACAGTATAAGATAATAATGACAATACAAATATATAATAACAGTTAAAATTAATATATTTATATACAATAATTAAACAGTTATGATTGATTATTTAAAATGGTTGAATATAAATAATCACAAAAATAATATAATATAAGTAAGCAATTTTTTTATAATAATTTATACATAATAATTTTAAAACACTATAGTTAACTATTAATATTAATACGATTAATCATACACATATAGTTTGTATACAAAAAAAAGTGTATAGAAATCCTCCAGATTTTCATAGATTTTGTGATCATACTTCCATCGTAAGGTTTGCACTTAATTTGCTAAATGAATTTTTTTGTTTTTTGCTTTGTCCAGATGTCAGTTGATCCATACAGAGCGCAGTGCATTCAGTTGGTTATAGTAATTTCGGGAGTTTGCAGATCATTGACACACAAGGTCAGGGTTTAGATAGTATGTTTAATTTAAAAGAACTCCTCCCCCTGATATTATTTGGATATGTTTAGAGATGGCAAGCACTGTCATCACCACCGCTCTGTTGCCATGGCAAGACAAACACAGCTGTTTACAAGACTTCATTTGAAAGACTGAATGAGTGTTAGTGTCTGCGTACAGTTTATTATACAGAAGCAAAAACAGAGCATCTTCGGTCTTCACATGACATGCCCTAAAATTTGGGCACTGCCAAATTATCTACAATAGTATCATGAAATATATATATATATATATATATATATATATATATATATGGTTGCAAAAAATAATTTTATCAAATAAGGTTCAACATCAATGAAGGTGGCATATATGTATCCAGATGTTCACTTCCCTAATGATGAGTTTCATTCAAGTCATTCAGCACCTGACAAAAGCACTTGATTGTGATGTAATGTTAAATCTAAGTGGGAGGAGAAAAAGGAGAAAAGTAAATGAATGGATCAGTGTGAGGGGTGTGTGGGTGGAGGACAAGATCTATTTTTGTTCTTCTTTACAGAGGAGTTGGAACACATGACTATCAAGCATTACAGCTGGACTCTGAGGATAACATGTATGAAGATGCAGAAATATAGTGCTTTTTCCTGGCTCAAACACAGTACAACATTATGTGCCTGTCTCTAGTAAGTATGGAAACACTTTGACTTTTCTCCATTTTTTTTTTTTTTAGTATCCCTGCTTACTTCAGTCCAAACTCTCTTTTTGGTCTGGTTTAGGTTGGTTTAGCTGGTAGGCCAGCTGGGTTGAGACTGTCCAACCTCTTTAGGCTGGTTTCAGATTAAATTTCAGTTAATAATTCATGCATTCATAATTAGTGTCGGTACCCTTTATGCCCAAACATCAAACTCATAACCACTACTGCCTTTCCTTTACTGTAGGTCTCCCTGTCTTCATGTTTGCTGCATAGTACCTTCACAAGGTCATCGAGGCATAGATCCATAGAAAGTGCATGCTAACATGTCCTTGGAGGACAATTAGTATAAATAGATACATCACCTCAGGCTCCAAAGAAACGCTGGCCGATGTCCAGACCTGCACGATAACTGAAGGTGATACCAGACCTGAGAAAGTGACATTGCTGATGCTTTTGCTGTGATTGTGACTGTCACAGAGCTAATGATTTATTATTGGTACCTGCAGAAAGCTGGCTGATGGATATGTGCAGGTTATGGGATATTACCAACCAATCATGTGGGATGAAAAAAGATTAGAGGTGGATGGAAATGGATACTAAAGGGGCAAGAGCTTTTCGGGCCAAAAATAATCTAAAAAGAGTTTAGAACCCCTCGAACGATTATAAGACTATCCTCGTTTTGATGCGATTAAGCCTGTTAATCCAACCCAAGAGTGCTGGAAGAGGACAAAGTTTAAAGGCGCATGCAAACACAAAGCAGCTGTTCTGGCCCCATTCTGCCGTTCATGAAAACTTTTATTCATTTTACTTATTTATTAAAAAAATACACATTTCTTTTATAGATGCAGCCTGAGTCGTCGAGCTGTTTGGGGCTTACTGCTACGCTCTTGCTTTTCCCAGAAAAGTGCATGGTGCAATAAAAGTATTTATGAGATTAACCTACGGCAAAACAGAAACAATCGCTCTCACATCTACTTTTTTTTTAAAGTTTAAGTGTGGAATTATTTTTGTTGTGGCATTACTTGATTTGCATAATTTCTGTAGTTGAATCAGGTGCTAAAACAATACAAATAAGCAATACAATCAGTGGACGCAAGTGAGCATTTTTGAACATTAATAATACAGTAAATGTCGATATTCACGATCAGCTTGTCTGTGGTGATGCATCTACTCTGGTGAAGTGGGCCTTAGGATTTGAGAGGAATTCCATAAAATGATTTTCTCTTACTTTTCATTAGAGGTTGATTGCATTGGGGTAGACTCATTTAGAAGCTTATTAGAGTGAAGCTTGAGGAGAATCTAGAAATTGTAATGACTTCATGTTCTGTCAGTTGTATCTTTTCTTCACCTCTTTCTTCACTCATAGAAATACACACTCAGATTGGCTTGGCTTGTCAGAGTGAACTGTTATCAGAAAAACTCAAAATGCAAGACAAGAACACACTGTGATTTTATTAGGCTCTCACCGCCATCTTTTCCTTCAGAGGAATTGGTTGTGGGAAGCTGATTTGACACTATCCTCCTGGAAAAGTAGTAATGAACCAAATTTGCATTTCCTAAAGGAAATACCAGTGCTGGAGCATGGCAAATGAATAGTATTAAATATGTAAGGAAGTTTAGAGTTTAGCCCTTGGTGAGTAAATGAAATGGACTTTTAGAGCCAATTTTCTGTCATCCTGTCAATCAGCATGCTTCTACAACAATCAAATAAAATATTTACAAATATTTAAGTATTTTAAAAAAATAAATGTGGTATTTTATGCTACTTTTGTTTTATATAAATATTATAATTTAATTCATTTATTAATTGTGTTCATTATACTAAAATATATAATATAATAAAAAAATATATATAAATAAATTATTTAAATAGATAAAAAATTGATAAAAATTAATAGATAAATGAATGTAAAATCCCTGTATGTACATAGTTAGACCTGCAGAATCCAGTTTATCCCAAGCTGGACCTTCTGAATATGTGCAAACCCTATATTTCTGATACTGAACATTGGTTTATTTTTGTTCAATCCCACCCTGCCAGTTCTTAATCTCCCCTCATCTCGAGACACAGGGCAACAGGTGATGCTTGGAGATACTTCACATGGCCTCATTTGCACTGATGGCAGATTGCAATCAACAGGTCAGACAAATAATTAAAGAGGAAAAAGGATTGAGGGGACGGAATGATGAAGAGGGGTTGAAATGATTATAAGCATTGTGCCGAACGCAGGTTTGAACATTGAAGGAATATCCTCATCAACACCACCATCATCATCATCATCACCTTCGTCCATCTTAATGATTGGTGTTTGCATGAATGATGCTTCCTCTCAGCTAATCAGGAGTATGCATGAGTACCTTCGCTTTCTCAAGCATTTAATCAGGCTTAATCAGCATTAAAATTCTACTCGCCTTCTACTAGTATACGTGTTCACACATGGCTCACCAAGCAGCTCAGAAAAACACATTAGATATTCTGAAGGCTGAGTAAAACCAAATATGACATTTCTCAAGCTATTTTTCTGTCAAAAAGAAACTTGACTTCCTTCAAAAACAAGCCAGACATTTCCATCCTTTTTAGCTCGCTGAGTGATTTGCCATCGTTCAAGCGAGAGCAGCAGGAGTGTCCTTTATGCCAATGCCTGGTGTATCACTGACCCGTGAATTGTATTTGCTGGTAGGTCACCATCTGTCACCCTGTACCAGATGAGCAGGCTTCGGGACGGAAAATGTTATCACTGAAATGGCAACATGTGAGGAAAGTTTTGGGAGCTACGGGAAAATTGGATCCCTGGAGACAAAAAGGGCCTTATTAAATGAATAATTTTTTCTTTTGCTGAATTCTGCTGAAAACTATTTTCACCAAGCTCTGACTGGCATCGCTGTTAATGAGAAAACGAGATCCACAAAGTCAATAAACTTAATCAGGTGGAGCTATTTTCAGAATGATAAGGCTGAGAAGCCGGGGAATGTTAAAACCATTGACAATTAATAACATTTAAAGGATTCTTAAAGCGGCAGTGGCTGGGAATGTGTTGCATTTACAGTGTTAAATAGATGTCGTTGATGGAGGAACATGCAGTCAGGGGGTTTCTGTAACTTTGAGTATAATCAAACACAATAAGAAAGAAAACAAAGCTTGGCTCACTAGAAAAAAAACATGCAACTTTGTCTTGCAATATGATATTATGATATTTTGTGCATTTCATCACACTTTCAATGTGATATGTCCAATGATTGCCACTAACCATCTGTTAAATTTGATCCAAAACAGACTAATGTGAGTCTGGCAATGTTTTATTATGTTGGTTGTTGTGTGTTTCGTGTCAGTTTAAAAATGAAATATATGGTGAGTGGCGCTAAAAGGCTAATTCTCTATTATGTTTGAAATTAACTTACCATCTACACTAAATTCTAACCTAAACTTAACCAAGTGTAAGCAAAAACAAACATGAGATAAAAACATATTTGCTGACACAACCATGACATATTCGCCTGCTTCTACAAGTCTCTGCATTGCAAGTGCAGTGCTATACCAGGTGAGCTACTGAGCAAGTTTACCAAGCCAGAAAAGCCATATTCAGTATATAGCAGTATATATACAATATATATACAGTTTTTGTGAAATGCGGTTTACAAATTTTGTGCTTTATGTGTTTACAAATAATGCACTAATGATAAAAGTGTTTTATGGATATATATGGATATAAGTGCAGGGTAATGTTGTGGGAACATTGTTTTGAAATAAAATATTGAAATGTCCAGTTCTCTTGTCCTTGTTATAAAGTTATTTAAAGGTTACAAAAACATTTCTTACAACATTTTACTAGCTTTGTTTTCACTCTAAATTTAACATTATTTGAAGTTTTTTTATATATATATATATATATTATGAGAATATTATAATGTCCAGTTTTCTTGTTTTGATTATAACATTATTTAAAGGCACGTTTAAGAACATTTCTTAAAACATTCTACTAACTTTGTTTACCCAAAATATAATGTTATTTGAATGTTTATTTTTTTATATTGTACAACATCACAATGTCAAATTTTATGTTATTCAAAGGTTATGAAAATGGTACTTATCATGTTCATCAACTACAAATAACATCTTAAGGATTTTGTCTCTCAGAATAATGAGAATATACTGTATATAAAATATTAATAAAGAACATTCCTTGTTAGCTTGGCTATTGTTTAAGGAACCAGGTGTAAACAAAGTCTTTATTAATTGATAATCTGGCCCTGTAATCAGAATTTCTGTAAAAATTTATTTTACTTCTGCAATAGTGTTAATTTCAGCTGGAAATGTCAGTGAATTGTACTGTATGTAAAGGAATGTTTAAAAAAAAAGTAGCATGTTTGTCCAATCAGTCTGTGTTGCAGAAAACAGTAAACGCAACATAGTTACCTTTTCTAAAAATTCTGTTTTTGTGTTTTCACACGAATTTGGTCATTCATTTCAATAAAATAACCTGAGGTAGTTCTTTGCCCAGGCTTTTAATTTCGGCAAGAAATTCAATTATCATGCCGTGTTGACGCAATTAAGATGATTTGTACCCAGGCACTTGTTCTAAGCTGAAATAAGGTTTCCATCTTGAATATTCAATCATTACATTAAGCAGCAAGACCAAAGGCCCAACCTTCTGTCATCTTCGATGATGTCCTCTGAGATGACAGATGGCATTTGGATTTCAACCATTTTCCGAGAGTCTGATCGCTAGTGCCAGAGATTCCACGGCGACTGTACCGTGAGCACAGAGACTGCAAAAGAGGTCAAGTGCTCTGAGAGAAGTGAACAGCTTCTCAGAATGAGCCGACTGTTAAGGGTCGAAGTAAACATGACGGGGTGGCAAATCACTCCAACTTGGAGCTGTAAATCTCTTTGCTCTGAATGGTGATATTTAAGGCTCAATGAAGCTTAAAAGAGAGCGATAGCACATTTGAAGCGATAAACTGTCTCAAAAATCATTAATCTGCTCTTAATTTGTCTTAATCTTCTTTGCTGCTGTTACAACACAGGCTTCTACGAATAGACGAAGTCTATAACCCAGTTAGGGAAAACAGGACATTTCGAGGCCAATCGTTCAAGCTCTCAAAGGCATTTGTCATGATGCAGACACATTTGTTTTGGTTCTATTTACTGTCTCAGAATCCTTCAAACTTCCAAAAAAGAGTGATAACCTTGGGCTTGGGTTTTAGGTGTCCTCCAGCAGTAGAATAAACAGAAACTCTAACTTGGGCTCGCGGAAGGAATTTTTGTATCTGGCTTCAATACAAAGAGACTGCCTGATAAGACCAGCAATGATCAGGAAGATTTGTGGAGCGAGAGAGAAAGAGAGAGACTTTCTGAATGTGTTTGCCTGTGCAAAGCATCCTATGATAAAGCAGTGGCGTCTGGCATCTGTGTAAAATATATTTGCTTATAATAGTAGATCTAAAATCAATATCAGTATTCTTCTTGCCATAAATTCTTCCTATGTATATGAAGTCGCTATATATTTTTTAGCCGCTTGGCTCACCAAATAACAGCAGTAGATTACAAGCAGCTTGCTATAAATACAATATAGACAGAAACCAGAAACTCAAGCCAATCCCCAAAAATAAGAAAGAAAATATTCAGAGAGGGTTGGCAAATTGTGTCCACTGATATTTTTAAGTTCTATCTGCAGTGTTGTGGAAATCATACACATTAGGTATAGTGCAAATGTGCCTACAACACATGTACCATTCCTGTAGCTCAAAAATAACACGAGCTCACAGGTGTCAAGAGTTCAATTAAAAGTATTTTATTCAAGGGTGCATTTATTTGATCAAAATGACATCAAAAATACTGTTATCATGTAATATTATAACAGCTTAAAATGTCTGTTTTCATATTTTTGTCTTATGTTTCACTTTTATGAATGATGCGCAATCTATAATAAGCCAAATTCAAATTGGATAGAGGACCGTTTACACTGAGAATGTCAGCGACTTTATAAAATACTAATCTATTTTAGAACATTTTACATTTGGTTTAACCTTGACTGAGGTGGTTATTTTTTTATTATTAATAGAAAATCTCAAATAAAAAGTGCTGTAACTTTTTTAGTGAAATCAGTTAAACAGTCTCATGGGCTGCAGGCACATCAGTATGTTTGGCCTCTAAATTTCAGTCACAATCTTTGTTCCGAACAACAATCATAAATCTTTGGACAGGGATGCTTCATGTACCATGCACTCCCAGAGCTTTTTATGCTGATGTAGCTCATACTGTTTGTGTGTAGATGGCATTTTCTACCAAGTCTAAAAGAATTTGACGCATCGCTTTTGGGGCCAGAAAATAGGAACTTTAAAAAGGCATCCATTATGTTGGCTCAAAGGGTGAGAAGAAGGAAAGGTGGATAAAGGATCAGATGTCGTTCAGATGAAGGTGGGATGCTTTCATTTCATCCACAGCTTTTCAAATAATATACCAATTCATTACAGTCAGATTACTGCCCTGGATAACCAATGGTTGGCAAGGGTTTTGAAGCTGTCAGAGCCAAATAAGAAGATGCTAGACAATGAATCCGCATGGATGAAGGTATGAAATGATAGAAAGTGTCATGAATGGCATGATTAGGGTTAAAATTCTCCTGCATTATTATTGAACCCTATTATGAGATGCCTATTTCAGTCTCCTGGATGGCTATAAAAAAAGCATTCAGGCATGTGGGCAGCTTACTGGTCACAGCCGCTGATATGGGGCCTCAATTTCGGAGACGTAACCTTTTGGTCGAGTCCTATTTATAAAGGCATTAATGGAGCTGTCGTGTCTTCTCATCTCTTTGACATACACACAATACCTGTTGTCATACTGCTCCAAAATTGTGGCCCACCTGGCTTTGAGAATATAGAGTGGTCTGCTTGGAGAGATAACTCTACAGAACTGTGACTGGGCAGTTTGTCACGACAGAGCCCATAGTCATCCACAAATGCAAACCACACAACAAAAAGTCCAGCAAACACAATGGCGAGAGACGTTGCTGTTATTTGGTTTTCCTGCTGTCCTTGTTTTTATGCTTTGTGGAAAGTGGCATTTCTCTTCATTTTTCAGTATTAGCCACTGACATTTTACAGCTGCATTTAATCTTTGGAATTACACACAATGCCTAAAGTCTGATTTGCACCAGCAGTGCAAGAGTGAAATGAACCGAGAACCATTCCTGCCTCTGCTTAAAGGGATAATTCACTTAAAAATGAAAATCCAGTCATCATTGTTTCCTAATGCTCGTCAGTCTTTTTTGTGATTCTCTTAGTGGAATACTAAAGTAGTATTGTCTGTCAACTTTGAATGTAGCAAACAAGTCAATATTGACTATAGTTATGGCATTTGTTGGTGTGTTTTTTTTTTATAGTTTGACAGATGTGGTCTACTACTTATATATAGTCTACTAAAAACTAGTTAGCAATTTTATATCTTTCTGTCACACAGGGTTGTTTTTTCCTCCATCCCCCCATTGTCCAAACTGCTTGTTCTCTCTAGGGCTGGGGGGAAATTAGGTTTTGTTTGAGTTTATATCTTTCCATAGTAACTTTATATCTCAAAATTTGACTCTGTATCTTCCAGTTATGACTATATACTGTACTCTCACCTAAGGATTATTAGGAACACCTAATATATTGCAGGTTGATGGAGCCACATCCAGGGCACGAAGCTCCCGTTCCACCACATCCCAAAGATGCTCTATTGGGTTGAGATCTGGTGACTGTGGGGGCCATTTTAGTAAAGTGAACTCATTGTCATGTTCAAGAAACCAATTTGAAATGATTCCAGCTTTGTGACATGGTGCGTTATCCTGCTGGAAGTAGCCATCAGAGGATGGGTACATGGTGGTCATAAAGGGATGGACATGGTCAGAAACAATGCTCAGGTAGACCGTGGCATTTAAACGATGCCCAATTGGCATTAAGGGGCCTAAAGTGTACCAAGAAAACATCCCTCACACCATTACACCACCAACCTGCACAGTGGTAACAAGGCGTGATGGATCCATGTTCTCATTCTGTTTACGCCAAATTCTGACTCTACCATCTGAATGTCTCAACAGAAATCGAAACTCATCAGACCAGGCAACATTTTTCCAGTCTTCAACTTCCCAATTTTGGTGAGCTTGTGCAAATTGTAGCCTCTCATTCCTATTTGTAGTGGAGATGAGTGTTACCCGGTGGGGTCTTCTGCTGTTGTAGCCCATCCGCCTCAAGGATGTGCGTGTTGTGGCTTCACAAATGCTTTGCTGCATACCTCGGTTGACTGATGTAACGAGTGGTTATTTCAGTCAAAGTTGCTCTTCTTTCAGCTTGAATCAGTCGGCCCATTCTCCTCTGACCTTTAGCATCAACAAGGCTTTTTTGCCCACAGGACTGCTGCATACTGGATGTTTTTCACTTTTCACACCATTCTTTGTAAACCCTAGAAATGGTTGTGCGTGAAAATCCCAGTAACTGAGCAGATTGTGAAATACTCAGACCGGCCCGTCTGACACCAACAACCATGCCACGCTCAAAATGGTTTAAATCACCTTTCTTTCCCATTCTGACATTCAGTTTGGGGTTCAAGAGATTGTCTTGACCAGGACCACACCCCTAAATGCATTGAAGCAACTGCCATGTGATTGGTTGATTAGATAATTGCATTATTGAGAAATTGAACAGGTGTTCCTAATAATCCTTTAGGTGAGTGTATGTATATATATCACAGTTGTGACTTTATCTATCAAAATGTGAATATTTATCTTCAAATTGTGACTTCATAGCTCTAAATGTAAATTAATATATCATAATGTGACTACAGATCAAAATCTCAGTTGTGATTTTATATCTCAAAATATGACTTTATGTATCTCAATGCGTTTTTTGTATGTCACAATGCAGTATTTTTTATCTCAAAATATGACTTTATATCTCACAATGTGACTTTATATCTCAAAATATGACTTTATATTTCTCAATGTGGCTCTATATTGTCACGTTTATGAACTTTTGGTTTCCTTATTTGGTCATCTTCCTTTTCTTGTTTTAGTTAATTGATTGATCCTCACCTGTCCCCAGTTCCCTCATCACCTGTGTGTTTAAATACCTGGTCTGTTTAGTTCTCCCTTGTCCGTGATTATTGTCGATGTTTAGCGTTGTTAATGTGTCAAAGCTATATCTGTATGTTAATGCTAAATGTAAATTTTGTATATTGTCTGTATTCTCCGTCCTCATCAGTAAACTCCTTATTTTGTTCCAGATCCTCATCTCACACTTTATTTTACGTTTAGCACTACCTCAACCTGTAACAGAATCACGGACCTAAACAGTATAGTTTATTTTTTAGCGGCGTTTTTTCTTTCATTTATTTTTTGCCTTTTTTTTTCTCCTCTCCCGGATTGGCCATCCCAGCAGTCCGTCTCCTGTGCCTGGAGCAACTGGACCGTTCGCTGGAGGACCACACCAGGGACTTTTTAGATCTGGCGTGCCTTACTAACTTCCCCGACCGCTCGCTCTCTAACTTTTTCTACACCGGCCTGAGCGAGCGGAGTAAGGCACGCCTACCAGCGAACGGTCCCCGAGAGGATTTCGCCGCTTTTGTGGAGTGGGTGCTGGAGAAAAATGGATCGTCATGGACCATCTGCACCGCCGAGGACGATATCTCCAGCCCCACTCCTGACCCAGAGACCAGCCAGCCACCATCTCGACACACGGAGCCAGAGCCCACCGCAGCCGCAGAGCCCGAGCCATCCTCTGACAGGAAGCAGGATCTCGAGAGCGCGACTGACCAGGTGTGTGAGCCGGCAACACCGTGCATCGTGGGAGTCCTCGTGGAGATCGAGGGTGTGGAGGAAAGCCCTGCCCACACTCCTGCGACTGAGGGTGAGCTGTATTCGATCTCGGGAAATATGGAGCAACTTCTGGATCTAATTGACTGGTCTATGGAGGTAATTCCTGTATCCCCTGTTTTTCCGCTGGTTCCATCCAGCCCTGATCCCCTTGTATACCCTCTCAGTCTCCCACTCCTACCTCCTCCAGTCAGCTCCTCTGCTCCATTTCCGCTGGTTCCGTCCAGCCCTGAATTTTCTGTCTCTCCGCTGGTTCCGCCCAGCTATGAATTTTCTGTCTCTCCACTGGTTCAGCCCAGCCCAGAGTTTTCTGTTTCTCCGCTGGTTCCGCCCAGCCCTGAATTTTCTGTTTCTCCGCTGGTTCCGCCCAGCCCTGAATTTTCTGTTTCTCCGCTGGTTCCGCCCAGCCATGAATTTTCTGTCTCTCCGCTGGTTCCGCACAGCTCTGAATTTTCTGTCTCTCCGCTGGTTCCGCCCAGCTCTGAATTTTCTGTCTCTCCGCTGGTTCCGCCCAGCTCTGAATCTTCTGTGTCTCCGCTGGTTCCGCCCAGCTCTGAATCTTCTGTGTCTCCTGTACTCCCTCCCAGCCTCCCTCTCCCACCTCCTCCTAAACCTGCCAGTCCCTCTGCTCCACTACCGCTGGTTCCGTCCAGCCCTGATCCTCCTGTGTTTCCTCCCATCCTTCCTCTCTCTCCTCCTCCTAGACCAGCCAGTTCCTCGTCATCCCTGCTGGTGCCAGTCAGTCCCGCAGCTCACCCTCAGTCCGCGTCATCTGGGCGCGATGGTTCGCCGCTGGACTGCCAGTCTCCAGCTCCGCCTTGGCATGTTAAGGCCCTGTCTCCGCCTCCAGCCTCCGAGCCCTGGACTCCTCCTCGGTCCTTCGACCCAGCAGATCCGCCTTGGCTCCTAGCTCCCTCGTCTCCACCGTGGCCTGTCATCCCACCTGCTCCACCGGGCTCCCTCATCCCTCCGGCTCCACCTTGGTCAGTCGTCGACCATCCGCCGCCTCGGGACTCCACTCCTCTGGTTCCACCTCGTCACTCCATCCCTCCGGCTCTGTCAGGCTCCTCCTTCCCTCTCGTTCCACCGCCATCCTCCGTCACTCCGGCTCCACAGCGGTCTTCCAGGACCCCGCCTCCGCCTTGGTCGCCAGAGCCTTCTGCTCCACCTAGGCCCTCCGGATCCTTGTCGTCACCCTGGCTCTGCGGCTGTGCTGCTCCATCTTGGGCTCCTCACCCACCGGTGCAGTCTCCTCCTGTCGGCCCCCTGGTGTCGTCGGCCGCTTCTCCACCGTGGCTCCTCCCGCCGTCGACTCCACCATGGATCTCCGTCCTGGCTGGTCTCTGGTGGACCATCTGGCTCCTCCTGCTCCGGGCTCCTCCCTGGCTCCTCCCTCCATCCACTCCGCCCTGGTCCCTACCTCCATGCTTCCTCGTCACCTGCTCCTGGCCTGCTCCTCGCCCGCCTCCAGAACCCCCACCCTCCCTCCGCTGGTATTCCTCTTGTGGTGCGAGGACGCACCTTTCCGGGAGGGGGCGAACTGTCACGTTTATGAACTTTTGTTTCCTTATTTGGTCATCTTCCTTTTCTTGTTTTAGTTAATTGATTGATCCTCACCTGTCCCCAGTTCCCTCATCACCTGTGTGTTTAAATACCTGGTCTGTTTAGTTCTCCCTTGTCCGTGATTATTGTCGATGTTTAGCGTTGTTAATGTGTCAAAGCTATATCTGTATGTTAATGCTAAATGTAAATCTTGTATATTGTCTGTATTCTCCGTCCTCATCAGTAAACTCCTTATTTTGTTCCAGATCCTCATCTCACACTTTATTTTACGTTTAGCACTACCTCAACCTGTAACATATATCTCCCAATATGAGTTTATATCTAACAGTGTTGCTTTATATTTCAAAATTGGACTTTATATCTCTCAGTGTGGCTGTATATCTCCCAATATGAGTTTATATCTCACAGTGATATCTCAAAATATGAATTTATATCTCTCAGTGTGGCTTTATATGTCAAAATATGACTTCAAATTTCAATGTTGCTTTATATATTACAGTTTTGGCTTTAAATATAACAGTGTTACAGTACATATATCTTACATTGTGATCTCATGTTTACATTATTTTACACAGTATTTTTTGTATAGTAAAATATCTACTTTTGTGTTCCATAAAAAAAATAATAACAGCACAGTGTTTTAGTGACATAAACATAAGCTATAATGCAAACCTGTTTAATTTGCCTGGTGTCGGTTTAATGTATTTACAATGAATATATATATTTTGTTCCAAATAATACTGCTGTTTCGCATTACAATTTATTACCAGATCTGCCTCTGACCTGTTTGGTAAAAAGAAGCATTTGATGCTGAAATAGGCCAAGTGAAGCATTATCATGAAATTATCAGACATTGCATGACCCCTGCACACAGACTGTCAGCAGACTAAAAGCAACAGGAAATAGTGAATCACAGTTGAGAACTTGTGGGGTCAGTCTCATGTAGAAGTCCAGGTCCATCGTATGAAAACAAACATTAACTTAATAACCTTTTTAGAGTGAGAAAGAGACAATAATGATTCTGTCAGGTCTTAAATAATTCTTTATTAACTTATTTTGATAGCTAAAAAGTAATATTTAGCTGTTGCACTAAGCTGTTTTTGCATGATTGAAAGTAAATACTTTTTATTCTATTTTATAGTTTTTTACACAAATTGTAGTGTGGACTGCATTGGCCAACCTCAACCAACACTGCTACCAAAGTAATTTTAAGAAAAAACTGTAAACTATTTTACACTTTTTGTGGACAGTGACAGATAAATATTTCTCATCTGCTTTGTAAGTTTCTCCTAAATATAGCTGCAGTATTGCAGAAATGCTCCCTCTTCCCCTTATGGGAATATGAAGATCAGCATGTTTAATGTGTACAGGTGTGATTTTCAGAAATTTCTTGAAATTCACTGACAGAAATCCAAGGCTTGACTTTTAAAATGTAAATCTCCTACACACTCCGACAACATACAAACAGACTCAGCACTTTAATAATGCACAACATGACTTGCATCCAGCCATCAGGCTATCATCCAGTAAAAAATATTTATGTAGAGAAAGTTCACAAATGCTGGAGGTTTTGATTAAAAGATTTTCATTCGGTATTACAACATGCTCACTGCCAGAGCTCAGGACGATTCTGTTAAAAACAGGAGGGAGTAAATCCTTTGTTTATCAAACATTTGGGTTTGGCTGGAAACTCAGTGAGCATCTTTGAAAACATCCGTTCCACCCCTCTATTAGTTTGTTTACAGAAACTTAATTTAGTTGGAACCAAATGAAGCACACTTTGAAGGATGTTTTAATTTAGAGTTTCACAAGGAAGCACTTAAGAAAATTTGGAATCTGTTTTACAAACAACTTTTTAATTTTAGTTTCGATGTGCTCCTGTTGTTCCAGAGCTAATCTCTGGAGAACAAGCGAGTGTGTGGATACTTATATGTACAGTAAACCTGCCTTATGATGGCTTGCATACTGGAGTGCAAAAAAAAAGACTTATTAATCTGAGTCAGTAATGGAGCATGGAACATTGCAAGAGATAATATTTCAATTTAAACATAGTGCCCTTGTGCCCTCTTCTTCTCTAAACACTGGACATGCAACAATTTAGCAAATTTTTTTTTTTTTTTTTTGTAGCAGCAATAACTTTCAGACTGCCGTCAGCTGTCAGAAATGTCATTTTAAAAACCCAATAGCAAGCAAACTATGAGAAGTTTATTAAATTGTCTAATCATTAAGATAAAGTAATGAGGGTGACATACAAACCCAGTACAGAACAGTCTGAGGCATCCTGAATTGGCCAAATAGAATATATACATTAAATAAAAGAAGAAGAACAGACAACAAAGCAAAGAGAACAAGTATATGTGGAGCAGAGGGTCCATGGGGAAAAGATGGGTAGGTAATTGCTGTGTTTGTGAAAACAAGATCACAGAGCACCCATCCAAAAAACGCTGTGAGAGGCAGTCCTTGACATGCTTACTACAAAAGAGTAAATGAGAGCACTGCTCTCAAGTGAAAATAATACACAATTTCACTCTTTCCCAATCACCCTTTCTTGCAGAGCACAATAACACAATGAAAAGAGGCCTGAATATAGACCACATTACTCCCTGTGTTCCGAAATCTAGTGAACTGCCTACCTAGACAGCTTTTTAAGATGTCATAGGTGCACTTTAGACTCAAAGGCTAGTAAGATACCACATTTTGCCCAGAAACTGAAGCCACGTCGTATGATGGCAATTCCAGAACACACTGTGATAAACATAGATATTTCATTCAATACTATAAAAATTATAAGTCTATTTGAACATTTTACCCAATATTTGTGTGCTGTTTTTATGTTTATTATAATATCTTCTTGTAAGCCTTGAAGCTTACCATGGTCATACAATATTTGTATTAGCATGCGTCTAGGGTAGGCTAATAGTAAATGTTGTGAAGAGGATTTTTAGTATGGTAGTCATGCAAAGTTGGTCAAACAAAATTGCTTTTCATGTGCATTGACTTACAGAGATTTGCAGTGACAGAACGACCTCAAGTCATTTATTTTCAATGGGAGTCACCGATTTCTAAAGCCATTGTAAATTCTAAGCTCTGAAATCGACCCCAAACCCTGGCGGCCACAGCTGAAACATACCGATGCTAGTTACATTTGAATTGGTTTAAAAAACAAGATTTATACCAGCTGTTTCATGTCTGATTTTAAAATAAAACTAAAATCATCATTAGAAACAATGCAAGAGCGGCAGCCATTCCAGGACATTTAGTGTCTGAATTCACTCACTCGATTTTATTCACCAATTTTATTAGTGGATTAATGTAGGGAATAGTGAATTAGGGTAGGTCTTTATTTTGTGATTCATTTACAACCAAACAAAAGAAAACATCTCGAAAATCTTTTTTTATAATGCAATTAGATAAGCTCAGTGCGGATTCATTTCTGTTCTATTTTTTTATGGGTTGTCTATTTGATGCCTGACTAAAAATAATTTTTAAAAATCTAGCTGTATTTATTAGTAGTCTTGTGGTGCTGTTGAATAAGCATTGCAGCAAACTTTGTAACTGCTTTGTTGCATTTAGTCTTAATTAAAAAACTATTAAGTAAACAAAGACTTGATGCTTAAAAAATTAAGACAAATGATTAATTATGCCTTTTAAATTACATATCGCAACATTTCACAGAGGCTAAAAATGCAGGGTCAAATGAAACATTTTCCTTTATGTTTACAGAAAACCTTCAGTAAGCAAGCTATCAGCTCTGCCTTCTAAAGTATCTTAGCATAGTGCTAACTTGAATACCAATCAAAATATCACAGTTACGTGCAACGTTTTTTAACAGGTACTGTGGAAGGAGGATACGTTTTTGTGGGAGGATATGATTTTGCAAGAGGATAGAATCTCGCATGACACTGGTGACATGATTGGAGCTCAACTTAATGCAAATGAGACGTGATCTGCTGCTTGATTCAGCCTACTAGCTAGCAACCAACAGCACAGCGACTCTGTGACATCCAGTGATTTAATTGCTGTCAATGTGAACACCAACATCTAGAGTCAGAAGGTGTGTATAGAGTTTTCACCTATACACACTGCTTTCTATGTCCTTGTCACTAGATAGATACAGTTCAAACACAAGAACGTTTCACCTGACCGTAAATCTGTAGCTATACTGTCACATATTTGAAGTACATTAGCGCTAAGTGAAAAACAGAGTGAGGAAATAATAGCCCAAGCCTGGGATCTTTTCATGGCACAGATGCCTACTGCCAGGTTTGTTTTAGTTACGGTGCTAAACAGAGAGATGGGCATGATGTTCCAGTCGGCCCGTTTATACAAGCCGAGAGATAAGAGCCAAACGCGGGTCTGGACTCTCTCACCTCTTCGTTCTCCGTACGCAGAGTCTAAGGATGCTTTGGGATTCTTCACTGAGGCGAGTTCTGACCACATATGTCACTGTGTTTACACAAATTGCAGACATCTCAAAGTATCTGTGTGAGAGCTTATGGGGAAAAGACTAAACTGAGGCTTCAGTATGCTTACATTTAATAGCACAGGTGATTACAGTAGACAGAAAACTCTCGGTGCTGCAATCACAAACTAATTTTTTACTGCATTTCAACCTCAAGGACTTCAATAGCTGGAACAATGTCAACTGAACATGAGCTTTGGTATATATATATATATATATATTTCCAGACATCCTCCCCCACTTTTGAGACTGAGAGCCATGGAGACAGGGTAAAACAAGACTGGGTGCTTCAGGTTGGTTAGCTCTGCGCATGGGTTGTAAAACTTTAACATCATCAGAATCTCTGTGGAATATATGACCCCCCTCTACACTATGTCTACAGCCGGGAACACGAATAGCACTCAGCAGTCAAACTCGAACAAAAAAAGGTCACTGCAGAGCCTGGCTGGCATCAGTCATGAAAGTTGCTTCTGTAATAAAACCTTAAAAGTTAAAGCAACAAAATTCAAAACTCTTGTAGGCTTTATTGCAGAGGTAAATGTTTAATTGTCATTGGCATCTTGAGGCATGAGAGTGCTGTATGTATAATTACTGTACTCTTGGTTGCTTTGGATACAAAAGATTCTCTTTAATAAGTTATATTAAGATCTAATAGGACATAGACTGATAGAGAAGAGGACATAAGGCTTCCATTTGAATAAATGATTTATTGCTCTTACAAAACCATCAGTGTCAGAGAAAACTCAGACACATCCTTATTCTTGAAATCAAAGCATCATTTATGAATTCTTCACAGGGGCGATGTCCTCAGAGAAAAATACCCTGTATTCACATTAACTGAAGGACATGAACTGATCTTTAAGAAAACAGTTGCAATTTGTTAACTGCATCCAACCCATCCCACTGCAGAAATAAAACCAACTCTGAGTGCCTCCTACGCTGAATTAAGAAGTGATTCTCTCTCATTTAAGTTGCTGTGTGATAATGAGTCTGATCCTTCATGCCAAATCATTTAACTTAATGAGCTAAATAATATATTTTAGATAAAAATAAAGCCATGGGCCAGAGGCCAAAATTTCAAAAGATATTTTTCAAATCCAAACCCTGAGTATAAGATTACTGAAAAGATTACACGTCTGTTATTTTCTTTCCCGTGTCCAATGCTGAGGAGTGTGTGGGTGTGTCCTGTGGGTAATGCAGGAACTGACCAATCAACATGCACCCCTCCTCAAACACCAGTGAGAACATTACAGCCAATTACAGGCAGCTGCATTGGGTTGGACAAGTTTTTAAAAAGCCTCTTGAATGCTTGCTTTCAGGGGAGGAATATGTATGATGGTGGATTGAGTGGCTAGCATTAAGTTTAATATGTTGTTCTTTTGTTTGTTCTTTTAAATCATGCTTTTTCTAACTAAAAAAAAGTGAAGTGTGACGCTAAGATGTTTATAATGACTGGTGAAGTGATGGTAATCAGCTGTTTTTAACATATATTTTTATATTTGTATTAAAACCAAGTTATTTAGAAAGATTTTAGCATTTTAAATTTAAATTTTTTAAAGATTATGAACACATTTCTTTAGAGTAAAATGCACCAGTTAACTATGCTAGAAATGTGTAGTAAATTTTTATTTCATGCTCTCCAACTTAATTTGATACTTTGTTTTGACCCATGTTCATTTTGTTTTGACCAGCTAAAATTGTCCTAGACATATGGTCGTACTGAACACAAGCATGTTTCGAATCTCACATTTCAGCATTATACTTTGCACGACATTGTTACCAAAGATGAGATTTCTTTTTGAAAAGTAATACATTAAACCTTCTGGCTGGCCAAATCAACCTCATCATAATAGACTCAGACTATCTGGCTCCCTGGCATTGAAGCAAATCTTTTTTTTAGATAAATCTCTGTCTTTCTTAATCCCTCTGCAGCTTTTATCAGCTAAATGGATTGTCTTTTGAGAATGTAGAAATCAATACATCAACAAGCAAATGAATGAATGACCTCCTTCAGAGTTCATTGCTAACAAAAAAAAAAAAAAAAACCTTATCAGTATAAGGATTGCTGTTATCATGGGTTTGATACAAAAAAGAAAATGTAGAGATAAAATCGAATGGGATGTAAATGGTTATAGGGTGCTATTAAAAAAGCTTTACATTATTTCCAGCATTCTTCTCATGAGAAAAACACATTTCCGTGAATTAGTTGCACAGTTTTGTATGCATTTGTAAGTTCATGCTTCGATTTGTACAAAAACCTATGATTCTGAGTAAACAAAAGCATGAAAGTCCACCCCTAAACCTCATGGGAACATTGTACCAAAATAGACTGAGACTGTATGAATTCATCAGAGATTCATCAAAATGTAAAATAAAATTACCAGTACACCGTGTTGAATTTTTCTATGATTAAGGAGTTGCTTCATACTGCTCTTGCTCTGCCTGAGGTGATTTATAATTCAGGATCACAACTTGATGTTCAGTGTTTCTGATGAATATGACAGGCTTAGCTGCATAATTCACCTTATCATCAGGATAAAAAAAACATTTAAATGTGTTAAATTAATGTACTGTGTCTTATAAACATTGCTTGATCTTATGTTTAAGAATTGCCCGGAGGTCAGTCATAGCAAACCATTCATGATCAGAGGGTCTAAATGACAGTTTTTTTGGGAAATGGAGGTTTCGAGACACCAGTATCACAGGATGGTGAATGAGACGCAGCAGCGCTAACAGACCGCAGAAATTGTGTTGTACCATTGTAGGAGGCCAGTATTTGCGTTGGGTCAGGGGTTCGCACATCACTGTGGAGTGACAGAGAACGTGGAGTGAATTTAAATGATTGTGATAATGTTAAAGTTAGTGCTTCTCATCGCTATGTTTAAGCTGATACGGATAAATGTAGTGATATATCTGACTGAAATTCATCTCAGATATTGTTGAAGTGTTGATTTTAGCATATTTTTGGTCAAAAAAGTTCTGTGTGAAAAGCACTGTTGAATTTGTCCTCATCAGTCTTCAAGAAGAAACACTCAGCGCTGGATTTTCAACGGGACTGCATGGCATGTCGAAGAATAACAATCGTTTGCAAAGGTCATACGCAAAGGCTAAACTAGTTAGCACCAAAGCTATCTGTTAGCATTCCCATTCATCTCAATGGCAGTTTCTCTGCTAGCTAGCACACAATTGTATATGATTTGAAGTTCATTGTTTAAATTCCAGAAGAAATGGGATAGCCTTTCATATGTGAGAATGTGTTGGTTTGTGATTTATTTATTTATTTTAATTTTTTTATGTATCAGCTTGTATTTTTCAACTAATTAAATTTTTAATGACATGTTAGCTAATGCCTTTGTCTTGTGTTAGTTTAGCAAAATCATCTGCTGAAGTCTTACGTTCAAGTCATCTCGTATAGATCGTATTTACGAGTTGAATGCACATGAACGCCATCACAATATCGTAAATACCAGTGGGGAGCTCGGGATTTTCTTTAAGCCCCGATCTGTACGAGTTGGGGGCGTGTCAGTGATTAACATGGCGGAATATACAATACTTAAAGGTATTTAGCTGTGATATTGTCAGGCTTTTCTATTTACAGTGCAGTAAGTTAATCGACGGTGCATAATATGATGGCATTATAATATAACAATGCATATTGTAAAAATATAGTTGGCAGCGGCTTCATAAATTAATTTAAAACATTAAAAAATGAAGTATACCTATTCTTTGTTCTTCATTTTCTAGAACAAGAGTTTAAGAACATTGCTGTATTTTAGTGTTATTAATAAAGAGAAAGTACTCCGCCATCTTGCCCTGACCAAAGTGACTTGAACGCACATGCCGTCGTAAGCACAACTTCCCACCTCGTGCGTACAAACTTCCCAGGAGGACTTGAACGCACCATTAGAGCCCTCCAAAAATGGCATGTTCAATATTGTTGATGCTAACTAGCTTGCTAACCCTTTTAGTCAGCACTGTTTATGGGCAATTACTGGATGCTGTCAGAACATCAAGTGAATTGGGTTTTTTGCCCATTCAATATCCTTTTAAAACTCGATTAATAGGGCACAAGGGGGAGTGTGTTTGTGTGTGAGTGTATTTGCTCTTTCTCACATGTGAAACCCTCAATTTATCGGTTTTGTGTTGGTAAACAAACTGACACTGTACGAAAATTAGTTTAGAATTAGTACCTAGCTCTAAATATCTCACCCAGTGTAATTTAATGTATCTCTGTATATTGATGCGAGTAAAACACAAAAGAACAAAGTACAAAATTAGAATTAAAACAATAAACCACTTTGGCCGAATCCTTTCCCCCGCTGGGCAGGTGGATGCCTGCTCTTCTGAAGATCTGAAGAGTCATGAATGTGAATATGAAGATCAGAGGGAGAGAATGAGACGCCTGCTTGCCACAGTCCTGCACGACGACAGTAACATCACAGTGAAAAACAGTCAAATACACAGGCTTTCATGAGCCAAAGGGACAGCGGCTTTATCAGATAGATCTACTCACAGAATGTTTTCTTTTTACATGGAAATATTTTTTTCTATGATGCTACTTACCAAAATAATGGCATTTTCATGTGAGATCAGATTAAAATGAAAAACAAAAATATACATTGCTGATTTTTCTTTAGCACATCACATTGGATATTTAATTTTAAGCATGGTTTTATTTGACATTGTTGTGCTAATTATGCTCACTTTTTGAACATTTATTATTCTGATGGAAAAAATAGTTACTCTGAGGAACAGGAATTTTATTATTTTTTGACCACACAGTAAATATTGATTTGACTTTTATTTCACACTTAATCCGATATATATATATATATATATATATATATATATATATATATATATATATATATGTGTGTATATATATATTTTAATGATGGATTTTCATATGTTAAGATTAAGTGAAATGAATTTAATTAATGAATACGTTAATTTGAATTAATGAATTAACGTTTCCAAAACCATATTAATATGACTGACTTATGACAATCATTTTAAATAAAATAATGACAATGTTAAATAAAATAACTGTGTTTAATAAAAGTGACTGATTTCATCATTGCCATACAACCCGAATTCCGGAAAAGTTGGGACGTTTTTTAAATTTTAATAAAATGAAAACTAAAAGACTTTCAAATCACATGAGCCAATATTTTATTCACAATAGAACATAGATAACATAGCAAATGTTTAAACTGAGAAAGTTTACAATTTTATGCACAAAATGAGCTCATTTCAATTTTGATTTCTGCTACAGGTCTCAAAATAGTTGGGACGGGGCATGTTTACCATAGTGTAGCATCTCCTTTTCTTTTCAAAACAGTTTGAAGACGTCTGGGCATTGAGGCTATGAGTTGCTGGAGGAATTTGGTCCCATTCTTGCCTTATATAGATTTCCAGCTGCTGAAGAGTTCGTGGTCGTCTTTGACGTATTTTTCGTTTAATGATGCGCCAAATGTTCTCTATAGGTGAAAGATCTGGACTGCAGGCAGGCCAGGTTAGCACCCGGACTCTTCCACGACGAAGCCATGCTGTTGTTATAGCTGCAGTATGTGGTTTTGCATTGTCCTGCTGAAATAAACAAGGCCTTCCCTGAAATAGACGTTGTTTGGAGGGAAGCATATGTTGCTCTAAAACCTTTATATACCTTTCAGCATTCACAGAGCCTTCCAAAACATGCAAGCTGCCCATACCGTATGCACTTATGCACCCCCATACCATCAGAGATGCTGGCTTTTGAACTGAACGCTGATAACATGCTGGAAGGTCTCCCTCCTCTTTAGCCCGGAGGACACGGCGTCCGTGATTTCCAACAAGAATGTCAAATTTGGAATTGTCTGACCATAAAACACTATTCCACTTTGAAATAGTCCATTTTAAATGAGCCTTGGCCCACAGGACACGACGGCGCTTCTGGACCATGTTCACATATGGCTTCCTTTTTGCATGATAGAGCTTTAGTTGGCATCTGCTGATGGCACGGTGGATTGTGTTTACCGACAGTGGTTTCTGAAAGTATTCCTGGACCAATTTAGTAATGTCATTGACACAATCATGCCGATGAGTGATGCAGTGTCGTCTGAGAGCCCGAAGACCACGGGCATCCAATAAAGGTCTCCGGCCTTGTCCCTTACACACAGAGATTTCTCCAGTTTCTCTGAATCTTTTGATGATGTTATGCACTGTAGATGATGAGATTTGCAAAGCCTTTGCAATTTGACGTTGAGGAACATTGTTTTTAAAGTTTTCCACAATTTTTTTTACGCAGTCTTTCACAGATTGGAGAGCCTCTGCCCATCTTTACTTCTGAGAGACTCTGCTTCTCTAAGACAAAGCTTTTATAGCTAATCATGTTACAGACCTGATATCAATTAACTTAATTAATCACTAGATGTTCTCCCAGCTGAATCTTTTCAAAACTGCTTGCTTTTTTAGCCATTTGTTGCCCCCGTGCCAACTTTTTTGAGACATTTAACTTTTTTTTTTAAATGAGCTAAAAGTGGATAAAAGAGTAAAATTTCTCAGTTTAAACATTTGCTACGTTATCTATGTTCTATTGTGAATAAAATATTGGCTCATGTGATTTGAAATTCCTTTAGTTTTCATTTTATTAAAATTTAAAAAACGTCCCAACTTTTCCGGAATTCGGGTTGTAGATCAACAGCTAATGGATAATGAAAGCTATTGTGGGGTGTCTGACCTTTTGACTGAATTAGCGCAAGTAGTTTATTGACACTAAAATAAAAGAATACAACTCTAGCATCTAGTTGATTAGATGCATTCAAACATGCAGAATGAGGTTGCTATATAAACGGTAAAAGCGTTTCTTTATGAGCTGTGAGCATGTTTAAGACTGGCCTCTGCTTCCCATTACACTCAACTGAAGAAGTTGCTAACAAACTTCTATTACTCAGTAAAAAGTGGGAAACCCACACTCGTAATAATCCAGACGGCTGACAGAAAGCCCTATGGTCCTGTCTACGTCTCTCCTGAATATTGAGCTACATGACTATGATGTGGTGGGAAGGATCATACTGACATTTTTACCAATAATGCATTATAATGATGAAATATTCAGGCTTAAATGTCAGGAGCTGCAGCAGAAACCTTTAGGCTTGACTGCGAGCGAAGAAGAAAAAAATCTTGTCCGACAAAAATGGAGAAAAACAAATGATGAAACGGTTTTGAGTGTAATAAAGAACTATTTGAGGAGCAAAATAATATGTTTCAGGGCAAAGCAATAGCTAGATGTTATTTGAAAATAGAAGAGTGGCAATAAATATCACTCCTAAACAGGCTAAAAAGCATTGGTTTTACTCAGCAGTTTCTTGAGGGAATTTGTCGGCAAAGTTTTAAAGGCAGATTCTGTAAGTTCAGGACAGTCATGTCATGACTGATTTCCAGCCCTGGGGTCAGAAAAAATGAAGTTGCTCAAGCAGAGAAACCATCCTTCAGTTACAGAAGGAAAATGCAAGCCTTTAGCTATCTGTGTAACAACTTTTATTTGAGCGCTCACACTCTTTCTCCCTCTCTCCCCCTCATTTCTCATCTTGTTTTTGTTATTCCATTAATTTTTTAGACTGCTTATGAGCTGACTGTGTGCAAACTGAAGAGTAGAACTGAATATTTATTTAGTCATTTCAATTATTTATGTTTTGTTTCTTTGTTTAAAGAAGTTTTAATCAATGTATTTACGTAAAATATATTTTATTGAACTTCACTGATTAAAAGTATTTGTTTGTCTAAAATAAAAAGTTTATTTTTAATCGATTTATTTATTAAAAAGGTATTTTATTAAATTTAATTTAGGAAAAGTATATTTACTTAATATTTAAATACTTATTTTATTTACATATTATTAGTATTTTTATAGCCTTTGTTAAAAAAAATCACACACACATACACACACACACACACACACACACACACACACATATTTATATATACAGTACAGACCAAAAGTTTGGACACACCTTCTCATTCAAAGAGTTTTCTTTATTTTCATGACTATGAAAATTGTAGATTTACACTGAAGCCATCAAAACTATGGATTAACACATGTGGAATTATATATGGAATTATATACATAACAAAAAAGTGTGAAACAACTGAAAATATGTCATATCCTAGGTTCTTCAAAGTAGCCACCTTTTGCTTTGATTACTGCTTTGCACACTCTTGGCATTCTCTTGATGAGCTTCAAGAGGTAGTCACCTGAAATGATCTTCCAACAGTCTTGAAGGAGTTCCCCGAGAGATGCTTAGCACTTGTTGGCCCTTTTGCCTTCTGTCTGCGGTCCAGCTCACCCCTAATCCATCTCGATTGGGTTCAGGTCCGGTGACTGTGGAGGCCAGGTCATCTGGCGCAGCACCCCATCACTCTCCTTCTTGGTCAAATAGCCCTTGATGCCTTCAGTGTGACTCTACAATTTTCATAGTCATGAAAATAAAGAAAACTCTTGGTTGTGTCCACACGTATATATATATATATATACACACACACAATATACTGTATATATACACAGTATTTAAAATTGTATTGTTTCAAAAGGCTGTTTATAGGAAAAAAGCAATAGTTTGCAATAGTCAAGTACATTTGATACAGAGTACAAATCAAATTCTGCTTTAGCAGTGTTGTTCATTGGATTCCTAAACTTGCTGAATGTGCAAGACAGCCTTAAAGCTTTTTTCCTCAAATAAAATATATAATTAAAGAAGATTGTATTCAGCTTTTATTGAGGACCTGAGAGCCCTGGTGAATTTCTAAACAGTCTGAGTCCAGTGATGGGTCGAAAGCTGTCAGGCTCTGCAAGCAAATCCAAATTTATCTTCCTGCACCCGCTCCGACTCACTCACTTGCGTTCAAATGCTTCGATAAGCAGCTGCTTTCCTTGAACCGCTTCAATTAATGGACTTCCTGAAGGACTCTCGTTGGTGGAGGTGCTAATGGGTCTTATTTCCCTCTTAAACTTTCTCACTCCTGGTGCTGTTTGCTTTCCCCTGGCTCCTTGGGTCAGTCTGAGGTAGCAACGCGACTGTAGCCCCTGACAACAGTCACTATGGGATCCGAGAGTTGCTTTTATGCAAAAGAGAGCGACTGTACGAGAGATAAACGCTACTGTGGGAGACAGGCAGTGCGCTGGCCTTTCCCCTCAGAGCCTGACTGCTTTTAATGAGCTACAGTTTCAGCTTTAGCTTCAGCTGTGAGCAAACAAAAGCTCAGTCCCAGCAAGCCACAACAAAATCAGCACAATGTAAATTTTGAATGACAGCCGAAAGGGCAAAGTCATTACAGAGAATGCATTCATATCTCCATAAAAAATAGCAGCTTTCATGTGGCCCCTGGAGTTCGACTCCAAATAAACATGTTTACTCATCTCGCATAATGTGTTTTAGCAGACCCAAGTACATCCAAGCCCATACATGTTGTAAGTATGTACATTAACCCTTGACCTTAGCATTGTTAGCATTATGCTAATGGTCTAATCACTGTGGAACAAATCTATAAAAGGGCTACAAACTCGAAAACCAACAGACACAACTGGTCAAAAACCAAGGACAACAGTTTGTCTCATCTTTTTTGTATTGTGGTTGTTTTTCATTGTTAATATGAATAAACCAGCAGGAGACACGGTTTGGTCATGACAAGACATGCTTGTTAAGTTTTCAGATGATGGAGTCAACAAGCATCTCACACTTATCTTGAAAACAATTACTTGCTTATTTTCTGACCGCTGTCGATTTTCACTTAATGGGACGTCTTGCAAGTCTGAAACTGCATCTGTGAGTGATTAACACCTAGAAGAAAACAGAACGAGAACAAAACCGTTTGGTAGGAGAAGGAAACATTTAGATTTGCTTTAAAAAAAAAATTTTATCTTTGTGTTTTGTTTGTTTTGCTGTCTACTGCAATCTCCATTCTGGATAGCATGCCAAATCTGCACCCTGAAACAATTGTTTTATTTTAGTTTATGTTATGATGTTATTTTTCATTTTATTTTGCTAGCTAGCTATTGCAGTCTCCAATATCGATAGCATGTCAAACCCCATGCTTTATCAAACTATTTCCTAAATGGACATACAAGGGTCATTGGATTTGCCAAGCTTCTTGAAAAATGACCTTTTCAATTCTGCATGTATTTTATTTTATTTTTGAATTTAATGTAATTTTTATTGTATATCATTATTTATGGTTTCTTATTTCCTTAATGTTATTTTATTTTATTATTTATTATATTATTATATGTATTATTACCACTGCATTCTCTGTTATGGATAGGATTGTTCATGGTATCATATTTTATTTTATTTTATTTTATTTTACCCTGTTATGATTGGCATGCCATATCCGTATGCTGGAAGCATTCTACAATGATTATAGAATTATTCAAAATTGTTCATTATTGAACATACAAGGGCCGCTGGATGTGTCATGCTTTGTGAATGATGACCTTTCCAATTCTGCTGACTCTTCTGCTGAGTTCTGTGAACATGACAGCCACTTAATCAATCGTTAATAGACTGTCCTTCTTTCCTATTATATAAACTCCCAAGGAACAGTCTGGATTTAGCCTGAGAATACTTTTGCTTCTGTTATGGGTTAAAAACTACAGCATATTTTTGTGTTTATTATTCCTCAGTTTCTACAGAGATTTGGAGTTCATTTTCAGAGACAAAAGGCTATCAAGTCTCATGCTCACTCATCTGTAGTGTCAATATAAATGGCCCTGTGTTTGTTTGTGGAAAAATGAGGGAGAATTCAATGGGTTTGAATGTATCTCTCCATCTATCTCACCCATTGAAAAAGCTGATTTGCATCTGTTATGTTCTGCGTCTTTCTGTGCTTTGTGAAAGGTGTGCCCAGATGAATATTGATTCTTTTCTCATTCTTCATACTTGTTAATGACTGCTATTGTTTAGTCAGCCTGCAGTCGTCCTCACTGCGGTAGTGCCATTGATCCAAACGGAGAGTTCACTGCGCTTAGACTCCTCTCTGCATAAACCTGTCAGCAGCTAAAGTGAAAACACAAAGACTAGCAGTCACTTTTATAGTTTATTTGACTGCCAGTTTCTGTCATTATAAAGGAATGAGCTCAAGATGGAAAAAGTCTTTGCATTACCTTAAATCACTGAAGAAACTTCTCAAACCATAACTTATTTCACACAGTAAAAAACATTTTGGCATTTTCAAATGCAACTCTGTAGTGTAAGGGTATTATTTATATATTCATTTGCCATTTCTTTTGTTTTTATTTATTTGTAATTTTAATTTATGAATGCATTTTTCCTTCCATTCATTATATAAATATATTTTTGATTACCGAAATTGATCATAAAATTTGTTTATTTATCTGCAGTAATGGATTGTTTTTATTTATTATATAGATATGTTTGCTTATAGAAAACGTTTATATTTTGTTTAGATTTTATGCATATGCAATTTATGTTTATTTATGAATGCTTGTAATTTATTATATTAATGTACTGTATACGTTTGCTTTTATGAAATATATGTATAATGTTTGGGGGATGTTTCATTTGCAACTTCTATTTATGAATGCATTGTTTTTATTTATTGTATAAATATATTTTCTTATAGAAATTGTTCATAAAATGTATTTATTTGTTTGTTTGTTTAGGTGCAAAAAAATTCACTTCTTGACAGTGTTTTCCAGAAGCATCCCTAAACCTCAGTTCTTCAGTTAACTTTAATTCATCAATAGCATATCAGGTGATTTAGGTTTCTTAAACAACATTTTTTCTTTCGGCATCATGTACAAACAATGGACTTTTATCTTTTCTATGCTCAAATACACGTTTTCATTTGATTATTGCCCACTCTTCATGCTTTCTAGCTACCTAGCAACATGTTAAAATTGCCCTTTTGTGATGTTATCTCCAGCACTTTTCATGTGGAGGTCAAAGCAGTGCATGGAACTTGCATTGAAGCCCTGTTGTTGAGGAGCCTTTATTTCATTTCAAAGCAGCTTCCATCAACTCCTGTGTTGAAGTGAGTCAAAGTAAAAACTCTGGCGAGCAGATGTGTATTGCAAGTTCGGTCCCTGATTGCCAGACCATCTGCCACCAGCCAAAGCTGTTCCACCTAATTGCAAGTGACAAAACACAAAGCATGAGGCATGCGCTTTGAATCGCCGAAGAGCCGGATTGATCATGCTTTGTTTTTAATTAAGGGGTATTGTAGTAGAGTGTCTAGGGAAATCTCAAGCAGAATAGCAACTTTGTGTTTGATCTAGATAACATCTGCGTGTTATTGCTAGTGCTCTTTTGTTTTTCAAGAAAAAGTGCCAGAATGGTGAAGTTTCATGCCCACAACACGTGTAATACTCAAGTACCTGTACCTTCAAAGCACAAGGAAGAAAAGGCTTATTCTCAGTTCTTATTGACATTTTAATTCTACAATATTGAATTATATTGTATGTATGTATTTAAATTGTATAAATGTGGTTTTTATTAGTGTATATTTTTATTTATTATGTAAATGTATACTTTTTTATTTATAATATATGTGAATTTCTAAATATGCCATTTGTTTATTTATTAATGTATTATTTGTGTTGTATAAATAAATAATTAATTTAAATTGTATAACTGTCCAATTTATTTTTGTAAATATTATAAATATATATTTTCTTTATTATATGTGTATATTTTTATAAATAAATGGTGTATTTAATATATTTAATCTTTGTTTGTTTATTTATTTATTTATTATTACATATACATGAATAATAATATGATAATATATACATTTATAAATATTTAATTTCTAATTATTTCTAATATCTAATTTCTAATCATGTATTTATGGATGTATATTTTATTATATAATTATTAATAAAAATCTTCATACAAATTGAAAAAATCTAAATCCTTTATGTAGATTTTAATTCCACAGTATTATATTATATTTATCTAAATAGTCTATATGTGCCATTTCTTTTTATTAATTATATTTTTATTTATTATATAAATGTATATTTTCTTATAAATAAATTCATTAATCTATAATAAATATAAAATAAATGCCATTTCTCTTTATTTACTAATGTTTTGTGCAAATTTATATATTTGCTTATAATAAATTCTTTAGAAAATTAGATTTTAAAATATTTATTTATTTAAAATGTATTTATTTATTTTTTTAAATTATACGTTCATATGAAAAAAAATCGTACAAAATTGGGAGATCGGATTGTATGTCCAGATCTGCTGCTTCCAGCCTCTTTTGGTAAATGTTAACCATCAAAAGTATGCGTCTCCATTAAATGCAATTCAAAAGTGGTCATTAACTGTGTGTATTCTTACTATTTTTTGCAAGAAGCACCAAAAAATACTTTGCAAACTGCCATTAAACGCACAAAACTTTCAGCATCTGCACCCATGCAAGATTCCCTTTGTCTGTTAAAATGCAAACCTCCTCAACAAAAGCAAATGTCAGCGTGCAGACTGGTCAGCATGTGTGAGTGGTTCATCTGTGGCTTTGGGTCGAGTCTCTGGCAGACTGTTGCTCCTGATTCTCTGAGGTCCCTGAGGCAGACGCTCTTCCTTTCTCTCCCCATGCAGACCGAGGCTGGAGGCAGGTATCGGATTCCAGCCTTTCTCTCTTTGATCTCCCCCTCTGAGAAAGCAGATCGAACTCCACAACACCAGCTCCTGCATAATTCAGTGCTGGAGGCCTATTTAAATACCATGACCACCCTGTTCTCTTATAAAAGGCTGTCAGAGCAGATTTAAAGAAGATTTTAGCAGTTATAAGAGATTATTGCTAAAAACCAAGGATAAAGAGAAAGCTATTTAGCAGCGGAGTATGAGGGTTTATTGCATTTCTTTTTGCCTTCTTGTTTTAGACCCTATTCTAACACACAAGCACCAGAGCTAAGGCCAGGCATAGGCCACAATTCTGACACAGCATTTCATCCAAAGCATCAAATACAGGTGGAAACATACAGCAAAGCTTTCTAGTTTTTGGAAATAAAAACTATGAATTGTTTACTGTGAAATATATATTTATATATAATATTCATCAAGACAATGTGTGTATTTAACGTTAAAATTGTAAGTAAAAATAGAAATTAATTCAGGTTTTAAGACAAGGCTTTATTTGTATAACAGTTTATTTATGTTTGTATGTTATTCATTCATTCATATTTGAATGTATATATTTATTCATGTTTATTTATGTATTCATATTGATACATTATTTTTCATACATTTATATTTGTATATTTACATGTATTTATTTTGTATAGGTTTAAAGTCATTTATATTTATATTTATAATGTTTGTTTGTTTGTTGATTTATTTAAATTGTCACATTATTTATTCATTAATTTGTTTGTATATTTAAATGTATTTATTAGTATAGGATTATATTCATTTATTCATTCATTAGTTTATTTATATTTGTAAATTATGTGTTCATTTATTTATATTTGTACATTTAAGTTTTTTTATTTGTATAAATAATTATTTATATATATTTGTGCATTATTTATTAATTCATTTATACTGGTATAGATTTACATTTATGTATTCAGTTTTTATATTTGTAAATTATTAGTAAATTATGTTTGCATGTTCATTCATTTATATTTGTACATTTCAGATAGTTTATTTATTTCTATAAATGAATTCATATTTGTAGTTCATTTTTAATTAATTAATGAATTCATTTATTTTCATTATAATTTTTTTTATATAAATTTCAAGTAAATGGTTTATTTAAATTCCAAGTGCAACTTTTCTGACTGAAATTGTGATTTTTTTCCTCCTATGAGGATTTATGACAATGAAGTTGTGATGGGACTCGCTTCAAATGAAGCATGAAGTCTAATAATGCCAGATAACTTGACTTGCAGTGTTAAAATGTGAAGCAAGCAATAGTGAATCATGATGAATTAAATATTTCCCTGGGCAATGAGGCATTTCAGATGACTGTCTGCCTGTCAGAAGCTCATGCGCAGGTGTTAAGTGGTATATGATGAAATAAATCTTAGCACATTCCCATCGAATCACATCCTTTTGTTTCTGAAGTTGACAAACTTCATATTCTAGCATGACATTATAGAATATTATGCTTCCAGATTTGTTTCCATAATACATTTTTGCCACAAAAAAAAAAAAAAAAAAACACGCTTTGAATTGCCACATATAATCCCTTCTGAGCCAAGGTCAATACGGTTTATGTCCCGTTTCAATCAAAGTATCTGGAGTGAGCTCAGTTTCAATGAGGGGCCCTAGTCTGGGATTTCCAAGGGGAAAATCATATTTCGGGGAGCACGGCTCCATCTGTTAATCTATCCGATCCAATCATTCAGCATCCAGTCACCTCCAGGATGGCTGTTTAGAGAGCTGCTGTTGGGAGCGTCACATATTCATTAGGCCACCCTTATCAGGGCCACAGCAGGGGGCACAGCCAGACTTTACCTTCTAGAGAGCGTCTACAGACAACCATTAGTCTGACTTACTGCAGCTCGCTCAGCTGGGCTGAATAAATTGCTTTCTACTATCTGATGTGGACAATTTGTTTGGGATCATGATTTGTTTTTTAGTAGAGCCACACTTTCCTGTTTATCTCCTTCCTCTCTCTCTCTCTCTCTCTCTCTCTCTCACACACACACACACACACACACACACACACACACACACACACACACACGCACTTTCAGAACATCAGTTCGCAATCTACTTTACAGAAGTAAAGGCCTTTAAGCTTTTGAGTGCTACTTTATTTCACAATTTATAGTGAAGATAAAAGCATTGTTTAAAAAAGGTTTTCACTAGTTTTTTAACTAGAAACAAAAACTACTTTAAAATAATTTAAAATCCTCCTTTATCTTACCATGCATACCCTTACCTTACCATGCATAGTGTAAAAAAAAGAAAAGAACATTTTACTTTAACATACTGTAATAAAATGATTTTTGTTTTAGTTGTATAATATTCAATAATTTATACAGTATTTATTTGTTTTCTTTTATTTGGATGTGACATGTCTTAGTTAATTATTTTATGAATTAAAGTAATTTCTATTTTATTTTATTTCATTGTATTTCATTCTATTGGATCACATTGTGAGACATTTGTTTAACTGTTACTTTCCCAACCTGTTTTAAACAACATATTACATTTATATGCTGAATAACTGGTCTTTTGTTACATTTTCTGTTTACTTAATGTTTAATATTTTGTGCTGTTACAGTAAATTTCTTTATTAAAATGTAATTTTTTCAATGGCCTTTATTTATACAAAGATTGTGGTCATGATTGTTTTTTTTTGTTACTTTCAACATATCAAATTAACATGCTAAATACTAACATTTGGGCATTCGGGTCATTTGTTACATTTTCTGTTTAGTTGATGTTATTACTTTTGTGTTTTTAAAGTATATAAGAATTCTTTAATAGCTTTGTTTTTATAGAGATTGTGGTCCTGACTGGTATACACTCCTAACCGGATTTATTCAACATATCAAATTGATATGCTAAATGCTGACACTTGGTGGCATATGACCTTTATGTGACCCATTTATAATGAGCAATCAAAAGCTTTTTCCACGAACTGATTACAAATAAATATTTCATGCTTTTTTTAATTGAAAGAGTCAATGAGATCACATCTAAAAGGTCACATACTGCTGACTTTCTGATCAAAATAATTTTTTTTATTAATGGTACACACAATCAAAGATTCTCAAAGATTCTTCCTCCTTTTCAGACTTCAAGCAGAGATAATCAGCTCTGACTAAAGAGTTCATCTAACTTTATGAGGCACTTCTAAGCTGTGTGCCATCCGTTAAGCTCCTGACCTTCTGACTAAAGATTTTAATTTCCATCCAGATTTGGCCTGAGATTAGCTTTAAATGACTAGTCTCAAATCATTACCACTTCTAAGAGCTGAAGGATAGGCACCCATTAGGATTCAGCTGAATCATCGGTTCAAGTTAGGCATCGATATTGACAGATGAACAAACTAAATCAGCACTGACACCCGAGTCAGTCACAAAACAATGCATTTCGTATTTTCATCTATCTTCCTTTTGGCTTGTACTATCCTCAGCAAACATTTCGCTAGAGAAAAAGATTAATACTACGGTAAATTAGCAGTAAAGACCAAAACAAGGTTATTTGTTAAGTAGTGTAAGGCTGTGGCAGGAAGAAGCTTTCAGAGTCTGGACACATTTCATCCCCAGTAATTTCATCAGGATATTCTGCTTCCTTGGTTTCCTCTGCAGTTGAAAATACAAAACAGGGCATTAAATACGAACGCTCATAACGCAGCCATGCACTTTGTCTAATATCCTGAACCAATCATAAGACACATACATGCATTTTATTATTAAAACACTAGCACAGACATATGCATATAATAGGTCCACAGTGCTTTTACTAGTCTTCCTAATGCCTTTACCATTAGATTTATGGCCCTGAAAGACTGCAATAAAAGCATTGAGGGTCCTTACACAGAGGAAGTGATGCATCTTTTATAAGATCTGCAGGAGAGAGATTAGGAGATAATGGAAGACCAGGAAGATGACCGGGGGGTCGAAGCAAAACAGGACAAGATGCTCTGTAACCTTTTAAATTCAAGTGCTGCTCCATATAAAGATCAGACTTCAGACGCTCAAAGTGCATTTACATGTCGTGATCGATTGGAATTTACACAGGCAGGAAAAAAGCAATGACAATACACTGAGAAAAGGCCAAATTGATATTTAATATTTTATAGCATATGTATTTCTGATAGACTTTTTATTTTATTTTAAGCTTGTGTGGACTTTATTCCACATTCGTCAATCAAATTAGACAAGCTACTGATTCAGATGATACCAGTTTTGTCATTTTGCATCCCTTAATGTGATCACAAATTATAAAATAGCTGTGAAATTTGATTTGTCCCACTTAAGGTGTGGTTACATTTACAGTGGTGTGGTAAAATTTTGTGGGTGAAATCCTTTCATTCCAATTGTAATCTGCATTGCGTGACGATCATAATGTTCTCACAGAGATTTCACTCATTTTCAAGTTGGTCATGTGAATTTGCCGAACTGACCAACAGAAAGCTGCTTGATTTGAAAGCGAGTTATGCGCAAGCTGTATTTGATTGACTATAGACAATAGTACTTTTTTTTGCATGTGAAATTTCGTTGACATTTTGCTAATGTGACCACACTTCTACTGGATAGTGAATGCTCATTTTATTTCACATTGAGGAAATTGATGGGTTTCTACAGCGAGCCATTAGCTAGTGGAACAGAAAAGCAGAACCCCACGGCGAAGGCGACACCGACCATTTATGCCGATCAAGTACCGTAATGGACTACGCTACCTCTCGACTTACTTACCCTATCATGGTTCTATGGAAAAAGTAATCGGATCACAAAGTTTGATCGCAGCCCTGGCTGTGATATTGAACCCCCCCGTTCTGTCTCCTCTCAGCCCCTGGTGGGTTTCAGCTTTCTCCTCTGAAGTCATGCATCCTCCATCTCCACCTCTTTACTACAGGGCCTCAATACTTCCATGCATAATTCAATGGAGTTTTCTCAGGTGAAGGGTAGGTTCACCTTGGTACAGTGAGGTGTTGGCTGGACGAGGCTTTTCAGTGAAAAAAACATCTTGTCTGAGATCAAACGTTATTGAGCCTGTCACTCTGAGACACACAAACACACCAGAGCAAGCAAAAAGCACTGAAGAATCCCGAGGGGGAGGCTTAAAAGGTAAAGCAATGAAAGTGGATGACAACATGGACGTCACATACGCGCTATGAGTCAACAGGGCACTTTGCTAATGGGAAGCATTCTATTTTCGCACCAGGATGTACAAAAACTAAATGGGCAGGGATAGAGAGATGGCGCACTTGTGACATCACGCTCACCATTTTAGCTTGTTCAATTTACTGTAATTTGCAACACATCATTTCATTTGTTGGGGTATTACTGATGAAACCAAGGGGACAGACTCATTAAATGCTGTCTGTCGTGAGTGAAGCGATTGATTTGCATTAATCTGTTGAGAGTGAAATTAAATGGAGCTCTGTTCTCTCATTTGGGAAATGGCAAACATGACAATTTAAGTAATGGTGGGTAATATGATCTGTTGTCTGATCATGTCAAGCTTTTTCCATTGTTCGTTGTCCTGCATTATGCACTTAATAGCCAAAATAGCCATTTTGGGGTTTGGTAAAAAATAATGATATCTTATTACCAAGGTCGCTGTGACCGCATAAGCTGTTTGGGATAAGGTACATGCATTATATCTCCTGTTCCACTTAATATTTAAAGTAATATATTTTACCTATAGTGGTGGAAGATCAAGATTAAGCTGTAATCACACCATGAGCATGCAAAATTTCTATGGACACTCAAATAGTTAATATTTGATGAAATAGTAGGTCAAAGTTCACCAAACTTGAACTCTGTAATGCAGTTACATTTGCATGAGCAAACTTTTCAGGTGTGCCAATGGAAGTCAATAAACCAAAAAGTCTAATGTTATGCGGAATATTAATCAAAACTAGCAGTGTTCTAGTAAAAAAATTTTTTTTAAGCTTTTGCTTGAATAAAAACCTTAAAGTAGTATAAACATGCACTAGACATCTTAAAAAATTGCTCCACTTCTATCTTTTCAGCAACTCGCTCTAGAGCACCATGCTTTTAAGATCAAATTGACAGTTTAAAACAAAACTTGTTTCAAGATGCTGCTTTTCCATTTCATTGGCCTAAAAACTCGTGTTTAAAAACGTCTGTCTAACAAGTGTTTGTATAGAAAAACACACAACCAATGAAGTGGAACTCAAAGAAATGTGTAAACACTCCCTTTAAATATCTTAATGAATAATTACGTTTAATATAGGCTACAAAATGGTCAAAAGGTTCCAGAATTTATACATAAACCTACTACCAAATGGTGTTTGCTATGGCATTTTTGAGCCCCATTCACACAGAGAATGATAACTATAGCATCAACACCAATGCACAATAACACTGCACTGTTGCAGTCTGCTGTTTGAAATGCTAAAACTCTTTGAAATTGCCTGGATTAGGATTTGCTGTCAATGTTTTTGTTCATTAACTGAAAGACAAATAGCATTAAAAGTGAGTCCAATATTGCTCCTGCATTGTTTTAGTTTTAGTTGTGGTGTGGCATGAACTGAACTTTATTAAAGTATGAGCCGCTTTTCATATCAATAAACTGTCATGCAGGAATACCTCAGTCAATGAATACCTCAATCAACCATTTATCTAACAAAAGCTTAATGGCCCATGTGCTCCTCAACATGGCAGTTAATTAGAGTAAATGAATGAATTTGTACAGGGTTTTTTATTATTATTTTTTTTTTAGAAAAAAGTCCACCTAAACCTAACCCTCAGTGGGGTGTAAGCAAATAATACAAAAACATACAAATGAGTTTTTATTTTCAAATCCATATCAACTTCCACAAAAACATACAAATTCTCACGTGTATATCTCAGTGCAAACCAAAATCTAAAAAAGTGACTTGTCCATTTGGATCATGATTTATTTGTCCCAAGGTACCTTAAGCAGACGTCTCATGTCATTTCATTGCCAAAGCAATGGGCAAAGACAGTAATCAATGGAATAAAACCTTTTTACAAGGAAGCAGGTCCACGGGTCACAGAACACCAATGTTGCTAGGACATCACACACCCGTCAACAGCAATCCAGCCGCTGCCACTGTCCAATAAAATCTCTATGAGGCTGACGAGCGAGCATGTCAGCACGGCAAATTAAAGTGCTCTGACCTCATAGGAAGAAAACCTTACCTAAAAATACCAGTGGACTGTAATTCAAAGGGACAGGCTAGATATGGGTGCTATTGCTAAAGAAGACTGCGTATGGAACATTCATCATCGTCACATTTGATGAGCCTCATTGTTTGGGCTGTATTTGATGGATGGGAGCGTGTGTAATGCCAGCAGGGCAGCAACGGAAAGTAAGTTTTGTGTCTCCATGAGCTGAGATTATTACTCTCATCTTTAAAATTACAAATGAATCATGGCCTCTTTTTTTCAAAAGAAAAGCTCCAAATCACACCATAGCGTAAATAATGTAAATGAACTAAACTTCCCCAAAATGCTGGACATCAGATATCCCATAAATCTCATTCTAAATTATTTAAAAATGCGAACCACAAACTCAAAGTGCACTAATATACCTGACAGACTCATAACTGAGAGTTAGTCCTGGCATCTGATTGATGCATGACTGGGAGGCTTCGTGAAAACTCACTGCAAGCCTTCCATCACTGTCAGGTCACTTTCTCTATCCAGTTGTAGACATATTTTAGAGTGCAAGGAAAATTGTAAGTCTCTGAAAATGTAACATTGGTAATGCTTGTTAAGTCTGACGTCACGTGTCTCTGTTTCCGAGGCCAAACGCTCCATCAGATCCCAAAAGCAACAAACCGTGCTAATGTACACTCATGGGCTATGCACACACATTTTCTCTGAGTACTTCTTTTTTAATTACTTTACTTCAGAATCTCGCTTAAATAGCAGATAACCTGGACACTTTTTGTCTGCTGTTTTATGAATACTGTAAATTTGGACATAGTACTTATCTGATCTATTTAATTTGCAGCCATTGCAAGCAATAATACTAAGGAAAAATCATTACTCTAGTCTAATTGTTTTCATATGGCCTGTAATTTATATATATATATATATATATATATATATATATATATATATTAATAATCATAATAATAATAATCATAATCATAATAATAATACAATTGGAAAAAAAAGAATAATGTAATTATTAATGTAATGTAATTTCTTGTCAGTGTATTTACAAGAAATTAATTATTCTAAAATGTATTTATTCATAAAGCATTTGTCTGTTTTAAAAGTTACTTTAGTACTTTATAATAATAAAAAATACTTTAAATATTTCAAATATGTGAATAAGTTTTTTAGTTTTTTGTCCATTTGTTACAGATTTGTTTGGTTGTAGTTTGCGTCCATACATGTTACGATATATATTTTTTGACATGTTACATTCTATTTATTTATTTTCTTGCTTATTTGTGGGGAAGTCGTGGCCTAGTGGTTAGAGAGTTTGACTCCTAACCCTACGGTTGTGTGTGTGTGTGTGTGTGTGTTCACTTTGGATGGGTTAAATGCAGAGCATGAATTCTGAGTATGGGTCACCATACTTGGCTGAATGTCACTTTCACTTTTTTATTGTAGAGCAAGGATTTTATTTCAGCTGAATTCCTTTAACATAAAATAATTTATTATTCATTATTTTATTATTATTATTTTTACATTTATTATTTTAGAAATTTGACAATTTTCTGATGTTTGCATTACATTGCATGTATAAGATATTTTTCACAATTTAATTTTAGATTTAATTATTAGCTTATCATCAACACAAACCCTAGTTTGGGAAACCCTGATGAAGAGAACCATGTAAATACCCTGAATGCTAATTACTCATACCCATGGCTTTCCTTGCACCATTCTCACTGCATCATATCAGCAACACAGTACTTTTAATAGAAGGTATTCCTTAATCAGATTTTTTCCCAAGAGGTTTTGATAGTACGCCGAAGATGTATTTGCATTATGCCAACATGATTAAATAATAACGGTGTGATATACAGATCCTATCCATGCAGAAATACCATCTTTCGCCATTCTAAATTTAAAACATCCCCAGGGCTTAAAACCATGATCAAACTCAATCCAGTCCCTCCAAAACCACCTGAGGCTCCACTGTAGAGGGACCTGTGACTGCACTCAGAAACAGACGGGCTGAAAGGTTTTTATTTATTTATTTTATTTTATTTTAGTTTTTAATGAGATGATGGGTATATTATGAACGGACACACCTGTGCCCCATGCAGCGGGTCTCATCAGTTTCTATTGACCCAGTTTAATTGGCTCCAGTGGACAAGCAGGAGTTAGTGAGAGAGGTGCATGTATTGATTCTGCAACTTACTGCCTGAATCTTAAAATTCCCACACTAGCTTACAATCTTCCAGTCTTTTAAGAAGGTCATGTGTAATGTCAGTGTCAGAGGTTAATTTATTTAGACAACACCAACAACAGTGCTGAAAGACTGCAGTTTGTTAACTCCAGTTAATAGGCTCTAGTTACAGCTACTAGTTTATTTAACCATCTGAACGTAAGAATGCCCTCAACTCTGCTACTCCAGTGAAGTGTCATTTTTAATTATTCCATCCATTTAGATTTTTAAATCTATTCACTGAAACTGTTTCAGTGACCTTTTAAAACAAACAACACAAGATAAAGTTGAAGGTTTTTTGCCACATAAAAAAAACGAAAACAAAACATGGCATAGTTTATTAACTATTTGCATCAATTTCATTTTATTTGCATGGATTTATCTACTTTGCTTAGAATCAGCATTCAAAATGTGTGAACATAAAATATGGCTAGCTGTGGAATAAGCATTATGCCTATTCAATTAGCTAACATACGAGTTTGATACCAGCTGAATTTATCAATTATATATATAATATATATATATATAATAAACCTAATTACTTTTATTTATGACTGAAAAACATGAATCACAAAGTTTATAAGTGTGTTTGTTAGAACAGTAATTCAAATGGGTGGAAATTTGATATTATGCAAATCAAATACGTGTATCTTAAATGTAGGCCTCTATATTTTTAAGGGTCAGAGTTATTTTAGTATTATTTATATATTATTATAGTATTTATTAATATTTTAAATTATCTTTTTGCATTTCAAATGTAGTTTTTGTTATTTTAAATTTCATTTAGCTTAAAAAAAACATTTTAACTTAATTTTAATATTTCAGGTTTTGTTTTTGGGTGATTTAGTGGCTAAATTGTATTCGGATGGCATTGCACAGCGCACACACAATCACAAGCGCACAATGATAATGTGCCAGAGGATGACGAGAGAGAGTTAATTGGGTTTGCCCTCTCTCTTAGGGTGCATAGATTAAGAGCAATCATAAATTAACAGACCTTTTGAGTCATAATTTTGGCTGGTGAGTGGAAATCTCACCCTCATTATGGCGTGTGTGCTTTTACCCTTCTGATCATCGTTCAGGCGTCACACAGACAACTAAAGGTCACTTACAGCTGCCAAACACTAAAGACATTCTCGAGGGTGAAGAAACTGTCGAAAATACCTTTTAGAATGCAAATTAGGGTACCATAGCGATTATCTACTAAATATAAATGAAGTTGTCTAGGTAGCCGGTAAAATTAAACACATTCAGATGATGGCTTGAGGGGGTTTTCCCTTATTTGACATCAGGGATGGAGCGACTGTCACTTTATATTGTTTTAAGATGATTGTGATGTACGTACAATGACAAATTACTCTATTATGATTCATTTCTGATATTTTATTTCCCATTAATCAGTTTAAATGCAAAAATAATATTTGAGCAACTATCATTTGTTTAGTAGACTTAAGACTCACCTAACATGGACATATTCTGTTGACGCTGTATAATTTTAGTAGCTCAATATAATATTCGGTTGAGGTGGGTAATGTAGTAAAGTTTGTACAAGGCTGCCCTCTAGTGTATATTTTGAGAACACAAAGTGCCTTTGTTTAGTGTTTGCAGTAAAGGAGTAGTTCAACCAAAAGAGAACATTTGCTTAAAATGTACTCACCCTCAGGTCATACACTCTACCTTGTGAAGTGAAAGTCTGTGTTTTCATTAAAACCAATTCATCACTAAAACTTTACCTTAAACAAGTCTTGTATCTACCTGATATACAGTTCAGATATACCAAACAATCATGTCGGTGGATTCTGATGTGACTGGACAACAGGGGATGGACTTTTTCAGGAGGTATTATTATGGATTATAGTCGCAGCTTTTCACTTCACAATACACTGATGCTGCTGTTTGGGCTTATTCTGACTGCGCCTCAATAAAAGAAAACTTAATAGATGTATAGCTTTTAGTTGTAAATGTTTTCTCTATTTTGCAAGATTACAATAGGCCTAGTGAAAGAAGGTTGGACTCATGAAAAATAATAACGTTGTTTGTATTTGCCAAAACTGATTAACTGAAGTCAAAACACGGACAAAACTGAACTTAAGCAGTGGATTTCACAGACTTTCTTGCAGTTATATTCAAGATTTTTGATTATCTTAACGTAGGCCTATACTGCATGAGGGTGACTGTGATTGGTGATCATTCTCATGTAATCAGCATTCAGCTCACTGCTGTGGCATCAGTCAGTGGTTAGCAGTAAAGAAACCGGACGAGTGAGGTCATGTACAGGACACATACATTTAGTGCAAAATACAGGACGGTTGGCGACCCTATATCCTCCAGGACTCGATAATTGGTCATTTATTTTCAAGGATGTGTGGGAACCCTGGATTAGTAGCCTTTATTTCAATCATTTAATTGTATGATTATGGAAAATCAATTTTATACTGTAGTATTTCTGTAATCGATCACGATTTATTTCACCATTGCACCATTTGCCCATATGAACACTTCTATCTCTCCTAAAATGTGTTTCTGCAAATTCTATCCTGCTCCATCTGAGACTTCGCCTTCTTTTTCAGCAGTAGGATGTGTTCGGCGAACTCTCGCACTGCTCCGTGACCCGCTGCTTTGTGGCAGATGTATTTGGCATGGTTGAGCGCAACTGTTGGGGCATCCATAGGAACTGCGCTCAACCCTGCCAGTTCCAGGCACTTTACATCAGGCTCATCATTTCCTGATAGACAGAAGCCAGGAAAAATATTTTGAGCAATCATTCTGTCTTTTTGTCTGATAGTCATTTTAAAGAAACAGTAATGTGTTTAAGTCATTCTAAAGAACGATTAAATGATAAAAGTAATAGGTTTTAGTATTTGTTGTGAATATTGAGGTACAATCTTTTAAACCTGTATTAGCCACACCATCATTTCTAAGATACACCATGTTCTTACTGATCATGGGATTTTGCTGATGTAACTGGAAGAAACGTAGAGCTCCTGTCTCACCTAAATATGCCACCTCTTTCCACTCCAGCCTTCTTTTCTTCATGAGCATCTGCACCTTCTTCAGTTTGTCACGCACATTCTGATGGATCTCACAGATGTTCATTCTCTTTGAGAGTTTTTTAACTAAGGCTTTTGCAATGGGGTCTTTTTCTATCAAAATAACCTAGAGGAGAGGGAGGAAAAAAAAAGTAAATGAAGTATTAATTTTTTGCTCATTTCTTTCTTTAATTAATAGATCAGTCTCTGTAGAGGCCGTCAAAATTTGCCAATTCCAACTATATTTCAAGTCGTCACGGCGGGGTATTGGGTAAAGTTTTCAATTAGCAATAATCATGCCTCGGATAAACCTCATAGGCTACGATACTGCCACTGCGTAAAGATATCCAACCAAAAGGAGATGTCTGAGTACTTGTGTGTCTGAGCCCCTGTGATCATTAATGATAGGATAAGCAGTTGAGTAAGACAAGGTTGCCAAACAAGCCAGAATCACCTCCACTCCCCCTTTCTTCAGCATGTCGATGCCGGCCAGGTCTCTGGTGTTGATGGACAACATCTCCTCTCCTTTAGCTGAGATGTAGATCTGACCGTCTGTCAGACATCCTGACAAGCTACACAGCAGAAGCTTCACAACTTCAGGTTTGTCCTTACCAAAGTAACCAAACCTGTATCAAATACACACACCCACAGATTCAGACTTTGCACTGTTTGCACAGTGTTTATTTGCTGATATAAAGTAGCATGGAGCCTATTGTTGCTTCACCTCAGCACTCTCTGTTCAGCAACGGGCCAGTCTATGTCAACATCAATATCCACACTGTGCTCGGGCTTCATCTCAAAGTACTTCATTTTTCCAGCCTGTGAAATGTTAGAAAAATGTCAATTATGCAAGATGCAAAGAGATTGATTGAGGAGACTGACATTATGCTTTCTTGCCTATGGATTATTATTTCAAGCTTTATTTTGGTCACATATTATGTATCTGTGACGAGAGACGTGGGAACAGGAGCGAGGCCGGTGGAGTGATTAGGAATGAGCGACACCGGCTCGACCCACCGGTCTCGAGTCCCACGGAGGAGATGGAGGGATATAAAACCGGAGCGACGACAGTGACGGACGAGAGAGGACCAGGCCTGGGTTTTAGTTTGTGTTTTTTTATTTGTGCACGTCAGTCATCCGTGAGGGTCTGATGCTCTGTTTTGTGTTTATTTTGATCATTAAAATATCATTTGATTGTCTGCCGGTTCCCGCCTCCTTCTTCCCGATGATTATGAAGGTTTTTATCGTTATAGTAGCTCATTAAGTTAAATGGTGGCCTTTACTCATTTTAAAACCCAAAATGTTACCTGAAGTAGCCCCTTTTCTATAAGTTCTTTGGTAGCGAAGTAGAAAGAGCCATTTTCACACAGTTCTCCGTCCCAGTCCTGACGCCGTGGCCTGCAAGCTGGGTTCAGGTTCAACGGCTTTGTACATTGGCAATCTGGAATTATATAAAAAAAAAGCGTAGTGTTTTCAACATGAAAATCTCTTATGCCCATCGAGGCTGATTGGCTGAAATGATTACAATTTAACATAAGTTTAATATTTTCAAAAAGAATCAATTTATTCCTGTAATGGCAAATCTAAATTATTAGCAGCCATTATGCCAGTACTCCGCCGCTTCACAAATCCTTCTGATATGCTGATTTGTTGCTAATAAGAACATAAAAATTAGAAACATTTCCTATTATTGCTAATGTTGAAAACTGTTACATATTTTGGTGTAAACTGTGATGCATTAGTTTTCAGGATTCTCTAATGAATACAAGTTTCAAAAGAACAATAAATATATGTCTTTAGTGTTACTTTTAAGCAATATAATGCTTCCTCTGTGAATAAAGGTGAATATTCCCCTTCGAAATCTGTACTGACCCCAAACAGAACATTTACAGAATGCACTCCAACAAACCTTGGTTCTTGACCTCTTGCCATCGGAAATGGTGTCGCCGGACCACAGAGAAGACAGAATCATACCCTTCTTTGGTGATGCACTCCACAGCCTCTTTGAGATGTTGAGGGTGCAGACATGGAGAAGTGGCCTGGATGTTACAGATGACGTCAACATCTGCGCAAGAACATTAAATTACATTAACCGCAACCACTCTGTTTTCATTGTGTTCCATTTGTAGCCATTTAAAGGGGTCCGATTCTACTCTTTAATAAAGTCTTGATTTTGGGGGTGGGGGGGTACACCCGTACTTGAACAGGCTCTCATACTAGGTAGTGTGTGTTTTAATTAGCTCCACTAGGTGCCTGGTTGGGAAATGTAATAGACGCCTGCGAGCTTCAATGTAAATTTTGCATCAAAATCAAATCAATTTGAGCGTGATATAAACTGGATGATTGTAACCACTCTAAGCTCGTCTGCCTTGAGAAAGCTAGCGTGTCTCCAACGTAGTGATATACTGTAACACTCGTTTGTTTACCTTCCCTAGTGCAGCTCAACCAGGGGCCTGTACCATGATGGTAGCTGAACAAATTCTAATCTAGCTTCATGGTACAGGCCCCTGAGTATATTTTCCCATGTTTTTTAACCTTCAGGGGTCTAAAGAGAATAATGCTCAAGCTTTAACGATAAGAAAGTTGAATTTGCCAAAATATTGTGGCAAATGTGCCAAATCTAGCAACCTTTAAGAACAAGCTGTGTTATGTCTTTCTCGTGTTCTTGTTGAATGGCAATAAATATAGTTCACCAGTAGGGGTGTGCGATATTGACAAAAATGTATATCTCAATTTTTTTTTTCAATATCTCGATATCGATATTCAGACGATAATTTTGCAATCATTTAAAGAAATGTGTGCAAATTGGCAAAGAAGGTCCAGTTGGTCTTTTGACTTGCTGCATTTGACCTATTATTGTATGGAATTACTAGTACATAAAGATATGAGACATTATTGATTTAAACATGAACCAAGTTACTGTACTAAATATTTATTTTAATAAAAGAACAGTGCTTTTTCAGTACAATATATGTACGTAATAAATTAACTGTGCTTTGCAAACAGTACTCTATTAGTAATAGACTAACAACAATGTGACTACCTCTTTAAAAAAGGTTGTGTTTTGCAAAATGTAAACATTAGAACACAACACAATATACAATTTTTTGCACATTATATTAATATAAAAGATGAGGATAAAAAAAGACAAAAGGAACAAAATAAATAACAGTAACTGCTCTGCAGTACGGCTCCGAGGTTCTGCTGGACCACAGATCAGAGGTCGTGGCACAATAGGTGACCTTCTGCAGAGTTTGTAATCGTTTTCCACTTTTCGCTTTTTTTGTCATATGGTGTTTTCTTTGTGAATTTTTCTGCCAAGGTCTGTTGTGTCTTTTTTTTGTACCGTGTTTGTAGCAGCAGTGCTGTTTTGTTCGGAACGAAGCCTTTCATACTCTTCAAACTGTGTTTTGTGCGTTGTACGGAGATGATGGAAGAGGTTGGCTGTGGCGCTCTGCTATACGGCGATCTGCATGCGACAAATTCTACAGATGGGCGACGTTTGTTGCTCGTCTTTTTTGTCAAAACCAAACCATCTCCAGGCTAAAGAAGCTGAAGTTTTCCACAAACAATGCATATTTGCCTTTTCTAGTAGCTATTTAATTAATTGTAATTGCTTGTTTTCTCTTTAACTTCCTTCAGCTCTTTTCATGTTTGGGAGTTCGAATTGTAAAAAATTATTAAATATTCAATTTTCCAATTTTGCATATCGTCCAGACAACAATTTGGATATTATCATCTAACTGATATATCGCCCACCCCTATTCTCCAGAACCAAAACTTACTTTGCAGGTAAATACCAAAATCAAACTACATTATAAAAATTTCCTTGCATCAGTGCATGAATATTTGTCAGCTGTAGAGTCTGTTTTTCTGGTTTCATTTACAATGCAAATAACAAAGACGTGGCAGGCAGCAAGATTGACAACTCGTTTACGTGGCGTTCCCGGTTTCTTTGTTTGTTTTAAGGAAACAGCAGTAAAGTTAGGTGGACATACTCGTTTTACAAGCTGCAGTTATACCCCTTATATACAGAACAACCAAACCTGATATACAACCTGGGTGCAGTCTGCTGAACTCCTGAATGGTGTCCAGTGAGCTTGAGGAGTCTTTCGACACCTCTGGACTCCTCTTGTGCACCTCAGCCCCCCAAGTCTCGGCCACTTTCTTGATCTTATCATGATCAGTGGACACCCAAACACTGCAAACACATAAACAGCATAAGACCTACTGCCACACAGCACAGCCAATCACGGAGTAACGTCTCATTCATTCAAACCTGTCAAACACCCCAGAGTCCACTGCTGCTCGGATCACCCATCCGATCAAAGGAACTCCTGCCAGCATCTTGATGTTCTTCAGAGGGATGCCTTTACTCCCTCCACGAGCAAGAATAAGAGCCGCGATGTGTCTTGAATCATTGCGTCTTATTCGTTTTGCGTTGGAAAGGCGCTTAGGACTATCGTGATTCGACTTTCGCTTAACCTTATTGCTAGCTTTGTCCATTAGTGTTGCTAATCAATCAATATGATATTCAATATCAATATATTAATATAAGCAGGCAGATAAAAGTATATCTTAAATCCAGATGCGGCTGGGACGCGTAGCTCCCGTTCCGAAAAAGTACTCCTCGCTGACTGTAGCGTGCCGTGTTTACCGTGCTGCTTCTTCTTCTTCTTCTTCTTCTTTGTGCTTATTTGGCGGTTCGCATTCTTAAAAAGAGCACTACCGCCATCTACTGTGGGTAATAGATCAGAGACAAAATACACTAGACTAGATCACCACTACCAGAACAATCAGGACTCGTGCTTTCAATGTTGCTGCGTGTTCAGCTCCTCCATCTACGGCAAAGTCCATCTCATTCCAGAGAGGGATGCTGTTACATGTATAAAAAAAACAAAAAAAAAAAAACAAACTTATAGTATAATAATCTAACTGTATAAAACAAATTGTATACATTTATAACCCTTCTATATTCTATGGATCAAATAATCAAATTGGTTCTTCTTAAGAACTTTATTATTAACCTGCCCCCTTCTACTGAATTTAAAATTATCCTTAATGTTAATTGCTGATTACCTTCCATCTGCAGTTCTTCTCTTAGCTTACTTCTTTCCTCTGAATATTTATTACACTTAATTAGTACATGCTCCACCGTTTCTCTTATTCCACACCATTCACACAAACCTGTATGATGTTTCCCTATTATTTGCATTGTTGAATTAAGTCCTGTATGTCCCAATCTTAATCTAGAAATAATACAATCTTTCTTCCTTCTTTCACTTGACTTCCTTCCTCTCCCTACCACTGGTTGTATTGAATGTAAATGTCTACCCTTTTCCTCATTGTCCCAGTACATTTGCCAATTATTATTTATCTCCCTTTTAATTATTGATTTGATTTCTAATTTGCTATATTTAATTTCCATATCTATAGTTTCTTTTGCCATAGCATGTTTTGCTAACTTGTCTGCTGCTTCATTTCCTGCTACTCCAGTATGTGCCGGAACCCATAAAAACTGAACTATCTTATTTTCCTGTTGCATCATGAACAATATCTGTAGGATTTCCAAAACAATATCTTGTCTAGTATCTGATTTCTGAGCTTCCAGGCACATCAAGGCCGAACTTGAATCTGAGCATATTAAAGTTTTACTTAAACCCATTTCATTTATTTTATTAATTGCTACCATAATTGCTAGTAACTCTCCTGTAAACACAGATACATGATCTGATATTCTTTCCCCTCTCGCCACTTTCAATCTGGGTATGATGTACGCTACCCCCACCTGTTCCTTTTGTGGATCCTTAGACGCATCTGTGAAAACATGTACATATTGTTCATACTTACTCCCAATATACTCTTTTGTCATCTCTGCCTCCAACATCCTCCGATTTTTATCTTGCCTTGATTCCAATAAGAATAAATCTACATTGGGTTGAGGTAATATCCATAATGGTATTGTTGGTAATATTACTGCTGGAATAACACTGTACTCATTTAATTTCATATCCTGAACTAAATCCTTAATGATCCAACCAAAATTGTTAACTTTCCCTTTCAACTGACACTGGCATACTGGGTTAATCTAAAAGGGCAGAAGGATAGTCATCCAACAAAAGGTATACTTGAAACTTGTTGGGAACATGTCCCAACAAGTTTCAAGTATACCTTTTGTTGGATGACTATCCTTCTGCCCTTTTAGATTAACCCAGTATGCCAGTGTCAGTTGCTTCCTTCTTAAATGAATTGGCATCTCCCCCATCTCCACCTGTAACGCTGAAACAGGAGAGGAAGGGTAAGCTCCACAACATATTCTCAACGCTTGAGATTGAATTCGCTCTAACTTTCCTAACTGTGACTTAGCTGCTGTTCCGTATGCAATACAACCATAATCTAGTATTGCTCTTATCATTGTTGAATAGATTGTTTTTAATGCCATTCTGTCAGCCCCCCATTCTCGTCCTGAAATACACATCATTACGTTTAATATCTTCTTACACTTTCCCTCCATCTTGTTTATATGTACACTCCATGTAGCTTTGGCATCAAACCACATACCTAAAAATCTTATGTCTTTAACTTGTTCTATTTCCTTATTATATAACTTCATCTTTAAATCAATACTTGACCTTTTGTTTGTAAAAAATATATATTTAGGTGTTTACCGTGCATTAGTGATGTGTCGTTTTTGAACGATTCATTCATTTTGAACGAATCTTTAATGTGACTCGGGAAGAACGAGTCGTCTCGGGGAGTGATTCGTTCAGTCGCGCATGCGCAGTATTCTATAGGTTCTGTTCTGCACAGACTAAAGACTCAGGTAAAGAATGAATTTTTTTTCTGTATCTTATAGCATTTTAGTTTTGTATTGTTTTTAGTGTGATCAACGTTTGCGTAAGTACTAGATGTGTTGGGGAAGTAACACAACATTTTCATTACAATTTGCTGAAATGAACGAAATGACTCGAAAAAAGATTCGTTCATTTTGTTGAACGAGACTCAAAAGTCCGAGTCGGTAAAATGATCCGAACTTCCCATCACTACCGTGCATGCTTAGTAACTTCTTCTTTTGGGTTAAATGGCGGTTTGGCAACTAATCTCAAAGGTGCATTACCGCCACCTACTAGACTGGAGTGTGGATATTAGAATGACATCAAAGGAGAGGTGAAAAAAAAAAATTCAATAAGTAAATAAATTAAATAAAAACTTATATAAAACCTTTACAAAAGAAAATTCCTTCCTATTAAATTCTTTCACTTAACCCAGTGTTTTTCAAAAACAAAATTAATAAATTGTGTATACTCCCAGATGCTTTCCCTAATAAATGCTCAAGTGTCATGCTTTGTTCATCCATCTGTGCCTTTAATTCTCCCCTATCTTCTTTATATTTTTTTGCAGTCTATGCGCAGTAATGTCTATGTATTCACCGTAAATACCATACTGACTGGTATTAATCCGGATGTTCGTAAGGTATGTTTGATTTGAGATTCGGTGGCAGTAAAGTCAAAAATCATTTAATACCTTTAGGTTTTCCTAAAAATGTGTGTTTGTGTAAATGGCTTTTAATTGCAAGGATGCATAAATAAGGTCATAAATCATCACAGAGAGTGTCATCGCAAATGTGTGCGATTTCAAACTTTTAAGACATGTTTTATGATATAGTGTTCGAAGTGCTGGTCTTTAAAGGGTCTTTAAAAGTCTTATTTCGCCTAAAACGTGTTTTAAAGATGTCATAAAATAGAGCAGAAATACTTTATTAATTTAAGTAATGCCATTGATGGTTGCATGCATTGCAAAAAAAATTAACAATCATATTTGTGATCCTTTTAATTAACACTATCATATTAATATAGATACTGTAACATGTATTGTTCATTTTTAGTTCATGTTTATTAATACATTAACTAGTGTTTACCAATGACACCTTATTGTAAATTGTTACCTCTTAAATTTACCCTCATGTGACTTCATATGACTTTTTAGGGACATTGTCAGTGAGAAGAAATTCAGAGAAGAGGCCCACTTCATGTGGCTAGATAGTTCTTTAACTCCTTAACATGTAATGAGTACTGTAAAAAGTATGAGTGTCTGTCTGCTCTTTATTGCAGACTTTATTGCCCTCAACTGTAACATTTTCAAATGGAAAAAACTTCAAACTTTCAGGCTACGTTTCCTCAAGCCAAGCCAACGTAAAGTTTGACTTGACAAATTTTATTAATTTAGTTTATGTTAATGCTGGTTATGAATTAAATCTCTTAGGTACATTACAGACAAAGCAAATACCATTTTCTATTATCATCCTATAATATATATAAAAAAAAACATTTAAAATCTTTTGCTTGTATGGCTCTTCTGCCTTTCTTCAAAATGATTTAATATTGCTTTAATATTGTTTGTTATTTTATGTAAGTTAGGTGTCGTACAACTGGAGAAAGCTGAGGCACGACTAAGGCACAAAACGCTGGTGGGCTCCGTGGCAATGGGACGAGCAGGTCTTGGTTGTTTTCCCAAGCCACGTTACGATCTGGCTCGTGGAAAAGAGAGGCGCAGACTGATTCAGGACGAGATACGAGCAGAGGTGGAGGAAGAACGTTACACCAAAATGGCCAGCATGTCCAAACAAGGAGCGTGGACCAGGTGGGAACATGCAGATCCACGCAGAATAACCTGGGCAGAGCTCTGGAAAGCAGAGCCATTTCGGATCAAGTTTCTTGTCCAATCCGTCTATGACGTCCTCCCAAGCCCAGCTAACCTGCACACCTGGGGCCTGGCAGACACTCCTGAGTGCAAGCTGTGCCAGAAGAGGGGCACACTGGAGCACATTTTGAGCAGCTGCTCAAGAGCGCTAGGGGAAGGGCGGTACCGCTGGCGCCACGACCAGGTGCTAAAGGCTTTGGCGGACTCCATCTGCACAGCGATCCAGCTCAGCAAGACCCAGGTAAAATTGAAAATTGGAAAAGTTGCTGCTTAAGTTTTTATAATAGCAATTTGCATATACTCCAGAATGTTATGAAGAGTGATCAGATGAATTGCATAGTCCTTTGTCATGAAAATTAACTTAATCCCAAAAAAACCTTTCCACTGCATTTCATTGCTGTCATTAAAGGACCTGCTGAGATCATTTCAGTAATCGTCTTGGTAACTCAGGTGAGAATGTTGACGAGCACAAGGCTGGAGATCATTATGTCAGGCTGATTGGGTTAGAATGGCAGACTTGACATGTTAAAAGGAGGGTGATGCTTGAAATCATTGTTCTTCCATTGTTAACCATGGTGACCTGCAAAGAAACGCGTGCAGCCATCATTGCGTTGCATAAAAATGGCTTCACAGGCAAGGATATTGTGGCTACTAAGATTGCACCTAAATCAACAATTTATAGGATCATCAAGAACTTCAAAGAAAGAGGTTCAATTCTTGTAAAGAAGGCTTCAGGGCGTCCAAGAAAGTCCAGCAAGCGCCAGGATCGTCTCCTAAAGACGATTCAGCTGCGGGATCGGTGCCACCAGTGCAGAGCTTGCTCAGGAATGGCAGCAGGCAGGTATGAGCGCATCTGCACGCACAGTGAGGCCAAGACTTCTGGAAGATGGCCTGGTGTCAAGAAGGGCAGCAAAGAAGCCACTTCTCTCCAAAAAAACTTCAGGGACAGATTGATCTTCTGCAGAAAGTATAGTGAATGGACTGCTGAGGACTGGGGCAAAGTCATATTCTCCGATGAAGCCCCTTTCCGATTGTTTGGGGCATCTGGAAAAAGGCTTGTCCGGAGAAGAAAAGGTGAGCGCTACCATCAGTCCTGTGTCATGCCAACAGTAAAGCATCCTGACACCATTAATGTGTGGGGTTGCTTCTCATCCAAGGGAGTGGGCTCACTCACAATTCTGCCCAAAAACACAGCCATGAATAAAGAATGGTACCAAAACACCCTCCAACAGCAACTTCTTCCAACAATCCAACAACAGTTTGGTGAAGATCAATGCATTTTCCAGCACGATGGAGCACCGTGCCATAAGGCAAAAGTGATAACTAAGTGGCTCGGGGGTAACAGAATGTTGAAATTTTGGGTCCATGGCCTGGAAACTCCCCAGATCTTAATCCCATTGAGAACTTGTGGTCAATCCTCAAGAGGCGGGTGGACAAACAAAAACCCACTAATTCTGACAATCTCCAAGAAGTGATTATGAAAGAATGGGTTGCTATCAGTCAGGATTTGGCCCAGAAGTTGATTGAGAGCATGCCCAGAATTGCAGAGGTCCTGAAAAAGAAGGGCCAACACTGCAAATACTGACTCTTTGCATAAATGTCATGTAATTGTCGATAAAAGCCTTTGAAACGTATGAAGTGCTTGTAATTATATTTCAGTACATCACAGAAACAACTGAAACAAAGATCTAAAAGCAGTTTAGCAGCAAACTTTTTGAAAACTAATATTTATGTAATTCTCAAAACTTTTGGCCACGACTGTATGTAGGAAGATTTGCATAACGCCGCCCAAATGTTCACACAAATAAAGAAGGCATAATTTTCATACTCGCTGTTGCCGTCGCTACCATGTTGTGGAGTCACTGTGTGTTTTGTTTTGAAAGCAAAACTAATTTGTTTGGCCTTCCAAAAGAGGACATGACTAGAAATCAGTGGTTAAGTTGTAGTTCATCCCATTTAATACAGATGTGTGCAGCGAGGAGCAACAATAATGTACATTATGTGAAAAATGTAAACCACATAAACACATTGAATTGCACCAATTATGCAACAATGTTCTTGTTAGCAATGTCATATGACCCCTTTAAATGCCCAGGAGAAAGATGCAACACTATAGCAATTGCAAAATTGAAGCTTACTTGAACTGGTGCTGGTACCTCAAGAGTCACTCTTAACCTATCTTTATCCTATCCATGAAACCCATCCATAAAACTTTTTTTCTTTTAAATCAGTCTTCATTTATGACACTTCAGCTTGTGGTTATGGGTTATTATGGTTTGTAATTGGCAAAATACTTGGATTTTTTTTTATCAGATATATACATGCATAATAATTATGCACACACTGTAGATGTTTAGTCATGTGCTTATTCTGCCTGATGTCAGAAGTTGCAAGACACTTTAATGAATAAAAACCAGCCATTAAAATGAATGTGTCATGTAAAATTATTTAAATTTACCAGTTCCATCATTCTCAGCTCCAGATGTTCCCATGAGCTTCTCCCAGGCAGATGAGCCACAAGATGCTTGGGGTGAACACTCACCTGACATTCAAGGTAAAAAAAAACAATTAGTATTTGGTAAAAGAAAAACAAAAAGGACAATTACTGTACACACATAAGGTAATTCAGCATGTTATGTACAATCCATCAGAGAATGCATTTTCTTTGCTGAGACCTTCAAGTTCCAAGCAAGAAAGAACACAGCATAAGTTGTATGACTCACTTTTGGTAAGTACTGTAGGATTTCATGTAGGTGTACTATAGAAAATGTGCTTGTTTAAAGCAAAAATGTAAAGCTAAATAAGCTAAAATACAAAGAAATAGAGAGCACAATTCAGCAGCAGCAGAATGGGTACCTTTTGTAATGTCAATTAAGCTCATTTAACAGAGAGCTTCTCTCATGCAGACCTCCAACTGGAAACTTGGGAAGAACACCCATCTATTACTCAAGGTAAAAAACATTAATTAGTATATGGAGGAAATCAAAAACACAATTGCAAATGAGTCGTGGCCTAACACAACCTAATACAATTTTTTTCACTTTTTCTAATTAGAGAACAAATTCTCTGCCTTAAGACTCTCTCAAGACCAAAGACCATCAACCACACAACAAAGAAGAATGCAAAGTAAAAATAAATAAATAAAAATGTCAATTTCAGTCATTACTAGGGTATCACTAAAAGGGGTCATATGCTATTTTAAAGACCATTATTTTGTATATTTGGTGTAACAATATGTTGAGACGCTTTAATATTCAAAAAACATTTTTCAAATACTGTACATTATTGTAGTTCCTCTATGTCCTGCCTCTCTCAAAAACCTCATTTTCAACAAAGTCCCTCCTTCCGACAAGCACAGGCTGCTCTGATTAGCCAACTTACCCAATACATTGTTATTGGCTGAACACCGCAAGCACTCGTCGGAAATGCAACGCCCCTTTCCATAATCGCGAGCTTCATCTTTCAAAGTAAATATCAAGACTGTTAATAATGTCATTAGTTTTACCATCAGTTCAAGCCCGAAAGGGCAACAGAGTCGTGTGACAGACACAGTGATGATGCAGTACACAAGCCACGGTTAAGACAGCTTATGTGCTATGATTTCTGTCAGTCTGTTTACTCTGCTGTGATGTTACCCTCACACACACACGTAATCACACAACACGTTACTATACGCTGCGCAAAACTGCGCATTTGAACAGTCAATAGCAAACACTTAAACTATTAAGAAAACATACTTAAAAGTAGCGATTCAGAATAAGCACCGGATTCAATTCAAGTTTATTTGTGTAGCGCATTTTACAATACAATCGTTGCAAAGATCGTCATAGCAAAGTCGGAATTTACCTTTTTTTTTTTTTTTTTGGAATAGCCTTTGTGCACAGCCAGCCTTGTACTCTCCTAGGTTCACAAAACTGTCATCCATTAAATGTGTTGTACAAATTTGAACATCTGGGTTGTTCTGTTGTAAATAAATCTTAACAATGAATCTTCATTGCATCTACTTTCGGAAGTCCACAAAGTGCTTTTGCTTTTGCCTAGAAACACAAAGCGTCTCCCTGACATGACTGCTTCAACACTAACTGCAGTTCCTGAAACCACACCTTTTTTTTTGAGTGAACACATCTTGACGTAAATGTGTGGGGGCGTGTTTGAATGAGCCGTTTAGCATGGTATGGATCAGCCTTATCTTTTAGATAGAATAAATCCTTTAGTGGGAGACTTTAAGCTTTGTAACTCTTTAGATCTTATACATGTACAAATACCTACATAACACACTGAAGAAAAGGAAAAATAGAAATCACATTATATGACCCCTTTTTAGGAGCCCTTGAGCCAGATTTACTAAACAGACCAAATTAGCATTAGAGCGCAATTCCATAAATGTGCCGATGGGAGGGAAAATTATGCGTGTGATTTACTGACAATGCAAACTTTAAAGAACAGACGAAGCCAGATCATTCCCACAATAACCAGTGCAATCTACCAAGAGCAGCGCAAATTACCGCCTGCTTTAAGACATGCCTTTTTTGGGTATTAAAAATTTATCAAATACAAATAATTTGAAGAGCACAAATGTTATTAAATCAATGCGTGATTCATCTTAATACTCACCTCCCATAAATTTTGTGTCTCAAAGGAAAACTACTACAAATGCATATTCAAGGTTAAACGCAAAAACAACTGTCCACATCTTTTCAGCTTTAATTCTTTACTGCGCCTCTTTAGTAAATCCTGACAGTACTATTTTAACACCAAAAGAAGGTTTGGCTGGTGCAAGCTGATAGTAAATCTAGCCCATATTGTATCAGTGTCATGCATTGTCATTGTAGCAAATACAACTTACCAACTTCACCTTTCTTAACTCCAGCTGTTCCAGTGAGCTTGTCCAATGAAAATGAGCAAGAGGATGCTTGGGGTGAACACCCATCTAACTTTCAAGGTAAAAGAACATTCATAAACACATGCAGTAAACACATACACTGCAAATTAATAACACTAGGTTTATTAACATTACATTTTCCGTACAATCCATCAGAGAACACAATCTCTGAACTGAGATCCTCAAGTACCCACCAGCCAAGAACAAATAGTAAGTCATTTGTAATTTTTTTTTGCCTGTTGACAGCATCGTTGCCCAAAAAGTATGTGTATCATCAGCCTAAGGCTTTAAGCATGTAGCCATATCTTCAGAAAATCAATTTTTCATGATGTGTTAGTTTAATCACATTTAAGAGCTTTATGTGCTTGCAGGTGCTTCTGGTGTGAGACGATGGAGCTGCATCACTAATCAATGTACACGTACGTTAAATTGAAGTGCTAAATTTGTAAAATTATACTTATAGTTTAATTAAAATACTCTCCCAGATAAACCTACTGTGTTGCAGCTGTTGAGAGAACAATTCTGGAGGCACTTAATGAACTGGACATGAAGATCAATCATCTGACTTCAGTGGTCCAGTCCCTTGCAGCAGACAACCGTTCCAGTGCTCCAGTGGTGGACAGCGAGGATGATGTCTTTCCTCTCACAACCATGGAGGAACTAGACAAACTGGAAAGACAATTATCAGAAAAAACAATGATGCAAAAGATGGTAAAAATCATTGACATTTCAAGGTTTAACAGTTGCAGTGAAGTAAATAATATCTATTATATACCCGGTTTCACAGACCAGGCTTAAGGCTAGTCCCAGACTGAAATGCATGTGTGAGCTGTCTTAACTCAAAATAACTTGCAATGACATTCCTTACAATATGTCAGTGCCATTGTTTCATCTCAAGATGCACACATGCACCATTTTTATAAAAGCAAAACTAGGACCTATAGTCCTGATTTAAACTAATCCCTGTTCTGTGCTCAGTAGTAATAGATTACATGTAATCTGGATTACGTAAACAGATTCTAGTAAATAACTTGTATTTATATTAAATTACATTATATAAAACTCATAATCAGACTACAGTTACTTTTTATGGATTACATGATTAAATATTATTTACAATATAGCAATAGATTATTCTGAATTTAACCCCCCCCCTCAGGTGGCAGCGTTTGATCACTGGATTTAAAATAATTTAATGTTTAAGAACATAGCATCAGCATCAACACATTGATTTTTATCTGTAGGTTGTTTAACCATGTATTTCTATGTCTTTGGATGGCTTTAGTCTTTTAAACGCATTAAAATGCACAAATTCACGAACTTTTTTTTTGTCATCTGATCACCTAATATATTTACTTAAAAGTACTCATGAGATTTTAAAATATAGGTTTTTTTAATAATTAAGTGTCACATTTCTATGTTCATTGGTTCTGCGACACTGGCATTGTCTATAATGTTTTGAAATGTGTTTTTATTTTTAAGGTGAACAGGTTATCCATCAGTGGAGGACACACACTAAAGAAAACAATATGGAGAATATGCTCCAAGGTGTTTGGTCCTGTAGCCAAACAGCTGAACTGGTGTGGTAGGGGAGAAAAGCGAGGGATCAGGAAAACAAACATAGGAGCACTCCTAATAGGTAAGTTACGTCCAAAATGTTTTCCAATGTACAGTGTACGGGGAACACTTTAAATTAAGGTTCATTAGTTAACATTAGTTGCATGCATCAATGCATTATTAAAATCATACGTTGTTCGTTAAAGCACGATTACCCCTCGTGAGCTTTTCATACAGATTATTAGGCCTACATAACATAATATATATTATGCATGTCGTTTTAAAAGTGTAAAACGCGGTTTCATACTCACAAGAGAAATATTAACTCTTGTTTTACGATTAACAGTTAGGCTAAGTGACGAAGAACTGTTGATGAACCACAAAATCAGCTGTTACCGCCACTTGACTAAACCACAGAAACACCTATTCGTCAATATTAAGCTAATACTTATCTGTTTAATTTACTTTATATAAAATCAAACATACACCACACATATTAATGACAATGAATCAAGCTACGTACCTCAGTTTTCCCGCGGCGATCACTTCCACGTGCGCATCGATGTGATGATTTGTAGAGTTGTGACGTTCGCGAACGAACCGATTCTTTTGAACGGCTCATAAACATGAACGATGGGAGCCGAGTCGCGGCTGGAGGGGAGCCGTTCTTTCTGTCGTTCTTTTTTCCTATGCGTGTTTCACACAGATGCACACAAATGAGCTCCTCCGCGAGACAGAACAGTTATAGGGGGAGGGGCGGACCCAGCGCAGGCCAACCCTTTATAGCGTGATGATATTAGTTATTAGTTGTGCACGCATCCTTCACGTGAGTAGGACTCCAGTGGAAAAAAAACCCTGCGTGCCTCTGTCATTGTCAGCTGTCACAGACATTCATTGCAGCCCACTTTGTTATTGTTCATTGACTTGAAGGGGCTGATGTCCTATTTGCAAAGTTTACAGTAGTATGTAGACATTTCCATTTTATTTATTAGAATTTTATCTACTTTAAATATTTTTAGTTTTCTATCAAAATGTTCTTGTGTGATAACAATGTTCTTGTGTGGAAGTGTTTGTAGTAAAAGCTGTTTTGCACAGAAATTCATTGCAGCTGGCTTTGTTTTTGATGTTTATTTGTGAGTAGGTATTGTATGAATAACATAAGTCAACGTAGCTTTACACACACATACACACACTTTGTACTAAAGGTAAATCCAAAATAGTGATGTCACTGTCTAAGCAGAGGGATTTGTGCAACCCTATGGAATATAGTCCACACATGACAAATGAGGTAATAATCAATATTTCAGAATAATTCAAACTCAGATATTGGTGTGTGATATCTGAGTTTTAATTATTTGACTACAAATCTCACCTCATCATTTCTCCCAGTGATTATTTCCAGGATAAACTGAGATGCCCCCAAGCTGGCTTCTTAAAACTGACTAAATATTTAAAAAGAGCCGTCTTTTGAACGGCTCTTTGAAAGGAACGGATCGCGAAGATCCGGATCCCCCCAAAGAGCCATAAATCCCATCACTAATGATTTGTAAGCACATGCGCAGTACTGATGAGGAGTCGACTCTTAGAGTCGATTCCTTGAATCTGACCAGCCCATTTTTCGAAGTAGACTTAATGTAAAATTATTAATATTCAACTCATTAATATTCAAAGGCTGCGTCTCCACTAATCTGGGAGTCACTCTAAAAGAGCCTGAAACCGATAGCAGTTTAAAGTTTTTATGACTGAAGCAGAATTTCAGCACCACTGGAAATGAACAGTGACCAATCAAATAGAAAGCACAGACATGAAACTTCCTACTTCCTACTATGTTATATTACATCACGCTGAGTGACATTAAAAACAGTAGACAAGCAATAACTGCACATCAATTATCTATATTAATTAGATTTTATTAAGGCAGGCTAATCATTCTCAGCTAGTAACTCGACTCGGGATCATATGAACAATTAAACAGACATTATTTTGCGCAGTTAATGCATAATTCTTAAATGGATTTGTTTGGATCGGCATGCATTTATCTTACATGACTAATTGAATAATGAATAATTTAACTGATACTGATACAGACATTATAGCTTTAGGGAAGGACGGATGTTGCAATCATTTTTTATACTTTGCTTATTGTCTAAATTCATAAGAGCCCATTTAAAAAAAAACATATTTTGAGGATTTAATTAAACAATAAGTGAAAAAAGTTTTATTTGTTAAACTTATTTAAGTTTTGCCTTTTAACATGCAGGAGCAGCTATGAAGAATCCCGTGCTTCCGTCGTCAACTGAAGCAGAGGCTGAAAAACACATTAAGGATTATCTCCGCTTGGCCCCAGGGAGAATGCCTTGTTAGTCAACTTGCTTTTTTGTTGTTTGTTTGTTTGGTTCAGGATTAAAATAATAATAATAATAACATCAACGACTGCTTATTTTCATTCACCGTTAATAAAAGGATACAAATCATTCAACAGCATGTTGAGTTCTTTCATTCTGAGTGGAAAATACTTGTTTATTTATCATACTTTTCACATATGTGAAGACGCATGCATAATCAGTGTAACTAAAGCTGTGATCAATAACAGTAAATATGAAGGAACGTATAAAATCGTACAATTAAGAACGACGTCTATGCTATGTAAATCAGATGTCTAATAGACGTAACATTCAAATATTAAACGTCTGTAATACGTCTATCGGAGGTCGCTGGAACGTCGGAAAAGGACGTCTATGCGACGTCTTCCAGATGAGCAAACGCCCTCAAAACGACGTCTCCCAGATGCAAATGTATACATCGCACAGACGTCCCCGCGACGTACCTGTGCTATCTGGGGAGTCCATAAATCAACGGGACAAAATATTTAAACAACGTTTTTGGGGAATTGGAAATAATTCGGTATGTGGCAAGTGAGCCCATAGATATAGAGTCCATAAATCAATCAAATGCTCTATCATGCAAAAAGGAAGCCATATGTGAACATGGTCCAGAAGTGCCGTCGTGTCCTGTGGGCCAAGGCTCATTTAAAATGGACTATTTCAAAGTGGAATAGTGTTTTATGGTCAGACGAGTCCAAATTTGACATTCTTGTTGGAAATCACGGACGCCGTGTCCTCCGGGCTAAAGAGGAGGGAGACCTTCCAGCATGTTATCAGCGTTCAGTTCAAAAGCCAGCATCTCTGATGGTATGGGGGTGCATAAGTGCATACGGTATGGGCAGCTTGCATGTTTTGGAAGGCTCTGTGAATGCTGAAAGGTATATAAAGGTTTTAGAGCAACATATGCTTCCCTCCAAACAACGTCTATTTCAGGGAAGGCCTTGTTTATTTCAGCGGGACAATGCAAAACCACATACTGCAGCTATTACAACAGCATGGCTTCGTCGTAGAAGAGTCCGGGTGCTAACCTGGCCTGCCTGCAGTCCAGATGTTTCACCTATAGAGAACATTTGGCGCATCATTAAACGAAAAATACATCAAAGACAACCACGAACTCTTCAGCAGCTGGAAATCTATATAAGGCAAGAATGGGACCAAATTCCAACAGCAAAACTCCAGCAACTCATAGCCTCAATGCCCAGACGTCTTCAAACTGTTTTGAAAAGAAAAGGAGATGCTACACCATGGTAAACATGCCCCGTCCCAACTATTTTGAGACCTGTAGCAGAAATCAAAATTGAAATGAGCTCATTTTGTGCATAAAATTGTAAACTTTCTCAGTTTAAACATTTGCTATGTTATCTATGTTCTATTGTGAATAAAATATTGGCTCATGTGATTTGAAAGTCTTTTAGTTTTCATTTTATTAAAATTTAAAAAACGTCCCAACTTTTCCGGAATTCGGGTTGTACTTGCATCATAAATATTGTGCATATTTTCAATATTTAAATGACTTCAGGAAAGATGTCAATAAAACAACAATAAATCTAATAATTGCACTTGGTGTTAGGTACGTGCCACCTAATATGGCCTAATAGTCCTAGGAAAGCAACTATCTGTCATTTTACACTGCAGTAATTTAAATGTAAGTACAGTACAATATATTATAGCTGTGTGTCATAATTCAGTAGTGAAATATGGTAGCCTACTGTTGTGTATAGGGGAAAAGGTAGAGGAATTACTATGATCAAAATACATTTTCGACTCATCTTTAGCAAGCTAAAAATTTAATGACTATATATTTTGTCATATATTTTACATTACATGCTATAAATGTAAATATATTTCACAATATATTTTTGTTATATTTTAGAATATATTTCAAAATGATAAATATAAGTGAACAACAATGCAAATGTATTTAAATGTATTTGAAATATATGCCACATATATTTTTGACACTTTAAAATATATTTCAATATATTTCTTTTGTGTATGGGATAGCCATGTGGTTTTTGACGTGTCACATGATGAAACTCTTGAGGAATGCTTTTGCTGATGGATGTGTTTTCCACACAGGCAGTGGCAAAGAGATTAGGTGGAATTACCTAGAAGACCTCAACAAACTTCAGGAGACAGAGGGCTTGAGGCTGGGTAATAAGCTGAAGATGGCACATATTCAGTGGAGGAATCGGAAGATGAAGGTAAATCTTGCCGCTCAAGTTTTCAGCAGCAGTGTTGCAGATGCTCTTGAATTCTGCAACAAGGAGCTCCACTTTCCTCAGTTTCATGGTTCTGAGGAAACCGTTGAATTTCTGAGAACAATCGATTTCGCTTTTGATGTTCTCAATAGCAGGAATCCTCTGGCAAAGGGTTCCAAAGCTCCTTTGAGAAGTTGTAATAAACTTTACATGCTAAGTCCGTTGGAGAGAGCTGAAAATTTCCTTCTGCAGCTCAGTTCAGTTGTTTCAGTGTTATCTGTTTGTGGCGTCTGTTTGTCACGTTTGTCTTGTCCTGTGTACCCACTCTAAGCCTGCACCTTAGTTTAGTTATAATTAGTCACCTGGCTGTTAAGCTGTTAAGTTAAGTTAGATAACTCAGACAACATCTGTAGTTTATATTGTATTATTTGTATTTGTCTATATTGTTCATACTGCAGTGCATACTCAATGTTATGCTCTTATGCTACCGTTAATATACTTTACATATCGATTCCATCGTCCGGCACGTCCACGCTACCTCAGGTAAAGGTAAGGTGCACAGTCACTGCTTTCCTGGTGCTCGTGTTGTAGATATTGCTTGCCAGGTTCCCGAGATCCTGAACGGTGACGAGCGCGTTGGAGCTGTTGTGCTGTACGCGGGAACGAACGACATCAGGCTGCGGCAGATGGAGGTTCTGAAGAAGGACTACAGGAGCCTGATTGAGACAACGATCATCGTGTCTGGACCGCTTCCCACGTACCGACTAGGACAAGAAAGGTTCAGTAGATTATTTGCTCTAAATCAGTGTTTCCCAAACTTTTTTTCTGGGGACCCACATTTTAAAGTCGATAAATCCTTGTGACCCAATAAACATTAGGCCCATATAGTTCATATATCACAAAGAGAATTTATGCATTAACAAAATATGTATGACCATTTTTAAGGTCAGTTAAGCTTCCACTTAACTATTTAAAAGAGATACAGATATTTGACAAAGCACAATTATTTTTTATTTACCTGTTGTTGACAATAAGTAAAATGCAGTGGTGAAATGAGAAAGGAAGAGTTGACAGGGCATCTCATTGTTTTCATATTCTCATCACTACAGTGTACACAATTTATACTTAATGAGACAAAGTGCAAAATAGGGCAGTTAATCATTTATTTTTCTTCCTATCATCAATAAAACCAGACAGAATCAATGCATGCCTTTCATATAACATTCAATGCTTTGCACATCTACCAGAATAATATGAACAAGTTTCTTACTGAAATATTTTTTGAGAACTTTTTTATGCACCCACTGTAATATACACATTTTATAAAGTGCACAGTATGACAGGCTCTCAATATTTTGTACATGATAGTGCAACACGCATATCAGGTGCAGCATTCAGTCTATTCCTGTATTTTGTCTTTATTTTTGTGAGAACTGAGAACCCAACTTCACATTTGTATGTAGTTGTAAAAGGAATAAGCAACAGTATGCTTGCCTTGCTTAAGACAGGGTATTCAGATGAAATGCTTACCCAAAATGATGATAATGTCATTTTTATGGCTGGTTGCCAAGTGCAGAGCGCAGCTTAAAGCCTATCTTTCAAGTTGAAGATCCCTGTGAATGAACGTGTAGATAAATAGTGTAGGAATTCGACTTGCGTGAAGAAATTAATCATAAATGTGCATTAAAACAGTTTTTTAAAAGAAATTGTGAGTAAAATTACTTCCGTTGTGAAAAACGCTCTGATCGGAAGTGACGCAACGGCCGGTAAACATCGTCTCTTCGTAATGGAGTCAGACAGTGAAGAGGTTGCAGTAGGGATAAATGTCAACTCTTACGATGGGCCATTGCCGTATAATTACGAGCCGCCTAGGCTAGAGAGGGGTCAGGCAGAGTTAAGGGGAAGGGTAAATGGACAGAGGAGAGAGATAGAGTTGTATCACAGGCTAAAGCCAATTGTGGCTAACGTCTCCATGTTTAACACATTGCAGTATCTTTAATAAATCATATTTAGCAATATTGCTGTCGACTTTGTTGATTTTCAAGCATCCATGTAGATTGTCACCATTTATGCCAGCAACATGTGTCTTAAAATAATTAATTTAGATCCCAGATTTTAAATGAATGTTGTAGGATGTAGGCTATAGCTTACATATGTGACGGTCAGCTAGTCTGGATAGGGATAGAAATTCTGTGCATTTCTACACAACAGTTTATCGTGAAATTTTGTAGAAATTGCTAGCTGATTTTTAATCAGCAACTGCTTTTAGACCTAGGTGTCCGCATGTTCTGCTTCTGCAGATGTCAAGCGTTTGGGCCGTATATCTAAACAACATAACCGGACAGCTGGAATTCCGAACTTAGTCGGCTGTTATACTACTCACCTTAGTATTTCCGACGGACATTATGTAAATGAGCTCACATGTACTGCGGAGTACGTGTATGAAAGCGGTTAGTCTTCCGGCTAGGACGGGAATATGCTGTTCATGTAAATACAGTCATTGTAACAAGGATCTTTTATTGTCATGTGAAGGGATACTGGTTGTAAGGCATGCAGATAAATGCATCTAATTGACAGCCTATACTGTACAGGGGGTGTGTCTTTTTACAGTGCATATTTACCCAAGTTTTAGGAAGTAAGTAGTCTACATGTTTTGAGCAAAAATTATTTCACACTGCAATTCAAAGAAACGGCTTTTCTACACCAAAATAGTAAATCCTGTTAAGCAGGTTTTTAAACTCAGTGGTTTCCATATACTTCCTATAAAAACAACTTTGGTGTTGTGTAGTACAGTAGAATATCAGCCAACAGGACATGCAATATTTACCATTGGAATTGTTTACTATGAAAACATGGTATGATCAAAATGTAATTATGTCCCAATCTACACCACAGGCAGTTCTGATACACAGCATACAGGCAGGTTGTCCGCTGGGTGTACGGAATAATAGGCAGGAACATTAGGAAAGCCATACCTTCATGTGTTGTGTCAGCAATAAGGAGGCAGTTTGCAGAGGAGGGACAAACATAAAAAGGTTTCCAGTGGCCCCGCTTGGAAGACGATTAATAAATACATAGTGAAACAAACTGTACTGGTAAAATTGATCTTTTATTACATGTTAAAACGTGAGTGTCGTGCGAGATGGAGGCTGACTGCCTCATCCTTGGCAACCTTCTGGACGGAAGAGGTGAGGGGGGGCGGTGCAGCAGAGGACAAGACGGCACTGCTTTCTTGTAGGGCCTGTGGTGACTTACAGTATTCCTCTACCAGAGAGACCATAAGATTTGTTGCGTATCCTTGAGGAGAGAAATGTTTAGAAAACATTTAGTAACATGGATGACTCGCATAAAGATAGATTCACACAAAAAAGATATTGAAAAACTAAGTGAAACTACTAACCGTAAGATGGTTTCTCCTTGATGGGGTGGACTACCCAGCCACCTTTCCGAAACCGTGGGTAGCGAACAGCGTAGCGTACCTCACCCTCACTAGTTCGCGCTACATCTCTGTTGCCATTACTATTGAAATGTAGGGCTGCCAAGAGAAGTCTCTACGAGATAAGTAGATAGAACATTAGGTCTCCAAAGCTAACCCAATGCAGTGAAATGCAACAGAAATATGACATTAATGTTTTCAGTTCAAATGGGTATAAGACAATGACTCATCTTTGCAATTATTTTCTTGCAAACAATATGTAATGCTGTTATCAATCTATAACATTTTGGTCTGCTATACAAGACTGCATTAGTTTTTAGCCATATTCATTCTGTCATAATTTCCTGAAATTGAAAAAAAAAAAAAAAAAACACTAATTTTATTAGTATCGATACTTTTAAGTGATAACACTACCTGCTGTACATCCCAAGAAAAGAAAAGCCAATGTGTTTGGGAGCAAAGTGCAGAATAAGGGAATGGTAAGCCTCCAGGGAGAATGTCTAATGCTGAGGTGACAATTGTCGAATATCCTTTACCAGTGCTTTCCTGGCAACTAATATTGTAAAGAATTACTTGGATGCGTTTTGGAGACGGTGAAAAGTGCGCGCTCTTTCTTTCAGTCAAACATGCGCCCTGTCACAAGGGCAGCAGTTCATCTACAATACTCACCGATCAAATAAGACTTTGGCGGGACAAAAAAAATCAATTTGGCGGGCGCTAAAACAAGTTAAATGCAGGAAAATTCAATGCGTGAATTTAACCGAGTAGTAATATGCGAATGCGACCACATAAAATTGTAATTAAAAAAAAAAAAACATTTTCTGGAACCCTGTCTTAATAGCTCAATAAAATAAGTGACAGGAGGCTCATTGTGAATGGCAGCTGGGCGGGCTTTCGTGCCATGCCAAGACTAATCCATTATAACGTTAAGAAAAATACATTTGCAGAAATTACATGCAGAGCTACATTTCGATGCAACAATTTGTACATGGTATTATAAGACTTACTGTGCAAAGCTCCCGTTTTCGACGCGCAGATTCTCTGCTAGTGCTAACATTGACGTTAGACTCTTCACTCCCGCCAGATTTTGCAGGTGGACTTGCATGCACCGATGGCACAGCTCCATTTGCCAGCCTAACCCACTCTTTTCGTCGAAATCCCATGCAAAATTCCATAAGATCTCCTTGGTTGTAGCTGTCCGGTGTGAAGTGTTTTTCACATACCACCGTGTGTCTTGTCAACGAGGAGGCAGCGAAATTGCTTCTCTTTGCCTGGACGAAACATATCCAAGCACGGAAATCTTTGTGTTTCTTGTTTGGAAATCGGTGGACCCGATGGCCAGACAAGTTGGAGTTGTCGCATCCAAAACAAACACAAGAATTCACCATTGTGACAACTCAAACCTACTATAACTATAATAACGATAACGACAATCTCTATTTTCTGTTTCCACCTCAGACTACGTAAACCCACACTGAGAACCAGGGCTGCAGCGCCTATGTTTGCCTGTCGTTACGTCATATGACGCGTTCTCTGGGAAAAGGCGTTTTTTTGGCGCGTAGCTTAGAATAGGCACTTTTTTTTTCTTAATTTATGCCCGTGGGTGTTGTAAAACATATGTATTCTTATGTACGTCTTTTTAAATTTACATTTTCATACAATATTCTGTATAAATTAAGTTATAAAATTATATTGAAAGATGGCCTTTAAGGACAAAAAAAATTGTCCTTAAATTAATTGGTGAACTACACATATAAATTTTTAATCAAGAGTATATAGCACACTGAAAAATAGTGCTCGACTTGGCGACCCATAAAAAATCTCCCGCGACCCACTTGTGGGTCGGGACCCCGCCTTTGGGAATGACTGCTCTAAATGTCATGGTGTAATGAACAGAGACTGCCCTTTGTAAATAATTAAAATCTGTTCTGGGAGCGACCTAGGCTCTTCCGTGCTGATGGCCTTCACCCCAGCAGAATTGGAGCGGCTCTTCTGTCGGACAACATCTCCAAGGTGTTACGCACCATATGACTAGTAAGTCAAAGTCCAAATCACACTCTTTGCTTTCTCAACTTAATTGATATAAGTACCAGTGTAGAACATTATAGAAACTGTCTATTCCTCGTTTAGTTAAGTCAAACAATAAATCCACTGTGGGATCTATGAAAAATCAAATTGTGATTAAACCATAAAATCTAAATATTATTGCTTCAGAAACACAATTGTTATTACTGTAATGCTTTATTAGCTGGCTGTCCTGCATCCTCAATAAACAAGCTACAGTTAGTCCAAAATGCAGCTGCTAGAGTTCTCACTAGGGCAAGGAAATATGATCATAAAATTAAATTGCGATATGTTATGCACTAAATTAATACATTTCTGAAATGCATTTTCTGTAAAGCTGCTTTGAAACAATATGTATTGCAAAAAGCGCTATACAAATAAATTTGAAATGAACATCCTTACTGTAAACCGTACCACTAGGTTAACTGTATACTACTTTCATGTCATTTTCTGTTTAAATACACTACGTCTATACCACACTTTTTTTGCACTTCTGGTTAGACACTAACTGCATTGAATTGTCTCTGTACTTGTACTCTACACATTGACAATAAAAGATAAATCTAATGTAATCTAAAGGTGTCTTGACATCTCCCTTATCAATATTCACTGTGAAGGCTACTGACTGAATATGTATCATTACGAAGTTCTAAACCATAAGTAATAAAACCACATGACATTTCTGTCAAAGTATGTCTACTTGAAGTGTCTACTGTGTGTTTTGATAATAAATATTCAATAATTTCATTAATAAATATTTATTTATTGAAACACAAAAACAATCCCTCTCTAGCTACATTCGTCATGGGGAAGAAAAGTGAGAGGCCATGGGGTGGATGGCTAGGGTGATACATGAATGGCACGGAGGGGAGAAAGAAGGGTGGGGGGAGAAAGAGCAGTGACTATTGAACAGTGTTATGTCTACCAATGTGAACATGTATTAAACTAAAGACAAAAGGCACATACACAACCCCAAAACAATTTAACAGTCTTCAACTGTTTCATGTTTAAAACATGTTGAGAGGTTTAATCCAGCATCACCCCTACTGGATTAAGACTCTCAAGCCTTCAGCTAAATTATTTTAAAAAATATCATTACCCCTAGGTTATAAATGAACTTCGTCTCTTAGAAACAGTTGAGGCTTGTTAAATACAATTTGAGGGTGATGCACAATACCCCTCTTTACGGGACTTGTCAATTTTCCCCGGAAGGCCCGATCTCCACCGACGTCTCTGGGTGATGTCAGACAGCACAATGGTCATCTGAGGGAAATGCTGATAGAGATGTTGCAGATCCTGCTTCATAGCTGCAACAAGATCGATGCTCTTCCTTCATGCCAAGTCGTTCCCGCCGCAGTGAATCAGCAGGACATCCGGGGCTGCTCTTCCTCTGAGGGACCGGTAGAAGAAAGGAAGGAGTCCGTGCCATCGAAGTCCACCCCAGCCAAACCAGTAAACCTTGGCCGCGATGGTCTCTCTGGCCCTCTCTTCCTGACGACGAATGTAGCTACTCCCGATGATCCAAATCACTGCATACAGCAATCACAATCAAAACACTGTTTTGTTAGTATGAGTAAACAGATTTTAACACACAAGTAACTTGTCTCTGGTCATTGATTTATTTATATCCAAACAAAGCAGAAAAAAAGTCTATGCAAATATACAATAAAACACAAATTAATTGCTCTAATCTGTTCATTAAAATAATAATAACAATATATGTATTACACAAGGTTAATTTATTATTTTATTCTCTCTTACAGTGTTGCTTTCCATATTTTATACTATATATTCTAAATGATACTATATTAATAAGGCTTACCTTTGTTGGTAGCAGTTAGCCATGGTTCTTCTTTTTCTGGTGTTAGCAGAAATTAAAGTTTGTATTTTTACCTATCAGGAAAGAAAAATGAAAAGGGCAACCATTAGTTATAGATGTTATTGGTGACATTCGTTATTGTCCATTTATTATCTATATGTTATGTAACAGGCCAAAGCAGACGCTTTTGACCAAGCGATTTACTGAATAACTTTTTTATATGACCGATTCGTCCATTTCTCTTGCGATGTAGATGTGTAGATAACAGACACAAACACCTCTGCTAAAATCTTAGAATAAGTAGTCTGGGGGTTCATGACCCTTTAAATTAGACTTCACCTCTCCCATCCCTACACATACCGGGATACTGTAATCACCTTAACCCCATTGTTTCCTTTCCTGATCAAAAACAATCCTGTCCACCTGAAATTGCCCCCAATCTTTGTCGCTTGAGTGTCCGATCTCTCTGACAAAAATCTTTACAAGTAATCAATAAACTACCATTTCTCAGCACCCTTGCCGCAATTATATCTGAAATCGCTTTCTTTCGTTCTTCTAAAGTAGGCTACACATATTTCTCTCCTCTCCATTCAAATCCGAGTAACTCCTAAAACCTAGTGCATTTGCATTACTTTTTTCTATTGTTTTTTTACTTCCCATCTGCTTTACCTTATCATTTTTCTCCTTATCGCGTCGTCCTCCATCTCCGGTTCAGTCTCAGTACAGCCGTGCCAAACCGCCGTCTCTCTCTCTCTCTCTCTCTCTCAAACTCGCTGATCGCTCCTCCACAGTAGTTCTGTTCGCAAAAACCTTAATCTCTCACTTCGAGCAAAGATGATCCAGGACTCTGCTTCAACCCTCCGAGATGATGCTCCTCGTTTGCGCTACGACGCTCGTTGCATCTCTAGTCTATGTAATAAATTAAGGAAGTGGTGATGATTTGCATCTGTCTGACTGCGAGAGACGTGCGTAATTTAACTGGAAGAGGGCGGTATACCTTTTCCAAATCACACAGAACCACGCGAGAATGTCAAAAAAGTATTTTGTTAGAGTCAAGCTCATCGTTAACCAGTTTACAGTGTAGTATTTCAAGCAGCAGACCAGATATTTTAATGTGATATCTCAGATGAGAGAACATCTCATCTATAGGTGAGAGAACTACAATAGAGAATTAAAATAATGGAGCTTATGGTGTTTTTTAATGGATTCCAGCACATAACGGAATTAAAGGATAATAAATGGCAGATAAAATGGCTAAGAAGTTACAATAAATAATCATATCGATTTTACAGTTAATAACACAATCACAAATCAAGAGCATCATTAAAAAGATACGGAAGAAAATGTGGCAAAGGCAGTACTAGGGAGGAACAAGAAAAAGGTCACTGGTTTCGTAAAATTCAAAGAATAATGGGAGAAATTAGAAATGCAGATAGGAGAAAAGATGTTATAATATTGATGCAATCTGCAGTCGAGTGTATTTGGCAGTCTGAGCCAGAATTGATTAAAATTTTATTTTACTAATGCCTAAATACCAAGGATAAAAGCAGGAAGAATGTGAATATTGCATATAGTTATTAATATTAGAACAAGAAATATAATTCTGTATTAACCAAATAAATCCAGTCTCCGTAAAGACCGTCAAAAATTGCCAGTGCCGACTATATTTCAAGTCGTCACGGCGGGGTATTGGGTAAAGTTTTCAATTAGCAATAATCGCGCCTCGGATAAACCTCATAGGCTACGATACTGCCACTGCGCAAAGATGAAGCAATGATGCCCAGACAGGGGAACTCACCAAACCACACACGAGTCCCTTCAACGGTTAGCATACTCACTCTTCCCTCTCTATAGACAGGGTCACTGTGAAGGTGGATATGCAATCGAAATGCTGCAGCAGTAGTAAGTCGTGAAAAATGTTTTATGAACGTTTTAACATATATGTTTATATAGACTATTGGGTGACCTCACGCAGTGCATGCTGGGATATACAGCAGCTTTCATTTATACCAGGAATCGTCTGCAAAGGTAATTTCATAACATAGACGCACGCGCATAAATAAACGTCAATTTATCTCCAGTCATTAACAATACAATGCAATGCTGTGCTTCCTTATTAGTTTTTCCAGAGATAATGTGCCGCCCGCTTTTAATGTCGGAACTGCAAGTGGCCACCAGAGGGCGGTATTTATCTCAAAATAATTATCCCCATGATATATTTAGCTTCGAGTGATTCAAAGTTTGAAAATCTGTTTAACACTGTGCTTAACTTGGAATATATTGAATAATATGCACTTAAATGCAAATTAAACATCAAATTCGCCAGTGGAGTTGGACAAGTTATCACTCGAGTTGTTGCAGCTGATGAAGACTCATTAGCTTGACATTAGAACATCACGTCTACATGTGTAAAATGTTGCACAATATAAACCCCGGTCTGCAAACATAGTTGTATGTGTCTTCATATCGTGGTATATATTTTAACAAAATAATTCGGACCATAATAACTTATTTAAACTGTTCAGAGTGCTAACTTTCGGGACATTCACGATGTTTAATAAATGTTTGACTAGCTAACTTAGCTCTTAATTACAACAAATACATACACAACACACACATAGGCTAATGCAAATAGCATCAACACAGTCGTCGTGTGATGTTTACCTGCCTGTCTTCCAAAATGATCAACGTTGATGCTCTTGCTTAGTCGCAAAGAAGCTTGGAGGAAGATGAACTTAGATGAACTAGAAACAATGAATTCAGAGGCCCCAACACATGCAGTTTCATCAGTTCACCACCAGAGGCCCCAACACATGCAGTTTCACCTGTTCACCACCAGAGGCCACAACGAAGCCGATATCACAGTCAGTTATCCTACATTTTCAGTTTACACTTTGTATTACCCCAATATTATACTGAATTGCTTTTATTTTGATTATTTTTAAATGTTATTGTTTATTAACTTGGATAATTTCAGCCTTATTAATAACCCTAATTCATTTATTAGGTTTAATTGATAGAGATTATTGAAATAAAACTCATAGCTTTGTTGAGCACATACAGTTTATTACAAATCAAATAAAAAATGACAAGTTGATTAGGTTTAATTAAATGTGAAACATATTGTAATTGTCCATAGTACATTGCATTTAAATACAGAGTCATACAGTGATAAGTCGTGCTAAAACTGAAGTATTTTTCAAAATAATGTTTCTTTATTGGCATTGATGGTTCAGTGAAGAAACCTTAATATCCACAGAAACTTTTCATTTCACAATAAAAAATTATATATATATATATTATACAAACCGAGAAAATAAGGTTCTATAGATGTTTAAAATGATCTTCACACTGAGAAAAAAAGGTTCTTTTAAAAACTATGGACTGAAAGGTTCTTTTAAAAGGAACCAAAAATGTTTCTTCTATGTCATCCCTAAAAAAACCTCTTTTGGAATCTTGTCTTTTAAAGTGTAGTGACAGATCTCTTTTCTATCTACCATATAGTGATCTTCATGCAAGTGTAACATAAAAAAAGTACTGTTTTATATACATACTTAACCAGAGAGAAGTAAGATGTGAAAAAAAGAAAGTTAAAAAAGATTTTTACCAATAAGATCTGTAATATGCTTTTAGAAAAGTTCACGTCAATTAATATGCCTAATTATTTGTGGAGCTCTTTGGAATTGACTATTTTTGAGGATTAACAGTCATACAGGAAACTATCTATTATAATCAGAATTATAATGTAAAAAACAATTCATATATGACAGGGTTGGCCAACTCTTTCCCTCGGGATTGACCTTCCTGCAGAGAGAACCCTGATCAAACTCACCTGCCTCACTTTCTAGGCCCTTAGGGCAGTGTTTCCCAAGCCTGTCCCATGTTCAATGAATTGGCTCATCAGTAGACTTCATGACCTGAAATGTGTGGGTCAGATAATGGAGACATCCTAAATGTGCACTGTTGGTTTCCTTCCAGGAACAGGGTTGACAAACACTGCCATAGATTGGCCCATTTATCATTTTAGATTTCAGAAGTGTGCTTGCTAGCTCCCTTCTCTGTGGTTATTATGTGTCCTCAATGCACACTTCTGCTAAGCCAACACAGAGGTGAGCTCCACAGCAGACTTATACCCAACGGTCAAAGCAGTATTATTTCATAAAAGGGTGGTCTTAGAGGAAGAGGTACCTTTTGGGACAGGGCCTAGTAATTCTAAAGATCTTGATTAGCTTGTGTATTTCATTACGGTTGAAGCTAAACTCTGCAGAAAAGTGTATCTCGAGGGCCAAAGTTAACTAGATGAGAATGGACTTAAAGAAAGATC